>NC_056735.1:826311714-826621714 GCF_019279795.1 Protopterus annectens
CTGACACGGTTCCCCTGTAACTTGTATTTTGTTTTGTACTCAGTAAAAGTATCTCTGAGCAAAGCAGAGCAGGGGAACGAAGTACAGAAAGGAGAGGAATAGGTTTACTTTATTACTTCATTGAGAGCAAGCAGTCTATATCAGGAAAGACATGGCAATCTGGTATGCAGTAAGGAGTTATAGGAGAAATCTGAGTAAAGTGGTACGAATAATTCTTTAACCATTTTATGGAGTCTGGAATATGGGAACAAGTAAATGGGAACAGATCACTTAAATATTTTTAATTGTGTGTTGTTCAACCCAAGATAAGAAGTATTCTTTTGGAATATAGGATATTTATTTTGCCAAAACACAATATTTCTGTTACTCCCCTCCCCCCACCCATTTTCATTCCTTCATCGATAGTAATTACCAAAGACATACATACAGAAATACATTCAGTATTACTGTGTTAAGCAGCTGTTACAGGTAAATATCCTGTATAGGAAACCCAAGGATGCTGCTGCTGCTGCAAGCGCAGGCAGGAAAAATTTATGGCAATGCACACCTTCTGTTTATAGTCCAATATCTCATAGCAAGGATAACATCTAGTCAAAAAAAAAAAACTCAATTTGTAGAATACGTGATTTACAGTATTGCAACAATTCACTTCCACGTTTTTTTGATTTGTTCTGTTCTTTGGACTTTAGTAGTAGATTTAGTAGTGTAAAGAAAAGAGCCCTTGCAAGTTTGACATCAGATCTGAATTTCTGACCATTACTCCTTCCACTCGATTTCAAGAGCCACTCTCCTGCACCAGTGTCTCCTGGCAGAATTAGAATTTATATTTCAGTTTGCACATGATACTCGGTACCACTTTCACGCTACTGTTTTTGATTTGAACTATTCTTCTTTCCCATCATGTTTCCATTATTTTCTCATAACTACTTAAAACCTGTTTAGATAAATCACTGCTTGCCGTGATCTTGAAGTAGAGTGACATTGGATGGTCATTAGAATTATTATTTGAATTTTGGGCTACTGCAATAGAAAACTATAAAGAAATGTAGATGTAAAATACACTGAACTAGAAAAATGAATATGTCATTTCTTTGCAAAGCATCAAGAATGCCAGTCGTCTGTTCAGCTACTGATATTATATTGTGGAAATGTAATGCATCATACATTAAATATTTCCATTGTTTTTAAAAATAATAAAAACGCCACACCGGTAATCCTAACCAAATGTTTATTCACCACAGTTTTAGCGATTTTGTTCCAAAACACTGGAACTTCATCAGAAACTGTAAAAAAGTAACGTCCTTCCTTTTTAAAACCTCAGAAAGAGGCACTATGCCTAGACCAGCAGCATTTAAAGGAACACACACATGTAAATACACACTTAAAAATACTTGCATGGAATATACTTGCATGAAATGTGTTGCATAAAAATAAACAGATGTCAATACATATTTCTTCAAATAATTTAATTGCTAAAAGTTGTTTAAAAGCTTTCATAAAAATAAGTAAGAAGAAGTTGGTGGATGTCATTAAAAGTATTCTGTCATAAAATGTTCATGTAAAGGTATTAAACATTGCAAATATCATTGACCTTGTAATATTATGATAGGCAATTACATTTGGTTTTCAAAATAGGCTTAATAGATAGTAAATCATTGATGCCTGGGGGTTGCCATTCAATAAAATTTGCCAGTGGAGTTCTTTCTTTTCAACATATGTTTCTCAGTCACCATCTCTTTCGGGGTGTTCTACTTTCTCCAAAATAGTGAAAGAAAACTTTTTGAAATCACCACACTGCAGTGAATGTTTATAAAGGGCATTGAATTGATGTGCTTTACTGACTGCATATACATGCTGCTAAATCCTTGTCTTTAAAGGTCCAGTAGTTTTCCCAACATAAAATGCTTGGCAATATGAACAGAAGACAATATACACTACCCATTTTGTGGTACAGTCACATTTGCCTGTAATCAGTCTTGTTAAACCATGTACTGGGAAACCACTAGCATCTATAATGAATCTACACTGCTTGCATGCTCCACACCATGCCATCCCCCAGTTTTTGGTAAATGTACTTATACAGCTTCAAATGGATTCAAATAATGTTTTGAAATTTTTGTTTTTCTTAAAAACAAATCTGGGTTGCTCCCCAGTCTATTGGTTAGCCCAAGACTTCCAAAGACAGTGCACTAATTACTACTTATAACATTCTTTAAAGAGTGAATGTCTCTACTGTATGGTAAAACTAATGCCTGCAAGTGATCACCCGGACTCAAACTGACATTTTGATCATTGATATTCTGTGTACCCATCATATATTTAGACTGTCTAATAATGGGACCATAGCAAAAATTCTGATGTTCCAAAACAAACAGATCAACATTGTCCAGCATATTTTGTGGTTAACCCCTATTTCTGAACATATCACACAATATGTTGATCTCTATTTGAAATTGTGTTTCATCAGAAACCAATCTGCTGAGTCTAATTAATTGTCCTCTCACTAAGTTTTGTTTTTGACAGATAGGATGTTGACTTTCAGAATGCAAATATGCATTCAAAAAAGTGTTCTTTCTAAATATGGTGGATTCATATATGTGGTCCTCAAAATTCTTACAAAACGTGATATTAAGAAAGTCTATGGTCAGTTTATCATATTGATGGGTAAATTATAAGTCAGTAGAGTGATCTGGATAATCCATAAATGATTTCAACTCTTCTAAGTCACCCTTCCACCAAATAAAAATATCATCCAGGCACCTCAAATAGTTTTCCAACTTGGAAGAAAAGGGTGAGTTCAAAACTGTGGAGGTTTCCCAAAACCATAAAACTATATTAGCAAAATGGGTGTTGAAGTTGCCCCCATAGCCATACCTCTGTGTTGTTTGTAATATTCACCCTCGTAGTAAACGTAATTATTTGTCAGCACTAACTCCATACATTGTAGAATCAGTCTAGTTTCTGTCGTACTGAGGTTGGTACATCAAACCATTGCTTGGTAGAACCATTTCCAAACCCTCCTTATGAGATATTACAGAAAATAAATCTTTGATGTCAGTAGTGACATATAAAGTCTCTTTAGAAAATGTAATTCCAGAGATGGTCTCGAGAAAATGCAGGAGCCCTTAAGTAAGTGTTGTTTGTCCTCAGGGAATTATTTGAGTTTGTAATGTACAATTTGGCCAGAGGTTCTGTTTTGGACCCTGCAGGTGCCACAGTGGGTCTTAGGGGAAGGTCTGTGGCCTGTTATGGATCTTCAGAATCCCAAAGATCCCTGGGATTCTTGGTTTGTTGACCGCTAGAAACTCCCTCAGGGTCAAAGGCAGGTCATAAGTCGAAAAAGTTCTTCCAGTAATAGATCAATGGCATGGTATGCAATGTTAATTTCATTGCAAAATGCCTCAATGAAAAATTTTCCATTATGCAGATAGTCCAACATCTTGGATGAGTAAAGTTTGTCCATTATGACCACTCCCCCACCCTTATCCTGTTTCATAATATGTTAGTTCTTGTCACAGGCTCTCCTCATTAGTGAGGTTATAAAATGTAGGTTTTCTATTTTTGTTGCACCATTCCACCATACTTCCTTCACACAATTGCTCAAATAAGTGTATACTGGGTAGGAGTGGAGGATTGAATGTGCTAGTTATCCTTAGGGAAGAATTAAGAGCATTGTCTTCATTGGGTGTTAAAATACCCTTTAAATTCAGCTTCCAAATAAACAATTTAAGTTCAGTTATAAGGTCTAACATCAGGCTGATTAAAAGGCACATATTTAAATCCTTTTTGAAATAATGGAACAAAGGTGTTAGTAACAGTAAGGGTAGAAACATTTTATATCTTACAACCTCCAAAACTGAAAATAAAATTGGTGCCTTGATCTCTATCAATTAACCGTTTTGAGGAAATTAATTCAGTACCGTCTGTTTTGATAGGTGGTCCTCAGAAAATCCTGGTTGTAATGACACTGTTGGCTGTTTTTCCCTCCTTTCCTGCCATCTCTTCCATCATCAAGGACCATTAACATCCTCCACATTTGCCTCGTATGTTTGCCTGAATTGTTGTTGGAAAGCCCACTACTGTTTTCTTTAAATTCACTTCTTCTTTGTGTGCTAGGGTACACTTTTGTTGCTGTGTCTTAAAAGAAGCTGCTTAACTTTGTTTACAACTGCCTGGAAGTCATCCAATTTGTGTGTTAACAGGAAATATTTTTTAATTCCCAGGCCCAACCTCCAAACCTCCTCTTCTACAAACTTAAGCCATCACAAGTTATATATACTCAGTGCCTATATGGTCAAAAAATTCCATCAACTCCATATGAAAAACAGAATCATGTGTTACCCTATTGGGGTATTTCCAGATTCATAAACCCTTTGGTACACATTTATTGGCAATGCAAAATTTTAAAAATGAGTTGTCCATCTGTAAAGATTTATACTTAGTAACTTCTCAAATTAACTGATTCTGTTTCTAAAAGTAAGTTCACAGTCATTAGTATGTGCATTGCTCATTTCAAACTTCTGGACTGTTTCCTCCCCAAACAAATATTTTGATGCAAACCAGTCCTGAATGTTAAAACATCCTCTTGACGTAGAGGCAATATTCCCTCCACCTGGGGTGTTGTTATTATTACATCCTGCGACACTCTGATCATTAGCACAAACTGCAGCATAAGTTGTAGTGTTTGCCATACCTAGACTGCTTCTGCTGTTGTCAGCAACATTAATTCCATTCCCTGTGCTGCTGGAGCTTGCAACCAAGGAGTCAACATGTTCTTTCAGCTGGTCTGTACACTACAAAAATATTGTAAGGTCCACAGGTGTATCATTGTGACTGAAAAGAATAGAACTGACCTCTGAACAGGTCCACAAGTGTATCATTGTGACTGAAAAGGATAGAACTGGCCTCTGAACAGGAAATATGATCAGTCTGAGACATAGTGGTACTTTAGCAGCATAAACAAACTAGATAAAATAAACCACAAAATGGCGCACTATGTAAACTTAAAAATAATAATTAGGTTTACGTAGTACACTGTTTTGTGATTTATTTTTTCCATTGTTTTTCATTCCAACATTACTTATGTACCTCGAAAAAAGGAGTGATTAAGCATGATAAATAAGAAAAAAAAAGTTTGGAACTGATGTATGATTCATAATGCATTTCAATGGTAAATTTCTCTAGTGTATGCTTCTTTTCAATGTGGTCAGAAGTGTGACAAACTGTATGTTAGAAAAATAGAGTAAAATGCATTTTATGGTCTTCTATATTAATGTATTATGTAAAATCAGAATACAATGTTTACTTTACACTTTTAAAATGATATTATGAAAAGAAAATTAGAATGTAACGTGCTTTTCAGATTTAATATGTGGTAACTTACCTGTTAAGGAAAGAAAATTAGAATGTAACGTGCTTTTCAGATTTAATATGTGGTAACTTACCTGTTAAGGGGGAGCACCACTGATTCCGGGAACTATCGACCTATTAGCTTGACGAGCCTGGTCTGCAAGGCCATGGAACATATCATCATGGAACTCATAAACAAAGACATTGGTAACCTCCAAACTATGGATCCCACCCAGTTCAGGTTTGTGAAAGGCAGATCATGCCTCCTGAACCTAATCAACTTCTTTGAGGCAGTCACCAAAGTTGTAGGTGAGGGTAAGGTGGTTCACACAGCCTATCTTGACCTCAACAAGGCTTTTGACACCATCCCCCATTCTGGAATTATAGCTAAACTTACTAAACTAGGTATAAATCCCTACGTCACAAAATGGGTTGCCAACTGGCTCACTGACAAAACCCACACTGTAGAAGTTGCAGACTCCAAATGTGACCTCATAGCAGTGACAAGTGGAGTAGCACAGGGTTCCGTCCTAGGACCTCTCCTGTTTGGTATTTACTTTTCTGAAGTACAGGCTAACACAGAAGACCTCTGGCTAGCAAAGTTCGCAGATGACTGAAAACTAGGAGCCATAGTCAAGTCCCCAAATGATGTGGACATCCTATGGAAGGGCCTCGCTGAGACAGATGCCTGGTGTTAGAACCATGGCCTCAAGCTCAATGCCAAAAAGTGCAATGTCATCCCCTTTGGTAAAAACTCTGTACCCATGAACTACCATATAGGCAGCAATCTACTTAACACCGAATGTGTGATAAGTGACCTTGGGACCCAGGTGGACAGTAGTCTCTCCTTTGATAGTCACATGGCCACAGTAGTCAGGAAGTCCTTCTACGTGGCACACCTCATCATAAAAGGGTTCTCATCCAGGAAAAAAGAGGTCATTGTACCCCTCTACTCGACACTCATTAGACCCATTATAGAGTACAACGCCCCTTTTGGAATGTACCTCACAAGACATCTGCAGCAGCTGGAAATGCCACAGAAGTACCTCACAAAGAGGATTACTGGCCTCAAACACATGCCCTACACCGACCGCCTCAAAAAACTCCAGCTTTACTCCGTAGCATATTGCCTACTCTGAGGTGATCTCTGCCTAACATATAAAGCTATGTCAAACCCAGAGCTGTTGGACATGCTACACCTAAAGAAATCCCAATCCCTCCGAGCTACATACTCTAGGGACCTAAACGTTGCTATCACAATAAACAGGACATGCTGGAGGGATAGATTCCTGTCCCAGAGACTTCCCATACTCTGGAACAAGCTACCCATCTATGTCAAGCAAAGTTCTTCATTAGCACTCTTCAAGAAAAATCTTGATGAGTGGATGAGAAATAGGAAATACACCCCAGGGATCACTTCTGTGTCTCTGCTCGACAGTGGCACAGGAAAATAACTTTCTTGGGTGGCATAAGCCAGGGATCCTTGTTGGCAAGGCTTATGTAGGCCCTTGGACCGATAGCCTAGTACCTACCTATGAACCTATGTTATAGGTAAAGAACATGCCCATGTTGGACGAATGAGGCCCTGGTGAATTTTAAGGACAGTGCATGAGTATCAGACCTACTTAAGAAACAGTTTGTTGATTTATTTTAATTTTTTCACTGAGTTACTTCAATAAAGCATTGCATATTTAGAGGGAGACCCAAGATGGCATTCATACTGACTTGGGGATGTTCGGGCAGGGCATTGAGGGCATTCTTCTACTTTATGTGGTATGTACTTTGAGGTCGTTTTATGTCCACCTAAGTAACCATCAGCTTGGCAGATGGGGTCGCAGTGTAACATTCTATCTAAAGGACAACACCTCAGGAATGTAACACAATCCTCATGCTGTGCTACAGAGTCAGCACTGGAAAATAAATCCAAACAACTGCTCTAGAAATGGAACACATGAGTGTGCTGTCTATTGGCTGTCAGTGGCAACTGTCAAGGTGAGATATAGTGGTAGCCTTTTAAAAAAATAATGGGCCAGCTGGTTTGTCTGAACTACATTTTGAAAGTAAATATGCATCCTGAGTATAATTCTTAGCTTGTGACTGGTAATTAGAACTCATAGTATGTGATCAAAAGCCTTCCTGTTTCATTTTTTATGGTATTGTACATACATCTAGGGGACATTATGCAGTAAATGATCAGTAATGATCGGTGTAGGGAATTCAATTCAGTGATTAAGCAGTTAACATGCCAATAACTGTAACTTTATCAAGAATATCAGTAAATATCTGTTGAACAAAGTACATTTGAATAAAGAAGAATATGTTTTATTTTCCATTGCCAGATATTGGTTTGCAGTTCAGCTGTATGCTTGCAGTACTTGATAAAATGTCTTTTTGATAAAACAGAACGTATGAAAGACCAGGCAAATAGAAATTAAGACAGTAATTCTGCAGTGCATTTTCTGGGAATGGTAAAACTCCTTGAAAAGAGCAAGTTACTCTTCAGTTTCTAGCATTGCTTCTGGCCTTATAGCCTTTATTGCTACTTTGAACTTCAGTTATTACGGTGAAGTCAGTACTTGTTCTTTATACAAATGGACAATGTTTTCTCTTGCTGTTAAATTTGTTAGAATGCAAACTGTCCAGCACAGAGAATAAGGTTGTCTTGTGTATGCCTGATAAGAGAGTCAGACCAGCCTAGCCAGGTCAGTGAAATTAACCTAAAATCAATGCTTTCAGAGCAAGACACACTACAAACAACATATTATTCCTTCTGTACTTAAATTCTATGAAAATAATGTTCATCCTGAGTCCAGCAAGGGTTCCAGTAATATGATGCCAATAAAGCAGAAGAAACTTTGTGGAATATAGTGCATGATTCAGTGCCTAGCTTTACTAAGCAGCAAGATTAATGCAGCACAGTGGCAGAAGTGCAAAAAAGGAGCAAGTTATTGCCGTCTACTCATAAACCTTCTGTTAAATAACTCATTTAATACACTAACAAAAAATGTCTTAATTTCAAATGGCCAGTTAACTCACACCTTCTAATGTTTTGATCACATATTTTCAACCACAGTTGCTGCAATTCACTCCATAGCCATTGACAAATGCTTGTTTACTTTGTGTTGTGAGGCAACTGGATGGATTGTAATTGATATGAAGTAGTCAGAGACACAAGAGAAGAGTTGAACATTGTTTAGTTCATTGACTTCCTCTACAGTTTTGTGGTGATTAACTTGTATTGCTGTGAGCTCTGGCCACGTTTATTTTGCTATGGATATACTCAAAAGGGTTTTGTTCTTTTGTTTTGCTGCTGACTAATGTCTTTTCCGGTTTTCAGAAAAGCCAGTGGTTTATTCTCCCCATGTCCATAGTTCCATGAAAAAGGAAATGGATTTGTTAGGCTAAATGAAGGATGATAAAGAAACACAGACAGAAAGACAATAATGCAACTCAATTAAAAAGCGTATCAGTCAAGAAACTGCAGATAAACAGGAAAATGAAGGATATGATATGGGTGGTAACATGGTTCACTGGATGCCAGAAGAAGGGGTAATGTGACTTACAAACATATACGTAAATACAGGATTTAAGACAATAACGTGATTTAGGAACCTGTGAGTAAGTGTGTGTTTTGTGTGTTGGGGGGGTTGTTGTATTGGTAGGTGGCTAGGCAAGATTTAAAAGAAATGTTAGCTTCTGAGGGGACAGTAACAATTAAAGCAGTGACAGCTGCAACTTGAGATGCAAAAGGTGCACCTGGGAAAGCTGTAATGGCAGGAAACATAGAAGAAAGACTAAAGGAGGGGACTGAGGAACTAGGGTAGAGGAGGAAGGGTAGAACTGCAAAACATTGGTGAGGATGAGGATGGCACAGATGGGGACAGAAGCAAACCGGGTCTGCTAGCTCAGAAAATTCAGTATGACAAAATATGAGGAAAGATGGCCATTAGAATGGTGAGATCAGAAAACTTGAAAAAAGAAATGAAAAAATGAAATGAAACAAAAATTTAAATTACAAGGGCAAGAAGGAAATGTATGTGCTAAGAAATCAGCCAAGAGGCAGGAATTCTTATAGGTGAAAAGCTGATGTGTGGAGCAGTGCTGGAGCAGGAGGTAAGAATAATATAGGTTGGACGATGAAAAAAGATTTAATGGACAGGCAGTGGTGACTAGCACTTCTCAATTTATAGAAATAGTGTATAATCTGTTAATAGATAAGTTTCAGCAGCCATTGCTTAGGTTGGTAAATAAGGGGGTGGTAGCTGATTGTTGTAGTCCAGGGGGAGCTAACTGTCTGCAAAGTGGGCAGCATAGATGATAAGGACCGATGTACAAAGATGATGAATGAATTTTGATGAAGGTTAAAAAGTCATTCAAACAACGTCCTCAGCAGAGGAGCAAGGAATGAGTAATTTATTTATTTATTTATTAATTTGCAGTTTGTTAACCAGGAAAGTCCATTGGGCCAGAATGAGCCTGTTTTAAGTGGAGGCCTGGGGAGAAAAGCTCCATATACAATTATTGCAAAGCTAATATCAACAAAGTTCACAAGTACAATACAATTTTCAAAAAACTACTAAAACACAGTAATATAGAAAACAGAATAATAACATTTGAGCAAGGTGTTGTAACATAACATTGAATGAAATTAAAATATAAGTATTTTGGAGTACATAAGTATAATTTGGAGTGCAGGCATTTATGCCCTCAAAGTTTCATGAGGTGAGAGAGAGGAAAAATTAGAGGAGGAAAGTAGAACAGTGAAAGGTGAATAGGTTGAGTTATGAGAAAGGAAAAAAGGGAGAGGGAGTGGAAATGATATAGAGGGGGTCAGGTGGGGTGAGAGCATGAGCATTCCCAGTGAGAAGAGACATGGGAATGCAGCTTGGTCTTGAAGCTGGAGTGGTTTTGTTGATTTGAATGTGGGGGGGGGGGTAGTGAATTCCATAGACATGCAAGGGAGAAAGGCAGAAGAAATTGCCCAGGTGTGCATAAGGGTTTGTACACTTCGAGGAGGTTCTGGTTACTGGACCTGAGTATTCTGTTAGGATGATGCAAGGTGAGTAAGGAGGAGAGGGGAAGGGCAGTTAGAGGGTTTGAAAATGAGTTTGTGAGCAGTTAACAGTTGAATGTAAGAGATAGTGGGGGAGTTCCAGCCAGTTCAAGGAGTGGAGTGCATCACAGTGGTGGGAGGAGGATTTGGTCCCAGTTGCAAACTTAGAGATTTTATTGCAGCAGGATGACAGTTTTGACTTTAGGGAGGATTGAAGGTTGGTGAGAAGAGGAGCTCCATACAAGAGAGAGGGGATGAGATAGGAAATAGAAAGTATATGGGAGTGAGATAACATCTGTGACAATACAGCATTCTAAGCTTTTGGTGTGTTTTCTTAAAACTAGTTTGTATATGAATGTCAAACTTTAAATGTTCATCAATGATAACACCTAAAAGTGTTGTAAGGGAGCGACGATTTCAATGGAAATCTTATTCTGCCTGACTTTGGAGAAGAAATTTTTATTGATAGAGGTGTTTTTAGATGGGGTAAAGATCATGATTTTGGTTTTGGATGCATGGAGAGCAAGCTGATTATTCAGCATCCAAGACTCTGTACAAGAGAATGCATCTTGTGTTAATTGTTTGAGTTTGGGGAGGGATTGAGCATAGCAAATTATGGTGGAATTGTTTGTGAATTGGACAAGGTTGCTATTAGGAATGCACTGACGAAAATTATTAATGAAGATGTTAAAAAGTAAGGGACCCAGTATAGAGCCTTGTGGAACTCCTGTTGGAGTGTGAAGGAAGGAAGAGGTACTGTTGTTCCACTTGACAGCCAGTTACTAGAGGAGGGGGAGAGATTGAGAAGAGAGAGTTTGGACAAGAGAAGTTTGTGGGAAACAGTATCGTAGGCCTTTGATAAGTCTAGGAGAAGGGTAGCTACAATGTTGGAATACCGAAACAGGTAACTGCAAAAACAGGAATGCAGGCAAGAGGGCTTGAGGCACGCACACAGTAGTAGTTTCCAAAGTTTAATCTTCAGACTTTACTTCAAACAAAGAATAAAAAACAGTAACCATAAAGTGCTTTTCATCTCACCCCTTAGTGAGACTTCATCAGACAGTTGCAACAAGAATGTTTCAAACAGTAAATACAAATTCAAACCACATCAACTTCCTCCAAGCAAAAGACAAGCCCGCCCGCATGGTAAGCAGGAAATAACAATTGACCCATTGTATATTTCTTTAAAAATCTGGCTTCGTGTAAAAGAAATATGTGTGCAGTGAATACATTTGTATATGTGTAAATATAAATATAGCTCATCAGTTCGAAACACTCTTAAAAGACCTTTTAAAAGTGTATTCAGAAATATTTAAAAACCATGCTAACATTAAAACCAATAGTTAAGATAACAGTAAAAAGTGAGAAGTCAAGAATGAAGTGTAAAATTGAAAACAGTATAAAATAAAATACTTTACCACTGTGTGAAAACGTATTAAAATCTTAAATAACTTTCAGTAGTAGTTAATAATGAAAGTTCTAACAAGTAGGATGAAAAATATAGAGGGTTTTTTTTGTTTAAACAGGGTATGTTAAATATTTATCTAAATAGTCAAATATGTATTTATTTGTTTAGTTATGTATATACATGTTTATACATACACATGTTTTTTCACATTCACTTAGTTGTTACATATACATGAATGTATCTGCATTTAGAGTTGTTTATGTGAATGTGCACACTCTTACTCCACCTTTTATCATATTCACCAGATGTCCTTTACAGGATTGTTTTCTTTGCTCCAGTCTTTATAGCTTTTCGGCTTGATGGTTTTAAATTCAGACAAATGGGGCTAACATAAGTGTTTTATTATATTTTTTATCCTACTTGTTAGAACTTTCATTATTAACTAGTGCTAAAGGTTATTTAAGATTTTAATACTTTTTCACACAGTGGTAAAGTATTTTATTTTATATTGTTTTCAATTTTACACTTCATTTTTGACTTCTCACTTTTTAATGTTATCTTAACTATTGGTTTATGTTAGCATGTTTTTTAAATATTTCTGAATACACTTTTAAAAGGTCTTTTAAGTGTTTTTGAACTGATGAGCTATATTTATATTTACACATATACAAACATATTCACTGAACACATATTTGTTTTACAAGAAGCCGGATTTTTAAAGAAGCATACAATGGGTTAATTGTTATTTCCTGTTTACCTTGGGGGCGGGCTTGTATTTTGCTTGGAGGAAGTTGATGTGGTTTGAATTTGTATTTACCGTTTGAAACATTCTTGTTGCAACTGTCTGATGAAGTCTCACTAAGGGGTGAGACGAAAAGCGCTTTATGGTTACTGTTTTTTATTGTTTTTATTGTTTGTTTGAAGTAAAGTCTAAAGAATAAACTTTGAAAACTACTACTGTGTAGCTACAATGTTGCCAGAGTCTCAGGCGTGGTTGATGATGTCAAGGAAGGGAGAACGGCAGTGGTAGTACTATGTCTAGGTCTAAATCCATGCTGAGTTGGAGAAAGAAGTTGATTGCCTAGGAGGTAGGGGAGGAGTTGCAAGTGTAGGAAAGTGTATTCCTTTCCTTTGATTGATGATGGAGTGCTGCTTTTCATAGTTAAACAAGAGGGCTTTAAATTAGGCTCCTACATTTAAAATGGGGAAGGATGAAAGGATGGAATGAAATGTTTTTTGATGTCAGCACAACTACCATCCCTGTCAGAGGATGGGCATTTAGAGTTAAGACAAAAAAGAGAAAATGTGAAAATATTAAAGAACAAAAATTATGCACAGACTATCAATGCATATATGCTGAAAAACAAATCTCTCTACTTTCTCTAACAAGCTCCCCTGCTGCCAGAAAAATGGCAGTGAGAACAAAACAGTTACAAAATAAAGTATCCTTTTAAGATCGGCACAGTGGCTCAGAGGATAGGGTTGCCACCTCACAGCAAGAGGTTCCCTGGTTTGAGTCTCAGTTATGGTGCCTTCTCTGTCGAGCCTGCATGTCCTCCATTTGTTTGTGTGTGTTTTTCTCTGGGTGCTCCAGTTTCCTCCCACATTTCAAAGACATGCAGTAGGTGAATTGGATAATTTGGTCATACGTGTGGGTGCATGGTGTGGAAGGACTACTGTGGCAGGGTTAGTCATCCGGTGGTGTAAACCTTGGCTCTATATGATTGTCACTGTTAAAGTGACACCCTGACCCCATGTGCAAAAATGGGAAAAAAGGGGTTGTGGACAGATGACATATCCTTTCCTGATCATTAATTCCTAACCTTAGTGATCATTTCTGACCAAATGCACAGGGAAAAGTGTATTTATTTATTTATATATTTGTTTATTTGTCTTTTTTTACTGGAAAAGTTCAACTGGGTAATGTCCATTTTCAGCGGAGGCCTAGGGAGAAAAGCTCCATTTGCTTACATTGTATTATACTAAGTTTCATTTAAACATGGAGTAGTTACAGTTCTGTTTACATTTATACACAAACAGTGGTTACATTTATGCATTGTAAGATTTTACAGATGTGGAAGGTACTAAAGAGAAAGCCCACATGCAACTTAGTGGATTGTACAGGCAACAGTTATGTATAAAATTATTTTGTCATTTCAGTGAGAGGTTGAGTGTATTCTTTTTAAGGAGAGTAGTTGGAAAGTCTCACACTCGAGACGAGCATGTGCAGGACCAGAATTGGATAAGATGTTGTTTAAGCAGTGGTTTAAAACTATGGAGTTTGTCAGAGAGTTTTTATTTGTGTGGGGATACTATTCCAGAGTTTAGCAACATATTGGGAGTAGAGAGAGTCTCCAGCAACATTATTTGACTTATTTGTAAGTAATAAGAATTTGTTATTAGAGCGGAGGTCTTTTGCTGGACAGTAGCTCAGCAATAAGTTATGCAGTGCATGACATTTTTCTAAATGCTGTATAGTTTTTCTATTGTCGATTTTTAGAAGTGTTTTTAGACGTCCAGCATTGTTAAATGTGGGTTATTTCCTGTGGAAGTGAGATGACGTTTAGGGAATTTTTACAGTCGATTGCTACACCACCTGCACACTTGTTTTGTCGTCATGCCTGAGTATACCGTATCCAGGGTGGGGGTGGGGGGGTGATCTCATTATCCTTTATTTCTTTTTTTAACCTGGTTTTTGCAGCTATGACTATATCAGGCGTGTATGTGACAGGGTAGGCATGTATGTCATGGATTTTATTGCACATACTTCCTAGGTTCATACTTAGTAAGATGAGTTTGGGTTCTGTTTTTTGCTGAGATGTATTAGTCGACTGGTGTATTTTGAGGTTGGAATTTTTGAATTGATATTTTACAGAGGGAAGAGTGTGGCCGGTTATATTTTAGCCTTGGTTTGGTGTGTATACTTAGGGTTAGGGGCAGGGACAGGGTTAGAGCTAACTCTAAGTATTCACATTAAAAAATAGTGAACACATTTAGTGTTATCCATTAGTCAGCTCAAGGTGATATTGGACTTTCTGTCTTACTAAAACTGTGTCCTAGAGCAACAAAATCAAGACTCCATCTATTAGCTCAGAGGCCTTTTACAGTGCATTGTTCCTTTTACTTTATCTCTCTGAGCAGATTTGAGGCTGTTTAAGCTAAGTCACTGTGATTTTTTTTCTCTGTCTCTTTGCCAAGTTTTTAACCCTGCTTTATTCATCCTCACTAAAGCGCAGGTTCACACCTACCCCCAATTCCCACCCACCCAGTTAGGGGCAAGTTAGTGTTAGCATGCATGACCCTGTCCACTAACTTGCCCCTAACCATACTCATTAATTTACAAAAAAAATCCTTTAGCTAACAGTTGCACTACATGAGATAACTGGGGCAGCCACATCCACCAACAAACACATACAACACTATATCTATCTCTTAACCTAACTCATACTCTAACCTACCCATGCATCGAGTAGATACAATCTCTGTCTGATTTGTCAGATCATGAGGCAGTTGTCTTCTGAAGTTTTACATTCATATTAATTGACATCACTACAGGCATTGACTCATATGAAAGCAGAGTATAGAAATATAAGGAATGTTTGAGAAATAAAAAGCAAAAACAGTAGAAATATGTAGGTTTCATGTGCTGATCCTAGTTCTGATTTATAGGAACCTTAGGTTGGAGAGGAAATGTTGGAGTGGATAGCATTATATGCAAGAAATAATTTACAGGTATCCGCTATAAAAGGAATACAGGAAGTAAGGACAGTGGTAGACGTTCCAGCAGTTGGAATAATGGGTGGTAAAGATTGTCGTTGTGTACTGACCAGCTGTGGTTTGCTTTGAGGAAGACGAGTTATGGAAAGAGCAGCTTGCTGAGGCCAAGAGTCTAACCTGCCACTCCGAGCAAAGAAAAACAATATGTGTTCTAGTCTTTCATTTGACATTTCACATGCATGGTCTGCAACCCATCTAACCATCGTCTTACATTCTGTGTACTTTATATTCCATCTCTTGGAAATTATGCTGTGGATGAAAAGAATTCACATTCCGATTTCAAACTTCCAAGCTTGGCATACTGATCTTTAGCTAACTGGTCTTTGGAAAAGAAAACATTTCAAGTATTGGCTATATAGAAAAGTATGGGAGTTGCAAAACCTTGGATATGAAAAACAAGAGTGAACAGCTGGAAAGGAATATCTATCTGCCAGAGTTGATTTTAGCTTGCCTTCGGTTATTTATTGGGAGATCCTTTGTAAATGAGTAAAAAGGAACAATGTCATTCTGGGAAGAAGAACTGGGACAGAAGCATAATATTCCCAGCTAAGATTATAACAAAGTGGTTATGCCATTGGAAGAAATTAACATCACATTTAATCCCTACTTATCTATGTTTGCAAACTTCAGTAAAGAGACTGTTAACTACATATTTTTGTACTCTGCAGTCACAGTTTGTAAGAGATACAAGTGCGTCTCCAGAAAAAAATGCCAAAAAAAGGCACTCAGAGGTAACTTATTCAACTGCACAAGTTTAATAAAACAGACAAGTAAAGTGAAGCGCTTTTGTCCGGTTCAATGACCGTACTTCTTCAGACAAAGTTCACAACTGGTACACACATCTTAAATACAAATCATTAATTACACCAACACTAATTAACCAATCCCTGACAACTTCCACTAGTTTTTAAAAGTCACATGTTAAAATTAATTTAAAAAATGTGTAAAACCATTCAGTTAAACCTTCTACAATTTATAATTTCAGTTGAAGCTGGATAGTTAATCATATTCTGTTATACACTTTCATAATCTACTAAAACTGAATAATGTGTTAAAATAAAATAATAAATAGTTGTACTATTTGTCATAATAACAATAGTAATAATAAATACATGAGAGAGTGGTGATTGGAGGAGATTTCAATGGGCATGTTGGTGAAAGGAACAGAGGTGATGAGGAAGTGATGGGTAGGTATGCTGCTAAACAAAGGAATGCAGAAGGTCAGATGGTAGTGGATTTTGCGAAAAGGATGGATATGGCAGTGGTGAATACGTATTTTAACAAGAGGGAGGAGCATAGGGTGACATACAAGTGTGGAGGAAGATACATACAGGTGGATTATATCTTATGTAGGAGGGCCAGTTTGAAGAAGATTGGAGACTGTAAAGTGGTGACCGGAGAAAGTGTAGTTAGGCAGCATAGGATGGTGGTTTGTAGGATGACGTTGGTGATCAAGAAGAGGAGGAGGAGTGTGAGGGCAGCACCAAGGATCAAATGGTGGAAATTGAAAAAGGGTAATTATGAGGTGGAGTTCAGGGTTGAGTTAAGACCGGCACTGGGTGGCAGTGAAGAGTTACCAAATAGCTGGGTAACTACAGCAGAGCTAGTAAGGGAGACGGCTAGAAAGGTGATGGTATGACATCGGGACAGAGGAAGGATGACAAGGAGACATGGTGGTGGAATGAGGAAGTACAGAAGAGTACACAGGCAAAGAGGTTGGCAAAGAAGAAGTGGGATTGTCAGAGAGATGAAGAAAGTAGACAAGAGTATAAGGAGATGAGGTGCATGACAAAGAGAGAGGTGGTGAAGGCTAAGGATAAGGCATATGAAAAGTTGTATGAAAGGTGGACACTAAGGAGGGAAAAAAGGACCTGTACCGATTGGCTAGACAGAGGGACTGAGCTAGGAAAGATGTGTAGCAGGTAAAGGTGATAAAGGATAATGAGGGAAACATACTCACAAGCGAGGAGAGTGTATTGAGGAGATGGAAAGAGTACTTTGAGGGGTTGATGAATGAAGAGAATGAGAGGGAGAGAAGGTTGCATGATGTAAGGATAGTGAATCATGAAGTACAATGGATTAGCAAGGAGGAAGTAAGGATAGCTATGAAGAGAATGAAGAATGGAAAGGCTGTTGGCCCAGATGACATACCTGTGGAAGCGTAGAGGTGTTTAACTGAAATGGCAGTGGAGTTTTTAACCCGATTGTTTAATGAAATTTTAGAAAGTGAGAGGATGCCTGAGGAATGGAGAAAAAGTGTTTTGGTACCGATTTTTAAGAATAAGGGTGATGTGCAGACTTGTAGTAACTACAGAGGGATTAAATTGATCAGTCACAGCATGAAGTTGTGGGAAAGAGTAGTGGAAGCTAGGTTAAGAAGGGACATGATGATTAATAAACAGCAGTATAGTTTCATGCCAGGAAAGAGCACTACAAATGCGATATTTGCTCTGAGAGTGTTGATGGAGAAGTACAGAGAATGTCAGAAGGAGTTGCATTGTGCTTTTGTAGACTTGGAGAAAGCATATGACAGGGTGCCTAGAGAGGAGTTGTGGTATTGTATGAGGAAGTCAGGAGTGTCAGAGAAGTATGTAAGAGTGGTACAGGATATGTACGAGGGTAGTGTGACAGCGGTGAGGTCTGCGGTGGGAGTGACAGATGCAATTAAGGTGGAGGTGGGGTTACATCAAGGATCAGCTCTGAGCCCTTTCTTATTTGCAATGGTGATGGACAGGTTGACAGACGAGATCAGACAGGAGTCCCCATGGACTATGATGTTTGCAGATGACATTGTGATCTGTAGTGAGAGTAGGGAACAGGTGGAGGAGACCCTGGAGAGATGGAGATATGCTCTAGAGAGAAGAGGAATGAAGGTCAGCAGGACTAAGACAGAATATATGTGTGTGAATGAGAGGGAGGATAGAAGAATGGTGAGGATGCAAGGAGTAGAGGTGGTGAAGATGGATGAGTTTAAATACTTGGGGACAATAGTTCAGCATAATGGTGAGTGTGGAATAGAGTTGAAGAAGAGAGTACAGGCAGGATGGAGTGGGTGGAGAAGAGTGTCAGGAGTGATTTGTGACAGACGAGTACCAGTAAGAGTGAAAGGGAAGGTCTGCAAGAGGGTAGTGAGACCAGCTATGTTATATGGGTTGGAGACAGTGGCATTGACAAAAAGGCAGGAGTTTGAGCTGGATGTGGCAGAGTTAAAGATGTTAAGATTTGCACTGGGTGTGACGAGGGTGGACAGGATTAGGAATAAGTATATTAGAGGGTCAGCCCAGGTCGGAAGGTTTGGAGACAAAGCCAGAGATGCACGATTACATTGGTTTGGACATGTGCTGAGGAGGGATGCTGAGTATATTGGGAAAAAGATGCTAAGGATGAAGCTACCAGGTAACAGGAAAAGAGGAAGGCCTAAGATAAGGTTTATGGATATGGTGAGAGAGGACATGCAGGTGGTTGGTGTGACAGAGCAAGATGCAGAGGACAGGAAGAAATGGAAACAGGTGATTTGCTGTGGTGACCCCTAATGGGAACAGCTGAAAAGATGATGATAAAGAGTAGTTCGAATCCACTGATCTAATTAGTAGGCAGAGTCAGTGTCATTTCCTAAGGCAGCACAGGTATGTAGCTGTGTGTGATTTTGTAATATAAATCTGGCTGGCTCACATCCCGTGAGGTTGCACTGTAGGCAGACATTAGCCCTTCCATTATTTTATGCCAGTAAGCAACATCAGTGATTTTCATATGTCCATTGTATTCAGAACAATGTTAAGTTATTTAAGCAAGGAATGTCACAGTAGCATTTAGCTAGTACCCTGGAGGCTGGGTTGCCATTTGCTTTTATTCTAGGCCAATAAAGTTGTGCAGGCTTTGCACTGTAAATGAGTCCCATCACTCCAGTAAGTTGTCATTTAAGACACACTCATCATTTCATGACAGCAGAGACAGGATAGCGAAAGAGCTGTCCTGTCACCCTTGGCATTCTAACAGTCAGGCAGCTAAATAAAAAAAAAAAGGCGCACTTTATAGCAGATGAAAGGGATGGCGTACTGCAGTAGAAGGTAAGTGAAAAAGGTAATGGACATTGCATAACTTTATTGTGTTACTTCTGTAACTTACACCAAGTTACTGCAGAATATCTAGATTATGAGCTGTTAACAGGTTTCATCCAGAAGTTCAGGATTTTATTCCCTTAGTCTCCAGATCAAACCACTTGACTAGACAGTGCGCCTTGGTTTTTGCTTAAATGGGTCCCTGTGGATCAGTCTGCTTCCAAACAAACAAACAAACACAAACAAAATTAGATTGTCATTTTAAGTTGCATGATTGCTGGTTACAGTGTTCTTTGTGCACCTACGTTTTTTTTGTTAGGCTTATATGCGTAGAGTGCTTTTGGGAATTGGGGACATTCGTCATCTTTTTATTTCATTCCTACTTGATGCTCGTGGCTAAAGTTGTTTTGTAAATTAGAGCCATTAAGTCATATGCTCATTTGTTAGCTTTTTGATGTTTATGGTTGGAGTGGTGCTGGGAATCAGGACTATTGTGTCATCTTTTTATTTGCAAGTGGTTAATGGATGTAACCACAATGATTTTGGAAATATGGGCTATTATTGTCTTTTTTAAGTGTTAGTGCATAGTGCTTATGTTTAGAGTGCCTCTGGGATTTGCAGCCATTATATGAATTTTCTCTTTTCATTTGCTAGTGCTTGATTTTCATGTTTAGAGTAGCTTTGGGAATTAAGAGGGTGATGCTTATGTTTGGAGTGGCTTTGGGAATTGGAAGCTTGAAAATTATGTTTAAAATTGTTTTGGAAATTATGGCCATTATTTCTAATATGTTAGATATTTGTGGTTAGTTCTAACTGTCTGCATATTGTAGCATGAGGTTTAATGGTTGCATACATTCTTTGCTGCATACATTCTTTTACACCATGGATAAAAATTTTGATTTGGTCCGATTCATGTACTTGAGTGTGCTCAGAGGATTACTCTTACAAAACAAAGTAAACTAACTCCCCTCCTGAGCTATGTGTACCACATTTCCCAAATTATGCAAGCCTTCCCTTGGTTTTATACAGAGTTCCTCGCAGTTTAAGTCTTCTTTAAGAACCAAAGGACTATTTTTGTGCCTGATACAGAGGGACATACAGAAAAAAGTGATACGTATACAGCATTAAATATTATAATCAACACCCTCGTTTTGTTGTGCAGATATTGGATTTTAGTTAATTTCAGATCAGTTAATCTGTTGTGAAGGAAAGAAGTACATTTCCAATACAATAGATGAACTGGTCTGTACCCACTAAATGCCACTAGCTGCACAAAAAAGGAATTGTTTTCAATAACATGATATTATGTATTAAAAACATAACTTCATTAGTAAAAGGAAGTGAGTTAAGATTTTTGGTTATACTTCTAGGGAAGAAAGGGTGGAGGCATAGCTCAAGAACCTAGATCCAGGCTTAGAAAACACCTTGTTACAAGTGATAGTTTGTTTTTACATAACAGAGAACTTGGAAGTCCTTGGAAAACCATAGTTTTCTAAGATCAGAGGTCTGACAAGTGATTGTAAAGGGAAGGTCTTTTATTGATAATGTTCCTAATTTTGGCACTCTGATATGATTTCTGGAGGCGAGTATTACGATTTTTAATGTTCAGAAGTTGTGATATGCACTAAGGAATATCTTGTACTGAGGATGATTGCAGATAATGAGATGCTGAGCTACTGTTATTTGGGATTTTCCTTTTTGCAATGTAACATACATTGCTAAGGTGGAACAAAGGGGACAGATGCCCTGGATGGAAGTGCTTGGTTCATTGTTTTGTGTGTTATGCATTGCACTATGCTTGTTTTGTGTGGTATGCATTGTACTATGCTTGTTTTGTGTGTTATGCATTGCACTATACTTGTTTTGTGTGTTATGCACTGCACTATGCTTGTTTTGTGTGTTATGCACTGCACTATGCTTGTTTTGTGTGTTATACATTGCACTATGCTTGTTTTGTGTGTTATGCATTGCACTGTGCTTGTTTTGTGTGTTATGCTCTGCACTATGCTTGTTTTGTGTGTTATACATTGCACTATGCTTGTTTTGTGTGTTATGCATTGCACTGTGCTTGTTTTGTGTGTTATGTGTTGCACTATGCTTGTTTTGTGTGTTATGCATTGCACTATGCTTGTTTTGTGTGTTATGTACTGCACTATGCTTGCTTTGTGTGTTATACATTGCACTATGCTTGTTTTGTGTGTTATGCATTGCACTATGCTTGTTTTGTGTGTTATGTACTGCACTATGCTTGCTTTGTGTGTTATACATTGCACTATACTTGTTTTGTGTGTTATGTGTTGCACTATGCTTGTTTTGTGTGTTATGCATTGCACTATGCTTGTTTTGTGTGTTATGTACTGCACTATGCTTGCTTTGTGTGTTATACATTGCACTATGCTTGTTTTGTGTGTTATACATGTTTTCTAACATTCTTCCATGCTTTTCCTTTTCTGTAGCAGTCAAAGTTGTAAGGAAGTGATCTGCTATTTTCATAGTTCAGCCTAATTTCACCTTAAAATATTTTTGTCCTTTCCTAATGTTAGTCAAATGAAGTGGCAAATTGCTTTAAGAGGTTCAAAGAACCATAGGTAAATACTTGGCTAACTGCCCTTGTAGGCTATTTTAAGCCTAGCCAGTTTCCTTAAAGGTGAGAATCAACCCTGTACCTTCTTTCTGTGTTGTAAACACCTTATATACATTACCTAATTTTGTCCCTGTCCCCTTCAATAATACACATCACACCAAATGACATTTGATGACCTTCATTAAATTTCCATAACATAGCTTTGATCACCAACTTTATTAATTACAACTATTCCTGATATGATTCTAAATATAGCATAACATCCTTGTAATGTTAATCAGGGCAGCTACTCACCCTACCCCAGTAAACAGCGTCCATACCTCTACTCACTTACTTTACTTATGAAGCAGCATCCCATCTCACTTCATACACCATTCATTGTAATGTTAATCAGGGCAGTGTATCTACTCACCCTGCCCAACAAGCAGGGTCATACCTCTACTCATTTACTTTACTTATGAAGCAGCGTCCCAACTCACTTCATACACCATCCATTAAATTACCTTCCACCAAATAAGCACCAGCCTTACCTCAGCTTGCTTATCTATTCAGCAAGCTTCCTCCAACTACTCATTTCCTTTCCCCAGATCCTTGAAATAAACATCCAGACATCAGAGGGGGAACAGAAGAGGGCAAGCCTATCCCTCTTCTCTGCCTACCCCCACTGATAAATAACCCTACTCCCCACCAATGAAAAGAGGGAGGGTGGGTGGGTAGCAAATTCACGCTAAATGTGATTGCTTAAGCCAACTACACCAGACTAATCCACTTAAGCCCCTCCCCATCATTATCTCATTTCCTCCCAACCATCCCTGCCTCCACTTAACCCTTTCACCTCCCCAACCCACTTAACTCCCCCTAATATTAACCTAACCCCCCCATGAAGATGTCCCGGGACAACTTAGTTTGTTGCCAAACTTCATTTGTCCCGGTCCACTTCAATAACACACATCACACCAAATTACATTTGACGACCTTTATTAAATTTCCATAGCATAGCTTTGATCACCAACTTTATTAATTACAACTATTCATGATATGATTCTAAATACAGTATAACATCCTTGTAATGTTAATCAGGGCAGCGTGACTACTCACCCTACCCCAGTAAGCAGCATCCATACTTCTACTCACTTACTTTACTTATGAAGCAGCTTCCCATCTCACTTCATACATCATTCATTGTAATGTTAATCAGGGCAGCATACCTACTCACCCTGCCCAACAAGCAGGGTCCATACCTCTGTTCGCTTACTTTACTTATGAAGCAGCGTCCCAACTCACTTCATACACCATCCATTAAATTACCTTCCACCAAATAAGCACCAGCCTTACCTCAGCTTGCTTATCTATTCAGCAAGCTTCCTCCTACTACTCATTTCCTTTCCCCAGATCATTGAAATGAACATCCAGACATCAGAGGGGGAACAGAAGAGGGCAAGCCTATCCCTCTTCTCTGCCAACCAGCCTGACCAGGCTGTTCCCCCTCCCTTCTACCGAAAATTGTTCAATCCACTTCCCATAAAGGGAAGAGTCAAGCCAATCCACTTCCCATAAAGGGAAGGGTCAAGCCAAACATCATTTGGTGTACCCATCATCTGTAAAGCACCTTAGAATCCCGTCATAAACCCCTTTGCCAAGCCATCACTGAAACACACCCTAATGAAACTAAATAAAGTAGGATTACCCTGACCCCATTGTAACACTGGAACATCCATACCAAAAGAACACATACCCTTTTAGCCCGCAGCCTTCAAAACTGAAATCATGGCTCAACCTGAATGTACTGACAGCCTATAAACACAACAAAACCACAAACTATAACCCCTTGAACTCAAGACGGCACCCAGTCAAACAACTAGTAGCAAATCTCACACCCAAGACCCTGTTAACCGTAGCATATCACCTTAGCCCACCCACTACCAGTTCTATATGTGCAACAACTCCATTACTGTAGGGAACAGTCTAACTCCAACTTTAATGTCCTACCCTAGCTGGCAGAAAACCAGCCCCCGGTCCTACAGCTGCCTTATCCTGCAACCAAGCTTCCTTTAAACCTTCTAACTCCCCTGTAACAACACACCCAGTTTCTAAAACCACCCCAATACAGCCACCTGCCATGCTTCCTAAACCCTATCTACAAATTCACCTAAACCCAAGTGAAATTATCCTTGTGCTATTCTGTAAAACCTTAACCTGGTATGTAACATTAACACTACCTACTCAAGGGACAAATTTGTCACTCCCAAAGATACCACACATTAGGAACAAACTCCAGCATCCTGTCCAACAACTCATTGGCCCTTCCCCCACATATGGTTCAACAACTGGACGAGTGAATACAAGCACTCCAAGGTTCCAAGAAAGCAAGGATTGAACTTAACTAGGTTGCAAGAGCCATAGGGCTGTAGTCTAATAAGTTCCTATGCTCCTATGAATGTCGTGACTCTACTCATACTGTGGGATCCCCACACTCTTCATAAACCATCCCGAACAGCCCCTTGGCCCCCCATACCTACCTCTTCTTTACCCCCTATACCACTGCAATAATCAGCTCCATCTAATTAAACAGAGCTCTAATATGCATTACTAAGGTGATTACTCAGACCTTCCTTAGGTCCCATTCCAGTACAGTACAAGAACATACATCCTATTAAAACATCCCCTTTCAATCCACTGCATGATGCCTTCTGCACTTTAGCAGTTTCCGTCAGTAACTGTTGCCCACATGTGCTTCACATGTGAAACCTCCTTGCTCACCACTGCTTCCATCATCTGTGAATTCACTGTGTATCGCCACAACTGGTACTCAGCACACCACCATCTACAAAGAAAAGGAGAAAAGTAAATCCTCTAATATGTAAAGAGAAGGCTCCACCTTATACCCACCTATTCTAATTTACAGCCACAGCATTCCAAGACCCCATCTGCAAGAAAGAAAAGACATGTAAATCATCCAAAATATATAACACACATTCCAAGACATCTTCAAGGACAACCTATCCTGCCATCCCGGGAAGGAATATACCACCACCACCCACCTCTATGACAAAGCAGCCAAAACTGAAGCTATGCTTCCAATGCCCTATCAAATAGCCTCATCCTTTGCTTCTGTCCCATTTCACTCCCTCATTCCGCAAGATCCTAAGGCTCTTCTAACTCCTTCTCTGTTTCTATATCATATGCTTATGCTACTGCTCTGAATTAACCAGGCGAAATGCTAAGAAATCCATCTTAAATTCACAATCCCCATTATACCAACTGCACCAAATTATGAGTCAAAATCTAGCCAATTCTGAGAAACTGTACAGTTGAGAGGCATGCAGAAAGTCTCCAAACCCCCCTTCTACTGCAATTACAGCCTCTCATGCAATTAACCAGGTGCACAAAACAGTCCTGTGTAACTTTCCAGTTCTGTCTTTAACAATCTACTTCACCTTCCTAGAAACCACCCAGCCATGAAACTCCCCAAGATATAAGCCTAACCCAGAACATACTGCCATGCCACAGTACCACAGTTGTTCCATTTTCTGGGTGTTTTTAGGTTTTGGTTTGTTTTCAACAACCCATTGTAGACTACAAATGACCTGCGTGGATGCCTGTACTGCTAACGGTTACTCACGTCAGCACCACAGAGCCCTAAACTACTCCAAACAGGGACCACTTGCCACCAAATGTAGAACAAATCCAAACTAAATTAACATTAACAAAACAAATAACCCAACCAACCCCCGTTTCCATAACCATATCTTCATATTCTAAATCAAAGACAACTTAATATTAACCATTGACACCCAACATAACCTGCAATGTCAAACCCCCACCCCATTAATGTCAACAATATAGAAAAGCACAGGGAACACTGACACTTATAGCAAGCATACCATACCATATCCACCATACATCTCTGAACCTGTCCACACAAAATTCTGGACCACAGCATAAATAGAAGTAAGTAGCATAAAAGGAAAATGAAGTGCTTGCTGCCAAATTAGGTTGCCACTTTGCACATGACAATAAGTTACCCACACTCCATCAAGATTTAGGATAGTAAGCACCAATTGGCACAAATGCAAGTCCCACACCCCATAACATTTCAACATCCCACTCCACCTCATTACAAGCAATCTGGACAAAGTCAGAAATAACCGTGTAACCGAAGCACCAAATTATGGCACTTATAACTATTGCTATGGCAAACTGAGCAAATTGGTAGGATAAGTTTGCATTAGCTTGCACTTACTGAAAGTACAAGGTCTTACACTTAAACATTTGTTAATACTTACCTGAATCCACCTTCACCACTTTCCAGTAAAAAAAAAAAAAAAAATCACTGTTACCAAGCAAACTCTGGCCCTTCCATGACAATCTGTATAATTGAGAGGTATGCTGACGAACGCTTAGGTACCACACCACCCTAGCAGCAACCCGAATCAGCACCATCATCACACCAGCTCCTTTCTAACCACCAAAATTAACCAACTCACTCTCCAATGCCCAATGAGCCACCCTCCCCCCACTGGAAGTGGTATGTGGTGTAGTAGTCTTTAGGAACTTAAAACTCACCAAGCACTTGCTTCCCGCTGCTGTTCATCTTCCAGTGAAACAGGCACCACAAAACCTGTCGGGAATTAACGCAACTGGTCAGCTACACATGCACGGAAACTGCAATGGATCACAGACCACGAAAAAACTTGAGGGGAACCATAAAGCAATGCCAATCAACGAGGTAACTGAGGAAATGAAAACCACGTAAAACAACCAAGGTGATGAAGAGCGGTCACAAACCTGAACGCTGAAAACATCTCCTCAATAATTAAGAGGTCACCTTGCGCCTATGCATGTGAGAGTCAGCCAGTGAAGGAAGGGGGATAATACAAAACCACACACGTACTAAATTCTCTCTGATTAATAGCCATAATGATTCCCCCCTTCCACAACAATACACCTGACAACATAACCCTACAGTACCACAAAAAAAAAAAAAAACACACACACACTACAGACATACTAAGTTAAGCCATAAAGCAAAGCAAGACCGCAGGGGTGACAGAAAATGATAAGGCTGCTAACCTCACATAAAGCACTGCACCACATCTAAGATGGCCCGCAATCAAGCCTCCAGTGAGGCACGTTAGATTACCAACAAAAGAAGAAGTGATCTGCAACATGCGTCTTAACATGAAAGATTTGGTGACCACCTTCCCTAAACACCATCTATACCACTAAACAACATTAAGCCTTAACGCCATGAACCACTACCTGCTCCACCCCCCCCCAGAGATAATGAGCCCATAGAAGCACCATTTCTCATCTCCGTTGTAACCTAAAGCATAAACAGTGGCCTATTTAACTCAATTAGCCAACTGTACAGCAGTGGAGTGGAACCATGAGCAACCTAGGGACTCACAGCGGCTACAAGCAAATCTTCAGCAAGCAATGCCCCCCTATATTGTGGCCATATCTCTCAAACCTCTTAGAGCAAGAATTCTGGACAAAGTTGCCAGTAAAAGTGGGACAAAGGCTCAACATTAGGGACAATGCTTAAATATTGCTCTTACAAACGTAAGTTGAAAGATTAACAGGCTATTGGCATGGATTTTCTGAAGGGTATGAAGTTCAAAACTCAAATGTCTGTCATTAACTCTAACGACTTGCTAATAATAGCCAGTAAACCAGAAATCTACGACAACCGGACTCAACACGTTAAGCAAAATCTGAACTTTCTGCTCACTGTGAGAACTGCCTTCGGATTTCCTGTTCATCCCTACTCTGTCATCTGTTAAAGTGCCCTCAGCAGTTCTACTCTGAGCGCTACACTACCTGCTGCTGCAGTAAATACACTCTCTGTAGTTAGCAGTAATCTCTTTTTTTTTTCTTTGCCCCCTACTCCTCCGCACTTAAGAGCATGCAGCATAAAACTCAAATGCCCGATATCCTACCGGAAACCCAGCCCCCCCCTTGCCTTGCCACAAATCTAACCCCTGTACCTGTCCTTAGCGACAGAATTCAGTGACTCAGTCACTACTGAGAGGTCTTCCTCTGATGGCGGCCATCACTCGCGTGCACTCCCAAGCCCACGAAAGAGAAAAAAAAAAAAACTTCCTTCAACTGGCGCAAGCACCGAACCAGCCCAGGCATCAAATATATACTCTGCTACCCCCCAAAACATCTATTTATTACTAAATATGCCCCACTCAGACTCGAAACCCACCATCTAAACTATTGGCCTAAACAGAGCTCCCTGACAAGAAAAGGCAACCCTACTCTTCAAACTCTTAACCGGAACTTTCACCAAAGTCATAAATAAATTAAATGCCCACAAGTAATCCCTTCACCATTGCTCCCAAGAAATTTAGTAGATAGACAGAATAACAGGCTGTGCCCTAGCCTGACTACTCCCTAAAGTCAAAAGTTTTACCCTTCATTACCCCCATAGTCATCACAAATAACCAAAGGCCTTCCTTACCAACCACGCTCTTACCGGTCGTCATGGACATAATCTTGCTCTGTAGCAAGTTCATGCCTAGATGTCCTGGGACAACTTAGTTTGTTGCCAAACTTCATTTATACCTAATATGTCTTATTTTCCATTTTGGTCATTATTATCATCAATCAACTTTTTCACATTTTTTTTTCTATATGGGGGTCGGGATTTCATGTCAACTGTTACCATATCTCGAGATTCATATCATAAGTCTTCTCTCATACAAATCATCCACCTCTTTGCTGGATGCCCTCATTTCCTCTTACATTCTTCCTGTCTCTCCCAAATCTTCTTCAATAGATTGTCTTCTGCTTTTCTGCACATGTGCCTAAACTAGTGTAATCTATATTTTTTGGCCTACTCAGCAATTGGAGCTACTTTGGCTTTTGCTCCAGTGTCAGCATTTCTTTGTCTCACAGTGTCCATGCAACCACCCATCTCAGGCACTTCATCTCCATCACCTCTAGCTTCCTCAACTGCTCTGCCTTTACTGCTCAGGTTCCTGTACCAGGCAGTAATAGTGGTTGCTGCACTGGTTTATGCATCTTACTTTTCAGCTTCATTGGCATTCTTCTGTTCCCTACTACCCCTGCCATTCTGTGCCAGTTGGCTGCAACTCCTCTGATTCTAACTCTGCCCTCTTTAATCAGACTCCCGTTCTCCTCAACCACCCTTTTTAATAACATGCCATATTATGTGAAGCTGTCAATGCAATTTATTATTTTACTTTCTAGCTCAGTTCTCAACTTCTTCTGATTTCATCCATTTGCTGCTATTATAGTTATCTTATCTTTACACAGTTTCGTCCCATCTGCCTTCAGTTTTGCATTCCATTCCCCTATCCTTTCCTGAAGCTCTTGCTTAGAGTCTGCCTGTAATGCCACATCATCTGATCACAGCAGTTTTGTTCATTTGTCACCTCTGACCATAGCTCTCAACCGTCCATCTCTGAAATGAGGAACACTAGCCCTCATAATGTGGAACAAATGGACAAAATGTGGAACACATTCTAATGGCTTACTAACAACTTCAACTAGGAAGGTCATAGGGTGGTTATAATATGCTGGTTTTACTTATAAAGAAGTTCTTTTAATGAATTAATACAATTAATTTCTATTTACCATAAATTTCACTTAAAAAATTCCTAACACTGAATGTGTGACAGACCCTTTCAATGTGGAACTTCGAGGAACATGAACTTTTTAAATCCCCAAATGAGGTACCTTCCTCGTAATGAGGTACACTTGAGAGGTATGCCTCTGACCTGTTCCCTAATTTAGTCTAATCATCAGTGTAAGTAGTAGTGGACTCTGAGCTGAACTCTGATGCACACCCACACCCAGTGGGAACCCCTCTGTAAGACCAAACACTGTTGGGTTCTTGTACATAGTCTGCAGTAATTCTACCAGAGTTTCTGGGATTTCAAACCACCACAGGACTGGCAAATCAGCTTTCCTTGAACCTTATCATATGCTTTCTGCAAGTCTGGGAATGCTCAGTTAGACTCTTTACTCATCTATAGTTTCTTCTCCACTATCTGTCTCACTGTAAACATTGGGTCAGATGTGCTGCATCCTGATATAAATCCAAACTGCTCATCTGCCATCTTACTATCAACTGTTCTATGTATTTGTTTATCAGTCACTCTCTCCATAACTTTCATGCAGTGTGACAGGAGTTTGATACCTCTATACGGCCCTCAGTTGTGAATGTCCCCTTTGTTCTTGGACAGTGACACTAGTATGCTTATTCGCAAGTCATCTGTGATACATTTTTGTCTCCATTCTGCTAACTATCCTCCAAAGGCATTGTTCCCCATCTCACCCCACATCTTTATCATATGTGCAGAGACCTTGTCTGAGCCTGCTGCTTTCCCTGACTTCATTTTCCTTACTGCTGTTCCTTATTCTAGGGCGAATGTATCGAATAAACGTATTTCATAAGTGCGATTTTTCACATTCTCTAAATGTGTTTTATATTAATATTGATCAGTCAATAAGAGATGGGAGTATTTTATTTATTATTATGCTTGGTAAACACACTATTTTATGTATTTTATTGTAATAAAATGTATTTTTATGTGGTTCAATTATGTGCTCAATTTGGTAATTATTTTGAATAGATCCTGATTGGTTAGCTTTTTAATTAGTTAGGTATTTAGGAGGTTCTCTTTGTGAGTGTTTTTATCTGATGAAGTCATTTCCTATGACGGAAATGTAAATTGGAGTAACGTTCATGTGGTTGTGAGCCTCTGCCTTGGAATAAAGCGAATTGGTAGTTTAACATTGTTGGTGGTTTCTGTGTGTGCCTTGTGTGACAACTGTGCCCTGGCCAAGCAATCAAGGAGTCTCAATCCTCACCACTAACACCGGGAAGGTCAATTTCTAGAAGAGGAAAGGATAACTAATACACACAGTAAAGTACAATTTCCCTTAAGTGCACACAGAGATCACAGTCAGTCTGGGGCTGATTGCTCCCTTGCTCTCCAGGTCCCCAATAAGACTCCCCACTGGCACAGCTATAAGGTCCAGATCTCAGCCTAGCTGGCAAGCTGACCTCCAGTACCCTCTCTGTCCAACCAGTGTGTAATGTCACTGCCCAGGTAGCTGACACACCACACACACTTTGAGATAAGTATTTATACACTTCACAGACACTCCTGGGAAAGGTTGACACAGATTCTCCAGCTGTGCCCCTTTACCCAGACTATACTGCAGTAATTTCTGCCACCACCAGCTAATATTATTATCAGCTACCCAAAGGCCCTTGAAAGGGTGTCCAATTATTACTGTGCAATATTAGTATCCAATTGGTAATGTGACTATTCAGTCTTAAGGCTTATTAGAGTGGCTTATTATGATAACCTCTATAAATATGCAGTGTACTCTAGAACCTACTTCTCTACACAAACCAGCCACAGGTAAAGGTTTTTAAAATATTTAATAATAAATAATTAAAACACAAGACAATACTACTACACCACAGATATATCTAAGAGTTCAGAGATCACACAGAAACTTAAAATAATACAGTAGGACAGGTCTGATGTCAAAGAAAAACACTTAATCTAACTTTCTAATCTTTAGCTATTCTTAAGAGAAAATACAGTGCTATAATCTACTTACATACATAAAGAGCAAGCAGTGCTGGGGTTGATGGTCCAAGACAAATGCTTTTAGTCTCTCACAGAACAATAGTTTTTAAAACACTAACAAACAGCTCTGCTAAGGCCCTCCCAAATTACATCATTTTGACACTTAGTCTGGAGTTCCCAGGCCACAAACTGTATTATTTAGCAAGCAAACACCTGCTCAGGAAACTACAACATTAAAAGACATTTCACATATATGCTCTAACAATTATTCCTTAAATTAAGAGAATAGAAAAAATGTGTTCAGCTAGCCACTTCTGCACCATTTTTTAGATAATTGTAACTTCAAAGAACATTTGAATTGCTTGGCTTGGTTTTCCTTACAGCAGATGGCAATGTTGCAACAATCTTGAGGTTTACATTTTACAGTGTTTTCTTTCATTTAAAAACGCAAGCCTGTATTTTACATTTATTTATACAAATTATAGAATTATATAGCAAATTCTATTTGACTAGGCTGGCAGTCTTCGCCCATCTTTCCCCAATCTTCACATCTCTTCCCCCCTGGAGAACTCAAGCTAGTTTTTCAAGTGACCCCTGATAAACACCACTTGAGAGGGTTAGGTCTATTTGAAGGTACTTCACCCATTTCCTGTCTTGAGAGCCATCTGCATTGGCATTGCTACTCCCACTGTGGTGCTGCACTGACATATAATATGCTTGCAACCCCAGGCTCCATCTTAGCAACTTGGCATTTTGCTGACTGGCTCTGTTTAACCATGTTAGAGGGTTGTGATCTGTCATTACAGTGAATTTTCTTCCATACAGATAAGTCTGAAGTTTCTGCAATGCCCACACTATGGCTAGACTTTCCTTTTCTACAGCTGCATAGCATTCCTCCCTGGGTTGGAGCCTACGACTGAGATAAACCACTGGGTGCTCTTCCCCCTCTGAAGAAATCTGGCTAAGTACAGCCCCCACCCCATGGTTCAAAGCATCCACTTGCACAACAAATTCTTTGCTGTAATCTGGACTGGCTAACACAGGGGGTCCTCCCAAAGCTTCTTTAAGCTTCTGGAATGCCTGCTCACATGCTGAGGTCCACACAACCTTATCTGGCCTGTTCTTCCTTGTCAGGTCTGTGAGGAGAGCAGCTATGGTACTATAATTAGGGACAAACTTTCTGTAGTACCCTGCTGTCCCTAAGAATGCCCTCACCTGTTTTTGGTAACAGGTGCAGGCCATGCCTGAATAGTTTCCACTTTGGCAGGTTCTGGCCTTATCTTACCACTCTCCACTCTATGTCCTAGGTAGGAGACCTTTGCCATACCCACCTGACATTTGCTTGGCTTAATGGTCAACCCTGCCCTCTGTAGTCTGCCCAGCACCCATACAAGCCAAAAGGTGTCACAAAGGCTGACTTCTCTCTAGCACTGGGAGTCAAGGACACCTGCCAGTAACCCTTGGTAAGATCAATGGTTGTAAGATACTTAGCCCCACCCAATTGCTCTAGGGCCTCATCTGTTTTAGGCATGGGGTAAGCATCTGACTCTGTGTGACTATTTAATTTGCTGTAATCCACACAGAACCTGGTGCTGCCATCCTTCTTTGGCATCAACACCACTGGTGAGGCCCAGGGACTGTCATACTCTTGAATCACCCCTAGTTCCAACATCTCTTGTACCTCTTTCCTCAGAGTCTGCTTGACTCTCTCAGGCACCCTATAAGGGGCCTGCCTAATAGGCCTTTGGGGTCCTTGTATCCACCTGGTGCTGCACCAGGTGGGTGCACCCTGGTTTCCCAGTGAACATGTCCCCAAATTCCTGCAACACTGCTCAGATTTATCGAACCTGGGTAGGAGATAGCTGCTGGGACATTGATACCCCTTCCACTGAGGTGTCAGCTTGAGCCTCACTGAGGAGATCAGTCCGCAGATCTCCCATAGACTCCTCCTGCAATCCACTGCAAATACTCAGCACAAGAGCCTCCCTATCATGGTAAGGTTTCATTATGTTAACATGATACAGTTTGTGCCCCTACCGTTTACCTAGCACTTCCACTATGTAGATGTTCTTCATGTTTCACTGTTGCAGTCATTACGTTTGGGTTATCTGCTTGCAGGTAGCCCTCAGTCGGCCTGATTAATAAAGACTTGGGTCCTGCATCGGTTGCTGTCCCTTCTTCCATGACGTCAGGTTGTCAGGGGTATAAAACATGCAACCAATGCCATTACATCAGTCTTTCTTGCCGTGCGGTGCCCGAAGCAGAAGCAGTTCGCAAGTGCCGGTCGGCCGACTCCTGAAATTTTCATTTTCGAGTTTCAGAACCAAAGTCTTCTACTAAAGCTAAGTACCCCATTGGGGAAACTTTTTCTTGCTCCTTACCAATGTCAGTAAAAGTTAATAATTGCATTACTTGTGGAAAGCAAATACCTCATAAAGACTTTCATTCGTATTGTATTCCTTGCCTAGGCCCTGACCACAACGTACCTTGCTGTCGGTTTTGTGCTTTATTTAATCAGCGCACGTTGTCAGTATATTTTTGCCTCTAAATATTTCAGTTCTCAGTTTAATTATCCAGAAATATCATTGGTTAACCATCTGACTACCGGGATTCCGAAAAAACGCAAAGAGAAAGACAGAGACAGGCCGCCAAGGTCCAAAACTGCCGACAATGCTTCTCCTAAGATAGTCGCCAGTTTGCCATTACTCAGTGAGGCACTTTTGCAGCCCCTGATACCCGCTACTTCTGATTCACAGATCTCTATTGAGACCCATTCAGAGTCTGGTATGCCGCGAGATGCTTCAACTATGGAACCCGCGGATGTCTCTACCTTGGATGGGTCCGGAGCCGCTGTGCAGGCACCGGCTTCAGAGGGTGTATTCAGGCCTACGGACTTGCATATTAAACCAATGCCTCCTTCTTTACTTAGGCCTAAATCTCGATCCATGTCTAAAAAAATGACGCCCAGGACACATGCTCAGGCCTCTAGGCCTAAAAAAAACAATGATAAGAATGGCTGAAGATCTAATAACTCTAATCAGGGGTAGCCACCCCTCTCCCTTCTAAGATGCCTAGGACTGAAGTGGATTATGAATCTTCTGATCAGGATTCTGTTATTTCTGACTCTTCTGATGATCTAGATTTGCCCTTACCTACTTCTGAGGATTCTGATGCAGAGGACTCTATTCCCTCTACTTCCCCTCCTGAGGATTTTTCTTTTGGGGAAACCTTACATACTCTAAGGGAGAATTTCCACTGCGAAAGCAGGATTTTTCTGATTCAAAAAAGTGGCTTAGGGATTTCCTTATCCTACCTCAGCATAGGCCTTTAGCTATTCCTCTTGTACTAGACATTTTTGATGATGCTTTCTCGAAATCTAGTTTGGCCCCTGATTCCCTGCCTCCTGCTCCCAGAAAACTTCACAGATCCTACAGGGTCCCTGAGTCCCACAAGTTCCTTTTCAAAAATCCTATTGCAGATCCAGAGACTATTTCACAGGGGCCCAAGGGCATTAAGGCTTCTACTGCTAAAAATCCTACCCCTTCTGATAGAGACTCCAGGGCGCTGGATAGATGGGGTAAGGAGGCTTACACTTCTGCAATCTTGGCCATTAGGGCTTTAAACTGCCAGTTTCATATGTTAAAATATCAGCAACATGTTATTGGGCTGCTTAAACAGAAAATGATGTTGATTCCTGACTGTGTGGAAAATAAAGAATTACAGGATTTAGTGCATTCTGCCAAACAAGTTGGAAAACATACTGTGCAATGTGGTTTTTTCATAAGAGGCCTCTTGCAGGGCCGCATGTTATAGCTAAATTGTTGGATGCTCTTTTAAATCAGGACTGCCTGTTTGGCAACAAGGCTGAGGAAGTTCTTAAAAAGATGAAAGATCAAGCTAAATCTATGCAAACTGTTAAAGATTTTTTACAAGTTCAGCCTCCTAGATTTAGTAGGCACTGGTCCTCTAAGAATTGGTCCTTTCCAGCCCCGTCCAGGTCTTCTCAAGCCAAACCCAGACACAGCAAAAACCCCAGGTTTCAGTCCCAGGGGACTCACAGAACTAAGCAGTGGGGGGGGGGGTCCTCCACTTCCAAGTCTGGGAATAATAAGACACCCCACTATGGTAAACTGTCTCAATGACTTCCTTTTAAAATTTCCAAGCACTTATGAACTGACTGCCTCTTTGGGGGGAAAGATAAGAATTGGGAACTCATTACCCAGGACAAATGGGTTTTAAATACAGTGTCCCAGGGATACAGATTTCACTTCCACATGTTGCCAACACCAAGTGGGTGCCCGGACCTACCCCCAAATCAGTGGGCAGAGGCCCAAAAACAAGTACTTTCTCTCTTAAGCATTCAACTTGTACCAGAAGAGAAAAAGGGACAAGGTTTCTACTCGAGACTTTTCCTGGTACCCAGAAAAGACAATTCATGGCATCCTATCGTGGACCTGTCTACTCTAAACACATTTTTGGAGATTCCAAAATTCAAGATACTGGGTCTTCACCAATTGCTTCCTATGCTAGGCAAAGATGCCTGGTTGGCAACACTAGATTTAAAAGAAGAATACCTGCACATCCCAATCAGGGAATCTTGCAGAAGATACCTACGCTTCAAATCAGGCTACACGCATCAGTTCTCTGCACTGCCCTTTGGCTTATATACACTGCTCCCAGAGTATTCACAAAGTGCCTAGCTCCAGTTATTGCATTTTGCAGGCAAAGAAATATTCAAATATACCCATACCTGGACGATTGTCTAATTCAGGCAGAAAGCCAGAACATACTTTTGTATCCTCTGGCCTTTGTAAAAAGGGTTCTGACTTGTCTGGGGTACACCATAAATGAAATCACACCTGGTACCCTGTCAACAAATTATATTCTTGGGAGCAAGCTTGAATACAACTTCCCAGATGGCTTACCTCATGCCAGAAAAGCAAATTCATTTGACAACCTACTTCAAACAAGTGGCCACAAAAACCCTGCTATCTGCAAGACAAATACTGCAAGCCTTGTGGTTCATGGCCTCCTGCATTCTTCTAATTCCATATGCAAGATTGCATATGAGGAAACTACAGAGGTATCTAAAAAGCCTATGGTGTCAACATTCTCAAGACCTGGAAACAATGATTCCTATCATACCTTGCCTACGCCTAGAGTTCCTTTGGTGGGCAAAGGCCTGCTACCAAAGCAAGGGAATACCTTTCACACCACCCCCTGCCGCCCAAACCCTAACAACAGATGCATCAGACTATGCATGGGGGGTTCACCTAGCAGGGAAGTGCATTCAGGGCAAATGGAACCCAAGTCAAATGCACCTGCATATCAATCAAAAAGAAATGTTAGCTGTACAGAATGCTCTGACAGTCTTCAAGGACAACATTCTTCCAGGACAACTAACGGTGAAGAAGGACAACACCACTATTATGTCATACATAAACAAGCAGGGGGTACACATTCTTACCCCCTCTGCAGACTAGCCATGCCATTGTGGAACACAGCCTTGAGCTACCAAGTGCATGCACCTACAAGCTGAATTCCTGCCAGGAAAATTAAATATACTGGCAGATGGACTAAGCAGAAACCTCATGGACCCACATGAGTAGAAACTGGAACCAAGGATTTTCAACATGTTGACAAGCAAATGGGGGAGCCCAGATATAGACCTGTTTGCCTCCCCCCAGAACTATTAGTTGGACAAATTTCACACAAAGACTCCCCACAGACAAGCTTGGAAAGTGGATGCTCTGTCCTTCAGCTGGAAAAATCAGTTTATGCCTTTCCTCCTCTGCCTCTGCTCTCCAAGATACTACTAAAGATCAAACAGGACAAACCAAGGATGATTTTGATTGCACCAGACTGGCCACTCCAACACTGGTACCCCCTTCTTACGCAGTGTGTCACTTTTGGCCCCATGGCACCTGCCTCAGACTCTTACCCTGCTGTCTCAGCAGGAGAACTAGATTCTGCACCCTCAGCTTCAAACACTGAACCTAGCAGCCTGGCTAATTACCTAATCTCTCCTTTACCATCCCTCAGTAAACCAGTGATGGATATCATTTTAGAAGCAAGGAGGCCTAGTACTAGAAAATCTTATGCTGAAAAAATGGAAAAGATTCTGTGCCTGGAACCAATGTCAAGGGATAAGCACAGCAGTGCCCAATTTACCTCAGATTTTACAATACCTAACTGAGATGCTTCACAAGGGCCTGTCTTTTTCCTCAATAAAAATTCATGCCTCAGCCATTTTAGCTCATTATAACACAGAACCTCCCCTCTTCTCCCATCCACTGCTCAAGCAGTTCCTTAGAGGGGCCAAAAATTTAATACCACCCAGGAGAGTTCCAACTCCAGCCTGGGACCTTAACTTTGTATTGGAGAAACTCACCCTTCCTCCTTTTGAGCCAGCTGCTACTGCAGATTTAAAATTCCTTTCTTGGAAAACAGCTTTCCTTTTAGCAATCACTTCAGCAAGAAGGGTATCTGAATTACAGGCCCTTATGGCAGTGGAGGCTTTCATCATCTTTCATGCGGACAGGGTGTCCCTCAGGACCAATCCCTCTTTCATGCCCAAGGTGGTATCCAGTGTGGCCCTTAATCAGTCCATTCATTTGACAACCTTCTTTCCTAATCCACAAAACAAAGGGGAATGGATACTGCACTCCTTAGATGTGCACAGACAACTTAGATTCTACTTGGACAGGACTAAACCTCAAAGGAAATCTGAACAACTGCTGGTGGCATTTGCTGCAGGGACAGAGGGAAAGGCTATTTCAAAGCAAACCATTTCTAAATGGATAGGCCATTGCATTCATTTCTGCTGTAAGCACCATGGAAAACCTATCCCACAGGGGATCAGACCCCATTCAACCAGGGCTGCATCTACCTCTACAGCCTTTCTCAAAGGCATACCTACCAGGGACATCCTAGAAGCTGCTACCTGGAGTTCTGTACATACTTTCACCAAGCATTACCATTTGCCAATTTTCTCTGAATCCAGAGCTGGCTTTGCCACTGCAGTCTTGCAGGGCCTTATAGCTGGTCCTAATGCTATCTAAATTCCTCCTCCCATCCTTAGCTTTGGGAATCTACCCAAATGTGTTGACTGCAACAGTGAAACACAAAGAACATAGTATAGTATAGTATTCACTGTTGCAGTCCTGGTTACCCTCCCTCCAGCCCCCTGACTTCTTTTGGCTATACCTCTTCTCTTCTTTGCTATGCTTAAATGCTTTTTGGTGTATTTGCTTTTTTGTTGGAGTAACCTTGTATATTTATAGATTTAATTGCTTCCCATTAGGGGGGCACCTGACATCTGGGGCAAGAAAAACTGATGTAATGGCGTCGGCTGCATGCTTTATAACCCTGACGACCTGACGTCACGGAAGAAGAGACAGCAACTGATGCAGGACCCAAGACATTGTTAATCAGGCTGACTGAGGGCTATTGCAAGCAGATAACCCAAATGTGATGACTGCAACAGTGAATACACTAGAACATCCACATTATGGTAAGTGTACACAACTGTACTTTTTCCTTATAGCAGATGGCAATGTTGCAACAATCTTGAAGTTCACATTTTACAGTGTTTTCTTTCCTTTAAAAACACAAGCCTGTATTTTACATTTATTTATACAAATGGTAGAATTATGTATCAAATTTTATTTGACTAGGCTGGCAGCCTTCTCCCATCTTTCCCCAATCTTCACACCTTGCTCGAGGCTTTTGGTTTTACTTGGCACTTTGGACTTTTTTCTCTGTTTATTCTAGGGTGGGCTCCTCCTCTTCTTTATTCATAGGCTGTATCTGGGGAAGTACAACTTCTGTTGGGGTTTTCCTCATTCAGAAGCTGCTGGATGTACTCCTTCCATCTGCCTTTGATGGTCTGTGGACTGGTGAGCTGGTTACTGCTGGCATCCCTTATAAAGGGTATCTGAATATCTTCTTTACTTTTCTGTTTTTGATTCACAATATGAGTTTCATTGTGGCATCTTCTGAGTCACTTTCCAGAAGCTGGTAGAGTGTATTTGATGCCTTGTTCTTTGCTATTGTGACTCCTATCTTTTCCTGTTTGTTAGCCAACCTGTCAGTATCCATTCTTAGCCTGGTTCATCTTTTCTGTCTCCCACTTTTTCCTACAATCCTTCTTTCTTTTGATTGCTTCCTGGATTTTTGCATTCCACCACCAGTTTTCCTTATGTACCTTGTTTCCATACCTATCTCGGCTGCATCTGTTCTGTTGTCCTCACACATGCTGTTTTGAGGCACTGCCATTCTTCTGCAACTCCACCTACTTCCTCTACTTACTGAGGTACTTGAGACGTGAATAATTCCTTGAACTCTAGTGCTCTCCAGTCAACTTCCAGGTCTTCAGCCTAGTCTGTGTTACCTTTAGAGCCTTCTCTTACCACTGCTTGCAGCTGATTGTGGCAACCAAAGGTTTATGCTGTGGGCTCACTGTTTTACTGAAAATGACTTTGCAATCACTGATTCAAGCCCAGTGCACTTTCCTTACTAGGAAGAAGTCTACCTGAGTTGCATGTTGGTCACTCTTGTAGTGCATTAACTACAATATAGTGCATTAGCCCACTAGGCCACTCAGATCTTGTGACTTCCTCTTTTACTGAACCATGTTTTGGCAACTACCAAGCCATTTGCCAGACAGAAGTCTAGAATGGCCTCTATTTCTTTATTCCTGTTGCCCTACCCATGTGATCCCAGACAGTCCTTGTATCCTGTTCTATCTGTCCCAGCATATACATCTAGTTCTCCCATTATCTAAATCATGCTGTACTTCTTTGTTTATTAGGACCTACAAGCGCTGTCGGAATGCACTCTTTTACTTAGCATCACAACCTTCTGTGGGGCATAGGCATGGATTATGAATGCTGTCCTGTTCTTACACTGGGGTCTCACTGCCCGGACTCTGCCAGTAATTTTTGACCCCATCTCATTTCTGAAGTCTCTCCCTCACCACATTTCTAGTCTTCCCAGCTCAGTAATAGACTCTGGATCCCAAGCCAAGAGGCTTTGCTGCACTGCCCTCCCATCTTGTCTTCTGGATACATAGGATGTCCAGCCTCCACCTTACCATTATGTCATCCAATTCCAAGCTGCATCTTGTCAGAGAATGTACAATGAGGGTGGTAGTTCTTAGTTCATGTTTGGCAAGTTGATTGGTTTTACATCCAGCTTTTGCTCAATAGTGCTATCCCAGGTAACTCAAGTTGGGCAGCTGGACACCAGCCAGCCAGTAGCTTATCGACCCAAGGTTGCTGGGCTTTATGGTGTGCACACACTGGTGAATAGGGCCATATACATCCTTTCTACCTTTAGCATGGATTTATGGCATAGACTGGAGTAGGCTGGGTCCTCAACCCACTTATCACTGGTAAATATCCATATTTTACACCATTGAGATCAAAGCCCTGACATGGCATGCAGCTTGTGATCTGTGTTCTCCCATCTTGAGTATAATGTGCACCACAGTTGTTGACCAAATTGGTTGGTGTATACAGCTCTTCCACCTACAGGCACTGTCTGCTGTTTGTGCTACTTCCCACAACTCCATTCTTGGTGAGATTGAGGTGGAAACACTCAGCATGTTTTTTGGAGGTAGGAGGAACCCACACAGACCCAGGGAAAACATAGAAATCCAATAACTGAAGTTGAGTGTATATATGAAATTGGGGTCTACATCACCGCTGCACAAAACCCATAATGGGTTAAGATGTATTGTCACAACTGATGGTGTGAAAACTTGCAAAGCTGCCAGGTGTTGGGTGTTGGTGACTGCATTGGCAATACACAGACATCTCCAGGCATTCATCTACTGGTAATTACTGAAAGGGCATTAGCTTTTTTTGTTTGTTTTTGTTTAGTTTGTAGTTGATATGGGCTGAGGCTTTAGATAGACTCATGAGTGACATAGATACCTTTGGAAAAAATGACTAGACACAAAAAAGATGGAGATCACCACCACAGCATGTGCAAAGAAAACAGAAGTCTTCTGCATCTGTAATAAAGACTGGCAGCAGACCTTTCTGTATCAAACTTAGATATGAGGGAAAAGTATAATTTCTCTGTGATAATCTACGCAATTAAGAGAGATGGAGAAAAAGCCCTAAAGAGTCTCAGGTCACAAAATATCAGAAAGGCATTATCAAATCTCTGTAGCTGCTGAAACAAAATTCTGTAATAATATTTCTAAAGCCATGTGATGTAACATGTGAGCCTTTGAAAATGACAGCAGATGTTACAGCAGGGAGTGAGTCGCAATCACTCTACATGTCTGTGGACTTTGGCAGCAAACTGGCACAGGTGATGTACTTAGAGTAAGAAACTGTAAGGAAACTCAGTCATAGAAAAACAAAGGCAGAGTTTAATTTCATGTAAGTACTGATATATATTCACAAGACATGCTTCTGTAGTAACTAGGGTCTTCATACTTTCTATTGTATCTGATGCTTCCAATACAGGAAATACAAAATTTATTGGTGGCAATTCAGTATGAGCCCCACCGAGGCTCTTCAGTATCTTGAGCATACTTATGGCATCCAGCAGAAATTACTACTGGGATGCAGTTTGGATCCCAATGAGCTGCAGAATCTGTATTAGCAAAAAATCAAAACCGTTACCACCCCACCCCCACCCGTAGAATGCATTGTAATTGCAATTAATTCAGTTATAGTGCTGCAAATGCTTCTGTCAATTACAGGAGACATCATATCTGCTGATGCTAAAACAACATCCTGTGCAGTAAGTAACTGCTGTAAAATTCTGTGCAATAAATTCCATGTCTCTTTAGATTAGTAAATGTCTGTTGATACTTTAAACAGTAAATATTATGCAGTAGGAATGAATAAATGTAGTAATGTGAATTGCTGTGTATGTTAGATGTTTGCACATAGAGTTTGGAATAACGTAATTTTGTTTAGTTGCACTTGTTGTGGAATCTGAATGACAATAAAGTTTACTTTGACTTTGACATCATTCTCTTTTTAATTATCTTCAAACTGAGGTACCAAACATAACTCCAGGTAACTGCTTGTGCTATGTGCTGTGTAACTGTGGTACAAATGCCAACTAGATCCCAGGCAAGTTGATATAGGAATGCTGGACTTGAATGTGTCTCACAAATTTGTGTGTTCTGTGAAAAGCATGACACAAATGAAAGACATATTTACTTTTTTGGAGGAGGATGATGGGAAATATATTCTGCAGCATGTTGTAACAATGTGGATATTATTGCTGATAGCTGTTTAGAAATGACAACCTACAATAAAAAACTGCTTTATTAGTTAAGTTCATGAGGAATGCTACACTTTTATTTGGAAACTTGTGGAGGATGATGAAAATGATTTCTCTAACAGCATGCCTGTGGATGAGTGCTGTATCTACTTCTTATGCTACTCCATCCAGTGTTGCACAAACAGAGCAAAGGTCGAAGGAACATCATCGGTGCTCCTAATATGTTTACAATGATACAAAGATTTAGAGATCACTACCAGAAAAGGTGTAATTACCACAGTGTTGTGCTAATCGGGCATTTGCTTTTAAGCACTTACTGTCAGTAGTGGTGAGAGGAGGTTATTCAGGACTTTGTTTTCAGCCAAAGCAATATCATACCTTCAAAAATGATTCCACTGTAGCAGTATCCCTTTAACGATTATACGAGTATTCAGCCTGCAGCAAGTGGTGACAGAGGACTGCAAAGCAGCAATGTTATGTCTTCCAGTTTTGATAACTGTGATGGAAAATCTGTTTCTGATCATTTGGTGGCTATTTTAGTAAAGTAGCAGAATGCAGAGCAATGTAGAATTCAAAATGGGGCAGTCATATCTCTCAACCTCTTAGAGCAAGAAATCAAAACCATTAGCAAAAGTGGGGCAAAGGCCCAAAAATAGGGACAATGTTTAAATATTGCTCTTACAAACTTAGAAAGTTGATAGAATAACAGGTTTTGCATTAGCATGCAATTTCTGAAGGATATGAAATCCAAAACCCAAATGGCTGTCATTATTTTCTAACATCAATCTTTAATGAATTGCCACTAATTTGCCAGAAAACAACAGACCAAAAATATGAGATAAAAATCTGGGCATTCTGTGAAAATATGTACAGTTGAGAGATATGGGGCAGTCTGTTTCATCCCAGTCTGAAGCAGGTACATTCAGTGAATATTTTCTTTAATGAGAGATGCGTGGATGAACTAAAGGAACAAAAGACTTATCGCCCTGTTAAAAGTTAAACTGCAGGTAAGTCAACAATTAAATATGAGGCATTATCTTTCAATTACAATATTTTATAGTGGTAATAATAATAATAACAGAAACAGCTACACTGTCAGAGAAGATAACCTCTCTTGGGTAACCTCCAATATCGCTCTAAAAACAATATAGTAGTTCATTTTAACTGCGACTGGAACAGTACTAATAACATACCATTCACAGCTGCAAATTAAATAACTTCACACAAATTCTTAATTTTCCAGGCAGATTCAGTAAATCAACAAAAAAAAAAATCACCACTATTGATTGAATCTTAACAATCGCTCATAACAGTGTAATAAAAACAGGTATCCTCCCTGACACACTAAGTGATCACCATCCTACAATTGTTATTAGGTTCATAGGTTCATAGCTAGGTACTAGGCTATCTGCCTGAAGGCATTTATAAGCCTAGCCAGAATGTGTTGGCTTTCGCTGCCCCCTTAGATTAGTTCCCTGTGCCTCTGTCCAACAGAGCCATTGAAATGATCCCTCGGGTAAACTTTCTTTTTCCCATCCACTCATCTAGGTTTCTCTTGAAGAGGTTTAGCGAGAAGCTCTGCCTAATGTAGATTGGAATCTTGTTCCAGAGCGTGGGAAGTCTCTAGGACAGGAATCTATCCCTCCAGCATGTCCTATTATTGTTGTGGTGAGGTTTAGATCCCTGGAGCATGTGGTTCGAGGGGATATGGTTTTCTTTAGGTGGAGCATGTCCATCAGTTCTGCGTTGGACATGGCCTTGTATGTCAGGCAGAGATCACCTCTGAGTAGCCGGTGTGCAACCGAGTACAGATGGAGTTTCTTCAGTCGAGCTGCATAGGGCATCTACTTGAGGCCAGTGATTCTCTTGGTGAGGTACTTCTGTGGTCTTTCCAGTTGTTGCAGGTGTCTTGTAAGGTGCATCCCAAATGGGGCATTGTACTCTATGATGGGTCAGATGAGTGATGCATAGAGGGGCCCAATGACCTCTTTCGATCTGGATGCAAACCTTTTTGTGATTAGGTGGGCCACATAGAAGGATTTTCTAACCACTTTGGCAATGTGATTATCAAAGGAGAGGTTACTATCTACTTGGGTTCCCAGATCCCTTATTATGTCTTCCGTATTTAGGGGGCTACCATCTATGTGATAGTTTGTGGGTACTTTGTTTTTTCCAAAGGGGATGACTATGCACTTTTTGGCATTTAGCTTGAGGCCATGGTTTTTACACCAGGTATCTGTCTCAGTGAGACCCTTTTGGAGGATGTCTGTGTCAGCCAGAGAGTCAATTATAGCCCCTAGTTTGTAGTCGTCTGTGAACTTGGTCAACCATAGTCCTCCTGTGCTTGCCTGTATCTCTGAAAAGTATATGCCGAACAGGAGGGGTCCTAGGACTGAGCCCTGGTGAACGCCACTTGTAACCAGTTTAGAGATCACAAGATCAATAATCCCCAAACAATTAACTTTACTTATGTCAGAAATGTAAAATATTTTTATCTAAATTTCTTTAGTAACTTACTAGGGCAATGCAACTGAACTCCTCATAAATAACTTCCAGTCAACCAAGCAGTTGAAATATTCAACTCTGTCTTTCTATACATTCTTAATACCATGTCTCCCATTAGAAAAATAAAGGCAAATTCTGATCCACCTTGGCTAACTGCTGAAATACAGGGATTAAACTGTGATAGACCATATCCCCAAATGTGAACAAGTGCCTTTTCATTCCTTATACGTTCTTCACTTACTTTTTTACCTCTATCAAATTCTCTTCCCTGACTTTCTCTCTAAATATACCATAAGCCGGGTTTTTCCCTCGCTTCATATTGCAATTCCTGTTTGCATTATACTAACTTACCTTTAATTTCTTTACAAACTGTCTAAAATTTCTCTAAATATTAAATGATTGTTATATAATTTGTATCAGTTCTTAACCAAAGTTTATACATTGCCGAATTTGTTATAATTATTTAAGCTGCAGATGCTTTTGTTTTATTTTTGAAGATTGTAAAATTATTGTTATTAAAATGTTTGTAATAATTTGGGATTTTCTACCCAGCCCTCCACTAAAAATGGGCTTCTACCCAGTTGAACTTTCCCAGTAATCAAATGTCAGTAAATAAATAATATTAATTAAATAATGAGACAAAGTTAAGCATAGAAACAATGGCACATCTATAGGAATCCAGCTGCATGACCTCTCAAAAAGACAAATACATGTAGATAAAAAAACTTTACTACCTTCTAAAACTCAAATAAGAATAATCCCAAATCCATTTGGTCTTCTATAAATAGTCTACTAAACTAGGAAAAGCTTCTCCACCTAATCCTTTCCTGACCTCGCCAATGAAGACATTGCATGTAGATCCAACTCCCACTTTATAAACGCAGTGGCTGCATTAGCTCAACAGTACTCTCATCAGTCCTCTTCTTCCTTCTGTCTTACTAGATCCTGTCCACCTACTTTCTCTGTATAGACTGTACCAGCCAAATCCATTACGAAACTCCTTAACAAGCTTAAAACTACAACCTTGGCTGGAGATAAACTGCCAGGAAAATATTGAAATTTAACTGATAAACCACTCTCTCATCCAATTTCTATACCCAACAACTGATCAATGTATGAAGTCAAAGTACCTTCGATATGGAAGCAAACATATATCCTTTATCTTCACAAGGGTGGAGACTTAGGAGAACTGTCAAGGTTTACTATCAAAATATCAACGTTCATATACATGAATAGTTGGAGTTCTGAAAATGATGTCATCATGCATGAATACTAATGAGTGAAATTGTCAGCTCAGTTGATCGACATCAACAGGTTTGACATTTATATCAAAATGGGAACATGATGGCAGTGTAGGTGCAAATGTATGTTAAACACCGACACTGTCACTCACATTTTAGTGGGGGGGCAAGCCCCCCTGCTCCCCCATTTGGGGGGCTGCACCCCTCCATATTAAATATTCTAACTCCGAGATTGCACTACAGTAAGGAAAGGGGTACATTTCCCAATCTGCACTGTACTGTGACTCTACTCATAACATCAGGTTCATATCAGCAAATCCACACTTGCATTCGCTGATAGGTAATCTCAGTCTCCTAATGTTCAGCAGCATGGAAAGTCGACTACTTTGATAGTAAACCAACTGTCAAACTATTGCTACCCTCTCACCCACTCTCCAAAATCCTAGAAAGATGCATCAGTAATCAACTTCTTCACTTCCTCCATCAGAACAATCTTCTTTCTCCTACACAGTATTGCTCTTGACCTTACCATAGTTCAACAACTGCATCAGTATGCTTTCTAAACAGTATACACTAACAGAGAAATGAAAATAAAACTAATCTCTTCCATCTTTCTTGATCTCTCAAAAGCCTTTGACACTGTCTCTCATCCTGGATTACTTTCTCCTCTTTCCAGTGTGGTTTACTCCCCCATACTTAACTGGAGTAATAGCTATATCTCTAACCAAACCCAAGCAGTAAAATGGCTGCCTTCCATCTCTACTTATCTGCCAGTATCTACAGGTGTTCTTCAAGGATCTTTCCTTGTATCTGTCTGTTTTACTTATTCATCAATAATCTTGGTTCAGCACCATCTCATGCAACCCTCATCCAAAACACTGAAGATTCCTTCCTGATCTGCTCAGCTTTATTCTTTCCACCTCTTCAAATATTACCCAGGAATCGTTTATCTGCATGGAGACTTGGTTTGCTCACTCTCAACTGCTCCTTAATCTTAGCAAAACTAAACTAATGCTGATCTTCCTAAGTCCTTCTAAGATGGCAATTTCTCATTCAATATTCACTCTACACAAAATATTAACCTAGACGTATCCACTACTAAGCTAGGTTTTACCTTGACTCTCAACTCAGATTTGATACTCATATTCACAGTGTAATAAAGATGACACATCAAAAGCTGATTCTTTTCTACAGATATTCTAGTTGTCTCACTGCACACTCCCATAAACTACAGCTTCCTCCTGTCAAGTCTGCATTAGGCTTCTCTAATCCTCACAAACATTAATATAACTCTAATCCAAATATTAGATTAGTGTTATAACAAAATCAAAAAATTTGCTGCTGAGATGCCCAACTCTACACATCACTGCTTAGCCCTAAAACAATTGAAATGGCTGCAGCTTCCAAACTATCTTAGTTTCGCACAACTTAAACTTGCTCACGACATTCTGTATTCTCCTGGTAGATGTCCCTCCCTCATTCCTCTGCTATAATGATACTCCCCTTCTAGACATCTTTGGTCTGCAAACATAAATTTCTCATTAAGTAAGTAAATAATTGTTTCACAAACTCCCTCTTCTCCCCTTACATAAATATATAATTCCATTCATGCTTGAGTTCAATAAACAACTACTTTCAAGACCTTCAAAGGAAAGTTAAAAGATTTGCTGTTTAAGTCTTGGCTATGCCCCTGTGACTCTTCTCTCTGCTGATGACTTTCCGTGTATCTTCCACAAGTAACGTAACTCTCCCTTTCAATTGATATCCATATGGGAGTGGACCTTATCAGGAAGTGGAATGACTTAAAGGTGACAACTCTACTCGACTGTAATAAACATGGTCACACGTCCGCTGTGTCATAGTAAACTTACTATTATCAGCCACTGCTGGCTTGCCTGTGTGGCTTTTTTTTTCAGTCAAGCAAACCAACATCATGTTCTCCAGCTCCACAGTAATATCCCATGACAAACACAACTTAGGTTGAGCGTCCACTTTATACTCTGAGTTACACATGTCATCTGACCAATGGTTGGGAAGAAGTAAACAAGTTTTGTTTCTTCTGGATAGTGACTAATGTCAAGGCCAGAGGCAGATTATGACTAAAATGAAAGTAGTGAAACAGGTGTGAAAACAAGTCAGGATGGTATGGAATAGAGTACGTGGAGATCAAGATTAAAAATAATGTGCCTTCAAGAAAAAAAAATGCAGTTAGTTATTTTCCATCTCTCTTTCTCTCTCTCCAGAAACTTGCTTTCCATAAACTACATTCTGCAGTAGCTCTGCAACAGCACCCCTGCTTTTGAAAATTAACTGCACATACCTATAGCACTTGCAAAGTTACTGGTTTCACTTTCTGTGCATTCTTGAATCTGCAGCTATAGTAATGTTCATTATGTATGCAACTATAGCAATGTTCATTATATAACCTACTGACCTGGAAGAAGCTTGAATGCCATGTTTGGCTCCTTGGTAAAGAGGAATGAAGCCATGACCATGACCCAGATGACATGTGGTCAGTGAGTGGCAAGTACCCTGGAGGGACTAGGCAGGGATGACAGGAATGAGAGGCTTGAGCAGGCTTGTACATCTTGGGAAGAGGGAGCCAGCATCATTCCACTGCATAACCGATTATCTGATATGAGGCAGAGGTATCACCAGTGACAGTGGGCCAAGCAGTGCCTTTTCTGCAACTCAAAGAACTCCAAGCACTGTAGCGTGCTGTGATCTCCCAAACAGGAAGTAATTGCAAAGCTGACATTGCTACCATGGGGACTGAGTTTGGCTGGTCCACCAGACCAACTGACTGGTGTACTCCTTGCCACCTTAGTGTTTCATATTAGTAGAGAGAATGAGAGATGGTGATGTCAGAACCAGTAAATAAATAGGCCATAGAGTTGTCTCCACTGGAGGAGATGGCTCCAGGAACAGGGGCACATATGAGCTCCATGGACAAGGAACAAACCGATTGAGGGATTCTTCCTCTCCTATGAAGGGTCTGTCATTTCCTGAGATTGGGGGGGGTAGGTAAGCTTGCCTAATCTTTGTCCCACAGGAGAAATGAATGGGTCTGTTTAACTGGAGGTAAATAAGCCTTTGTTTCAGCCAAGTGGACAGAAGAAAAAAAAAGTAACTTGATTGCCATAAATTCATGTTGATATTTCCTGCTTCATAGATATATATCTGTATATATCTGTGTAACTAACATATATTGATGAGTGTCATTCACTCTGCTGAACTGTTGACAGAGTGAATGACTGTGAAATGTGATCAAGCAATCCTATTCATTGAATGCTGATGATATTATAAGAAGGAACATTGAATGCATAAAGGTAAATCAAGTCTGAGTTTTGAATAGTAATACCAAACCTTTCAGGTATACTCAAGGTTTCAACATTAGGGGATGAGAATGTTTGTGTGAGTGTATGCATATTATGGTTAGAGTAAGGGCTAAGTAAGGGACAGAGTTAATGCTGTGCATGTGATGTGTGTCCAAGTGTTAGTGTTACAGACAAAGTTATCCTAAAGTGAGGTGCATAGTTAAGGTTAGGGTTGGACTTAGCACACATTAGTAAGATGGTACAAAGCAGGTGTACCCACTGACATTGTATAGTGACTCTTGATGTTTGCCTTACTGGGTTTAGTGGCTGGTGTGTAGAATACATTACATGCGTGAGCTGAAGTTCTGTTTTGATTGACTTCACAACTTATTGGGATATAGCTGAGGCTTTTGTGGGTGTATTCTTCAAACCTCTATATATGTAATGGTTAGTGTTTGTATGCTCACACTTTCGGCCTGATTCTAGCAGTGTTACCTCAGTTCTCTGCTTATACTTACATCTTTCAGTCTCACAGATATTCAGGGTCTATGAAGTGGTTCTAGTAATTATCAAATGCAGACAATTGCAGGGCCACATATTTTTTTGAGGGGTCATGGCCAGTGGCTACATACACTGACAGTTTCTTGTCCCCTTGTGGTTAAGGTTTTGGCAGACAGGTCACTACAGTGCATTTTGGGTGCATGACTTGATTTTACTGTTTGTATGTATAGCAATGAGAGGCACATTTTCTAGAGCGTGCACATGCCTAATCTAGCATTCATTGCCTCCTAAGCTTAAAGGAACCATGTCATGATTTCTGTAAATAAATGTGTATCTCACTTTTCAGTCAACAGTGAAGCTAAATGTGATGAAATAGTCAAACTGCAGGCTGATATTTAGGTTACATTACACAGATGTACTAATAGCTGCTGGAGTCACAACAATGGGAGGACGGTGTGATGCATGCAAATGTAGTTATTGTAGTGTACTGTAAGCATCTAAGTATAATATTTATATAATTTTAAAAAGCTATGGTGGTCTAATACTGCACTTTACCACTACGCATTCAACAGCATATCCTGGAACAGTGGCAGTTCTATGGGATTGTACTGGCAAGTTGTCAACATTTAAAACAAAATGTGTTTGGAAACAAGGAAGCTTACTTCTAGGTAAATATTTCCTGTGTCACACTATTAAGTCTTTTAAATGAATCACCTAATATGTGTGTCTCCATTCTGTGCACTTTACTTTTTAAAAATGTGCATATGTGTGTTTGTACTTTACTTTAAAAAATGTGCATATGTGTGTTTTTTAAGCACAGCTGCTATTTACACAGACCGTGGTTATTATTAATCAAATAAGTACTGTCTTGAAGCTGTTCATTTATTTTTACTAAGCACAGTTTTGCAAAGTTAATCATTCTTTCTGATTGAGAAATTACTAGACTACAGTTCATAGGTCATCTTGATGTGGTTGCTCAGAAGTGTTTAAGTTACGGAGAAGTAAACTATACAAGCTTGCCAAACTTCGACAATGACGGGTTTTATGCCAACATATAATCACTTTTAATTTGCAAATGCATTTTATCACAACCCCTGTTTAAAGCAAAACAGCTTTGTAGAATATGTTGGCTATTATGTAGTTGTGCCTTATTTTCACTGCCACATAAACTTTTTGTTAGGTATCCATCTCAGCTTTCCATAATGACCTCCAGCACTCCTTTGTAGCAATGTCAACATTCTTTGAAACAAACTGTATTATGCTTTCTTCAGCTAGCTTGCATTAATTGTAAAATATTAGGCATTGTAGAATTTGCTTAGTTTACATCTGTAGCAAGACAGTAAACATTGTGTTATATTTTTAAAACATTGCATAATAGTAAATCGGTTTAATGCATTTTGTGGTACATAATCCTCTTACGTTCACTCTCCTGCTAAAATATGCTACCTCAACTCCATCTCAGCTGCCACTAGTGTTCATCATCACTCAAGACATTCTGTGAGACCTATGTCATATGGACATGCATAATTTCCTTTCTTGACATCATTTACCAAGCTAACTGCTAATAAGGGGTCCAGCACCCAGTGGTATGCTTAATGACAGATTGGGCATGCATGGTTAACATGCACATTTAGGAAGATGCTTTCTTGACTAACAGCTTTAATGATCAGTAGCACCCACAATAGTGCATGCATATTCTTCATGTACCTATGAACTGCAGCAGGGCAGTATAGGCAAAGCATCATTTCTTGTCAGAGATCACTAACTACTGCAGGCCACCATCTCTGATGCACTTTAAAAATTCTAGAATGTTGCTTATACCTTAATACAAAAAATTCTGTTATCACGCTTATATGCAGCAACTCTTTTTGTTTATTCTACATATATTGGGAATTGTACTTATTATGTTTAAAAGACCTTATTAACTGTTTCCGATATTTTAAACAGAGCTTTATAGTAACATGGTACAAGTATTGTTTAATGTTAAAAGTGTTAGGTGTTCGACTTGGTGCCCCTGCTCAGTATAGTTTATGAAATAAAACTGGGAAATTAATTTTATTTATTTTATTTTTATTTTATTTTACATTTGTTAACCGGGAAAGTCTGACTTGGAACGAGCCAATTTTCAGCTGAAGCCCGGGGAGAAATGCTCCACATGCATGGTCTTGTAACTTTGTATAAGTTGAAAGTTGTGACATTTGGATAAACCTATACAAACTGTAAGCAAGTACAACATAAAGTTCAAAGAGAGCATCTAAAGTTTCATGCAACTTTATTCCTGACCAGCAAGGACAACTTCTTGCTTCTTATGTTGACCAGGACAGAAGTAGATCCATAGCAGAGGTGGGACAAAGGAGGATGGTTGTGCAAGATGCAAGGAGTTTGGGGCAAGATCTGTTTTCTAGAGGAACCATTCACTTCCTTCCTGGAATTGCAATTGTTCCCATTCTGCATTTAATCACAACCATGACTTCTAAGATGCTTAAATGAGGTGGAAGTGTGTCAGGAAAGAGCCATTATGTACACATGTGTTTCTATAATTCACGTAAAACGTTAATAGAAAAAAGGGTTTACATCAATATACATTTTCTAAACAGTAAGAAGTATAAATCTCTATTGTCTGGCATTATAGAATAACTGCAATTCTCAGTGTTATGTCAGAAAATAAAACATTTTATGAGGGATAGGACAGAAATATGAGGCAAAGTAAGGGATGTCCTACAAAATCAGAGACAGTTGAAAGGTATACAAAGAACTATTATCCACACATGTAACTATGTGAAAGTTTGTGTTTCTTTTTTTTTTTTTTTTTACTCTTAAACTTTCTTTCTTGGTGCTTGACGTTTTTTGTTGGGGGGCTACTAATGGGGAGCATTTCACAGATAAACAATGGCCTTGCTGCAGCTCAGAAGAATGAGGGCTGGTGAGCACATGGGGAAAGTAGTATGCAATGGTATGGCTCAGTGTAATAAGGGGCTGTTGTATAACAAGGCAAGGATATAGGTGAAGATGGAGAAGAGCTTGTTTGATAAACTATGGATAACAGTAAGAAAATGCCTCAAAATGTAAAAAGAAAAACTGAGTGGAGAAACTGTAAGCTATAAAAGATGATACGGGGTTGGCATAATGTTTAAGGATTTGACTTCACAGATGCAGGGTAAAGGCTTTGATTCTGACCTCCTATTATTGGCTGGGCTTGTAATAAATGGTGGACCGATAACCTAGTATTTACCCATTTACGTATGACTTGATGTATAAGGAAGGTGAAAAAAAATCAGGAAAAGGAAATAGTGCTACCTTGGCTTAATGTACCTTACAGCAGTTAAGACCAGTCTTTTTTTTCATTCTGGATGAACAGAAATGGATGAGTAAAAAGATACACTATGTAGGACTAGTATATGATAAGTGTATCCAAAGCACAGCTAGGGAGAAAACTGGTGCAAGGTATTAAAAAATGTGGGAACAGATTCTATACATATGTCAGCAGAAGTATGACGAGGATCCTGACTTTACATTTCTCAAGAGAATGATGGAAGAAGATATGACCTTTCTCTTAATTATTATAGCACTGGGGTCTTCCTACAGGAGTATCAAAGTATGAAATGTTTTTCAGGAGTAATTAGGAGAGCCTGGATAGCTGTGGGCAGTTGGAAAATAATGGTAGAAGTAGTGTTGGTGGCTGAGTGCATTGCACACTCATTTTTCATACCTGGAAGATCAGAAAATCATTGTTCTGTTCCTACACCAGGTACTTGGGATTATATTCCAGTATCAACACTGTACTTGATCATTTTGGGAGTTGTCCTCTTAAGATATCATGCTTTGAGTAAGACATTAAACTAAAGCCACATCTCCCTGAGGTCATGATAGCATTGCTGAATATAAAAGATCCTATGGTACAAATAGAGAAGAGCTAGGGATTTCCTCAATGTCCTGACCCACCTGTAAAAATACCCCATCATGTCTTCACTGAAAATAAGCAACAGGCTTAGTAACACTAGCCCTATCAATGGAAGTAAACAATCAAACAAGCAAGAAAATAAATAAAGTTAAAGAACTAGAATGAAAGAGGTCGAATACAGTTAAGAGGCAAAATGGGTTGCATCTAGAATTTTGTCAAGGGAGCTGGCACAACCACTAATCCATCTATTCTGCCTGTATCTTAGCCTGAGTTGAACATGATGGCATTGACTTTTACAAAAGGAGTAAGTAAACTCTGCAAAATGGAATTTGCCATTTGGTTTGAGGAAGCTAATGGAAATGTCCATTAAAAATAGCCCAATGTCATTCTTAATGTTGAATGATTAACTCAAGTGTGAACCATCGTGAGTTCAAGAATGGTCTTGCTCTTTAGTAGTGGAACATAGATCCTTAGGCCTACTACTTAGTCTAGATTGGCACTACTGGCCTTTTGGGATATTCCCAGAGTGACCTAATATTTGCTCTGCTAAGTTAAAAGCAGGCTTGGAGCTAGCAAGTGTAGAGAAATTGGTGAGTTCAAAAAGTTGGAAAACAAAGGCATCTCTTAAAGTACTTCAATCTGATAACTTTCTAAAGCAGTAGGTGGAGAAAACAGTGTATGTTTTCAGATGTGCTGATTCATCTACCAGTATTCCCTTCCCCTGGAGTAATGTTTTGCAGAGCTGTAGTCTTAGTGGTATAGATTTTTATGAAATCTTTGGTGTTGTGACATAATTGCAAGGTAATTGGGTCTGCACATATTGTAAATATGTTTCTTGGTCCTGTCTTTTAATTGCATTATTGTGTTTTTTTTTGTGAGGAATTTGTTTTAGTTTCTTCTTGTTGAAATAAATAAAATATAGATAAAACAGAATGGCCTTGTTCTTCAGTAGAGTGAATACTTTCTCTGATTACTTGTCTTGAGAATGTTTTTACTTTTGCTGTTTGGTTCTGTCAAGAGATTGCATAGCTTAAAGCTTCGACTGGATCAGATAAAAAGTAGTTGCAAAAATGAGCAGATGTTTCCTTAGATGTACCAAAGCCTGTTATTCCATGTAGCATAGATGACAGGTGGAAATACTTGGTGATGAAGGATTGAAATTAAAGTTAATGAAGTCAGTGAGCAGTTTCTAAAGTTAAGAATACAGAGAGCTGTTGTAAGAGGTATCCTATTCCCTAAGATGATATGGACTTGAGGTATGCTTTTATGATTGCTTAGAATCCATTTTTTATATACTTATCCCAGGTATTGTAAATTAATTTAGCAGAAAGGCCAGTCATTTCAAATATGAATGAAAGACTGACCAGCCACTTCAGTCTTAGGGGTTCACCACAAAAAGACATGCAGGTTAATACACATGCAGGCCAAGTAGTCCAATAAGCCATAGAACTTTTGACTGGGGATGACACAGAAAGAAGTGTCAGTAGATGTGGAGGACCTTAGTGTGGATTGGAGGTGATGAGGTAAGTGGGGTGACACCATGGAGCATAATGTTATTGTTCTAACACTAACACTGCAGAGTAATGTGCGTAGCTGTTAGGGCTCTAAATGAAGAAAGAAGTACGCTGCTTAAGGAAATCCAGGAAGCTCAATAGACAGGATCATATTTTTAAGAATAAGCTGGATATGACTGAAGGCTGGATCAGTGAGTGTATAGCCTGGCTGAATTGAAAAAAAAAATTAGGAGACAAGATAAGGGTACGCAGTATCTTGGGAATAGGTTGGTGGAAAGGAGCTGTAGAGGGGTTTAATGAGAAATGTTGATGTAGAAGAAAAGGAAATGGCATCTGATACAGGCTAGCTGTACCATCAGGTGGTCTAGAAATAATTATACATATGGTAACCACATGTCCCTCTGTTTGACAGGCAGTCTTTATATGAAGAGTTGGTCCTACAAAAACACGAGCATTGCAAAACAAAAAAAAAAAAAAAACATGCTGTTTTCGTTGGAAAAGACTGCTTCAGCCTTTCCTCTAAATTTTGCTCAAAATTACAGCAGGTCTCCTGAACCACACACGTGAGATATGGAACAATAAAAACAGCTACATTTCTATAACACTGAAGTTTTCTCACAGTAAAGTGGAAGAAAGTTATTTGCATTGTTTGGGTGTATGAGCTGTTCTGAAAAAGCCCTCATTATAGTGAACTATGACATTTTAATCATCTGACAAGATTATATCCCTAATTATACTGTAGGATTAGACAGTTAAAGGATTTAGTTCTGTGTGATCTGAAGGTCCTCGGTTTGTCTAATCCCAACCTGTATCCAAAAGAAAAGAAGCCCATCTAAAAGCACTCCTGGAATTAAACTCTGTAGTCTGGTTTTAAGTATGAGTTAGAGAAGGGTTACATCATTTTTTCCCCCAGTGGAAGGTGAGTAGATAAATCTTCCAATCACAATTCATTGCTTTTGCTAGTATCCTGTAGTTTAATGAGTGTTGTTTTCTATTGCCAGTCTATGGCAAACCCCAAGTGACAAAGACAATAGTTTAGATTGCTAATCCTTTAAAATATCATATTTAACTTTTGGGCAGCAAAACCAATTTGTCTCATTCAAACCTGGGGCTCTGGTCCTTCAGGGGCCACATCAAGTGAATGCAACTTTGGAGCTGTATCATTTGAGTTGCCTTCTTCCTTGTTTCTTTGGCATTTCACCTTTTACCCATTGGATAACCACCTTGGAGATTCATCCCCCCTGCTTTTCTTGTGTTTCTGATAGTGATACACAGATTGGGGGGGGGGGGGGGTCAGGCACAATTTTGTCTGCTGAGTAAAAATGAGACAGCACTGGGTATCCCATTGCACACTTGCAACCTGTGTTTTGCCATTCATTAAGGGGTGGAATGAGGGGCAACTAATTTGGAGTATTACACTGTAATGCTTGTTTTTTGAATAATGCAGAAAATTATTTCTTTTGACTTTTCTGCAGAATAACCACTAGGCAGTTTTCTCTGCCTACATGGACTATACAAAGTAAATGGGCTCCTTTGATTTTTGCTAAGTAATAATGCTGTTCGTACTTTAATAAAATTTGCTGGTTACAAGTTATTTTGTTTGGCTTGCATTTCTTAGCCTGATTTTTCATAAAAAAGTCAGAATTCCAGGCTGCTGCGCATGAGACTGACACAAATAATTTGTGAGATTTAGTTAAGAAACTAGTTTGAGATGGACAGAAAATACTCCTAAAAATGAGGTATTAAAAAAGCAAATAAGGGTGATTTATTGCATTGTCTCAGCCTCACTGACCAACTACATTGCTGCATGTTGAAATGAGAAAGGAACATATCAGCACTAGTTTAGTAGTAGCCTAGGAATGGAAAAATCAAAACTGCTGTCCCATGCATAACTCAAGTTTACCCCCACACTAAAGGGGGCTGCTTTGTGATGAATAGATGTGGGGCATGCTCCTATTGTTATTAATTATTACAGTGGACCAAGCAGAGGTAGTTAATTACCTGAGAAAGATTTCCTGTAAGAGTGGTTATAACTATAACACTGCAGGAATAGTTTATTTAGCTTCATGTAAAGCATGCCAAGTGTTTAATGTGGGGAAAACTGAGAGACCCCTAAAAAGACATATTTATGAACATTTATATAGTCTACGCAAGAGGGCTAATAATAATGTATTGTGTAAACATTTTACACCTTGCCCCAATTTTAATAAATTTATCTTTTATTTTGGAAAAAGTTGCACCCCATTGAAAGGAGGTGATTGGCAACCCGTTTTTGAGCATAAATGAAACAGTATATATTAATAGTATTTTGAAGTTGAGAGCTGCAAGGTTATAAAGTATAATATTCTGAAATTGTACATGTTTTTATTTTTATTTTAATAAGAATTAATTATATGTAATTTAAATCTGATTTGACTGTTAATAACATTTATGTGATATTTCTTTAGTATAAGAATAGGAATTAGTTATTTTATTGGTGGGTTTTGTGATCACATGATGATATTAGTCTATTTAAGCCTTTATTTTGTATGATAAATTTATTCTGAAGAACTTCTGAATTACTAGGGGACAAAAACCCTAAATAAAGAATGATCATTTTTAATTCTATCTTAGTTCTCTTCTGCTTCAGTCAGTCAGAGGATTTTACTGGTTCCTGTTAAAAGCCCATTTAGAAATTTGACATGGGTCACCAATCTTACATAAATTTGATTTATCATATCCACCCAATGAAAGCAGAAAAGAGAATATCATTTATTTCACATATGAAAGAGTCTGAAAGGAGCTTCAAAAGGTAAAGGTAGACAATGCACTGATCTTAATGGGATTATTTCTACAGTTTTTATAGAGCTGAGTGAGGCATGAACTAGTGGTAAATGACATTTTCAACATGTCATTGTTCACAAAGAAAGGAAGTGGGCAGATGCAGTGCCCCTTCACTGTAGTGGAAGCAAGAGGAGGGTAAACATTTGTAATCATGTGTTAGTAAAAATAATGGAATATCTTTAGTAAGAGAGAGTTTTGCAATATCTACCATATCAAGAAGGCATTAGGGTCTAGACTCAAGGAGTCATAACTTCATATTGGTAGGAATTCATGCTAAAATTCAATGATTACATTAGTCAGATAGCCTCCAGAAAGGGGTTGGGGTAGATGATGCCTATTTTGATTTCAAGAAGGCATTTAACTCAGTACCAAATAAAAAAGTTTGTAAAGGATCCTGGAGCTTGAGGTGAGTTGTAGTACAGTAACAGTAACAGGAACAGGAACACAACATTAACAAATCAAAATGAGACAGGTGGTCAAAACAACTATAATCCACTCAGATAAAAGGAGACTTATAAGTGGGGCAATGCATGGCTAGAACTGAGATTCCTGCTTCTTAATCACTATATGAATGACACTGTATAGAGGTTAGAATGTAGAGTGTAAGCTTCTTTTCTGATGACATTAATTTATGCAAGGATGACACACAAGAAGATATTGGAAAGGGATTTTTTGAGATTGGTGCATGATCAAAACGTGACTCCCTATCAGAACTTCAAGAGCCATAAATGAGAGTCCTGTGACCATGAAAGATAACCTGTGGTTGGCAGACACAAGGAATCACAAGGCGCACAGTAATTCCACTAAAACATTTTTGCAGGATAGCTTTGTCTTCCTGCATCACCCCAAACATTAAGAGCTGTAGCTCCACCCTTGCTACTTACATTTGCTAACTTTGAGATCAGTGTACCTAAGAGGTATAGAGCAACTTCATATTTAATAGATGTTCCCCTTTTTTCCCTTTCGTCTTCCTCTTCCATGGATCACAGATGTGGTCCTTGGACTGTCAACAGGAATCCTCTACAACAACCATCTAGCTATCTATCTATCTTCTGTACTCACTTTATCCAGTGCAGGGTAACAGAAAGGCAAGGCCTATCCCATCAAGCAGTGACTATAGGGTAGGAAATAGTTCCGGATAACAAATACATACACAAGTGCATCCTTGTCTTCTTATGTTCTCTTCTCATTTAAGCAGTCCTTAAATAAAGCCTTAGTTTATGGAAAGCCACTTTATAACAAAGATTAATTGTGGGACAAATATGCATCGCTAAGAGATAACATCTGTGAACTTTTTCAGTGGATTGCCAGTGGATTCTAAGTTTAAATGTTAGTGTCCTGGTTTAATGAAAATGGCCATGGGCATACCTCTCAACTGTCCAGATTTTTGCCTCATATTTTTGGTCCATTACTAATAAAATGTGTGGTTTTCTGGAAGATCATTGAGGATTAAAGTCACTAAATAATGACAGACATTTGAGTTTCAGACTTCATATCCTTCAAAAAATGCATGTCAAAGCAAAAGCTATTATTCAGCAACTTTCTAAGTTTGTAAGAGCAGTACTTAAAATCTGTCCCTATTTTGGGGCTTTTTTCCCTCCATTATTTTTGTCTTTGTCCACATTTTTGTACTAAAAGGTTGAGAGGTATAATTTTAAAACAGTGCTTTGGCAAAATCAAATATTTATCAATTTTTATGCCACTTCTGTAAACTTTAACATGGTAATAAAGGACATTGATATAAAATAGATGAATTTGCAGTCAGTTGTAGGTATTTTTTGCACACTCTGCTGAATAATGGTTTGAATTGTGCATCGTAATTCATTTATTTATTTAAAAGTTATCACTTGGGTAAATGGACCTAGGGACCCCTTTCAACAATGACCCAGGCCAAGGTGCATTAAAGCATAGTATACATAGAGAAAAAGTGTGTTTCAGGCATGTTTTAATGAATAGAAACACATAGACAAAATATAACAAAAGAAACAAATAAAACATAACCAATTCCAGTACTGTTTGTTTGGAGTTTGTTAACTGAGAGAGTCCATTGGGATGAAATGGTCCCTTTTTCATTAGATGCCCAGGGAGAAAATCTCCAGAAACAGTATTACAATATTTAAAAACATTAAAAGCAAACAAAAATATTACATGATTGAAGTAACAGGAATAGATTGAGATAGAAATAATAATAACAATAAAAAGCATTTTGTGGTATATGCTATAACGAGGCATTTTGTGTGTACATGTGATAACAAAGCATTCTGCAGTTCAAGGTATACAAATGCCTATACTATATAAGACATAGTAGGGGTAAGCATTGTAAGATGAATTGTAAGAAGGTGGTAAGTACAGAATAGCAGTGTTAGGTTTAATTTGTGAAAGAAAGCTTGAATGAAGTTGGAGTGAATAAGGTAGAGGCTAGGAAGGGTGAGAGCAGGAGCATTCCAACAGTACAGCTGAACTGAGTTGGTGTAGTGGTATGTTGCAGTGATTGTAAAGGGCAGCATCTTGGGTTTGAGACTTGGCAGGGCTGACTAATTTTTCCAGGGATTTGTTATGGCTAGGCTTGCATAGGCCTTAGGGCCGATAGCCTAGTACCAACCTATGAACCTAAGGTAAGAATGAAGTAAAGTCTTAAAACAAGAATGGTTCTGGATAATTTGGATGTTGGGTGGAAGTGAGTTCCATTTTCGTGCTAGGGAAAATGACAATAGAAGTTGCCCTGGAGTACATGTGGGTTTGTACACTTCGAAGACATTCTGATTTTTGGACCTGAGTCATCTGTCAGGAAGATGCAGGGTGAGGATAGAGGAGAGGGGGGGGGCAGTTAGAGAGCTTGAAAAAGAGTTTATGGACAGTAGACAGTTGAATGTAAGAGAGATAGTTGGGGAGTTCTAGCCAATTCAAGGAGTGCAGGGCATCACAGCGGTGCAAAGAAGACTTAGAGCCGGTAGCAAATTTACAGATTTTGTTGTAGCAAGATTCACATTTTGCCTGTAGGGAGGATTGTAGATTAGTAAGGAGAGGGGATCCATACATGAGAGCCTGAAGGAGGTAAGTAGTAAGGAGAGGGGATCCATACATGAGAGCGTGAAGGAGGTAAGTAGTAAGGAGAGGGGATCCATACATGAGAGAGTGAAGGAGGTAAGTAGTAAGGAGAGGGGATCCATACATGAGAGTGTGAAGGAGGTAAGTAGTAAGGAGAGGGGATCCATACATGAGAGCATGAAGGAAGTAAGTAGTAAGGAGAGGGGATCCATACATGAGAGTGTGAAGGAGGTAAGTAGAAAGTAGAGGGGATCCATACATGAGAGCATGAAGGAGGTAAGTAGTAAGGAGATGGGATCCATACATGAGAGCATGAAGGAGGTAAGTAGTAAGGAGAGGGGATCCATACATGAGAGTGTGAAGGAGGTAAGTAGTAAGGAGAGGGGATCCATACATGAGAGCGTGAAGGAGGTAAGTAGTAAGGAGAGGGGATCCATACATGAGAGCATGAAGAAGGTAAGTAGTAAGGAGAGGGGATCCATACATGAGAGTGTGAAGGAGGTAAGTAGTAAGTAGAGGGGATCCATACATGAGAGCATGAAGGAGGTAAGTAGTAAGGAGATGGGATCCATACATGAGAGCATGAAGGAGGTAAGTAGTAAGGAGAGGGGATCCATACATGAGAGCGTGAAGGAGGTAAGTAGTAAGGAGAGGGGATCCATACATGAGAGCGTGAAGGAGGTAAGTAGTAAGGAGAGGGGATCCATACATGAGAGCGTGAAGAAGGTAAGTAGCAGCAGGAGTATGCTTAGATGAGGGGGTATGGAAACGATTGTACAGATAGAGCACTCCGAGCTTCTGGTGTTTTTTTTTTTTTATGTTAGTTTGCAGGTGAATGTCAAACTTTAATTGTTGATTGATAAAGACATCTAGTAGCTTGGTATGGGGGACTATTTCAGTGGGGTTTTTGTTTTGGCTGACTATAGAGGAGTTCTAGTCAATGTTGGTGTTTTCTAATGGGGTAAATATCATGATTTTAGATTTGAGTGCATTGAGAGCTAGGTGATTATTCAGCATCCATTTTTGAGTGCTGGTGAAGGCATTCTAAGTTATTTGCATGAGTATGGGGAGAGATTCGGCAGAGCAGATCATGGTAGAGTTGTCTGTGTACTGGACAAGTTTGGCATTAGGGAGGCAGTGATGGAATTTGTTAATAAAGATGTTAAAAAGTAAGGGACTCAGGATGGAGCCTTGGGTTATGCCTGTCGGAGTATGAAGGTAGGAAGAGGTACAATTTTCCACTTGACAACAGTCTGTCTGAGAGGTAACTGGACTGAACTGGGACGGCTGGGACAGGAGTAAGTGATGGGAAATGGTGCTGAATGCTTTGGATAAGTCTAGGAAAAGGGTAGCTGCTATATTTCCTGAATTGCGAGTGCGGCTGATGATATTGAGGAAGGACAGAAGGGCAGTGGTGGTACTGTGTCCAGCTCTAAATCCATGTTGAGTAGGAGTCAGCAAATGATTGTCTATTAGGTAAGGTAGGAGTTGCAGATGAATACACTTTTCAAGAATCTTAGGGATGTGGGAGAGGAGAGCTACTGGGCAGAAATTGAAGATCTTAGTATTGCTGCCCCCTTTGTGTAGGCAGATGATGAAGGCTTTTTTCCAGATGAGAGGTATATATGATTCTTGAATGGAACAATTCATTAGGATGCAGATGGGAAGAGCTATGCCATCAGTGGCTAGCTTGAGGAAGTTGGAAGGTAGATTATCCGGAGCATTGGAGCAAGGTCTTAATTTTTGTAGAAATGTTTTTATGGTAATGACAGGAATAGGTTTGAGGGTGAAGGGAGGGAGATGAGTAGAATTGGTGGAAGAGTAAGGGGAGTTGTGAGAGGTAGATGTGGTAGGAGCTAATACATTGCTGGGGAAAGATGTGATGAGCATGGCTATAGTGTGTATGAAAAAGGAGTTAAATTGAGTGGCAATGATATGATCTGGAGAGCTAGGATCTGGGCAAAGGTTGTCCTTTCAGTCAGGAATGAGGAGGGCAGAGATACTGTTCCAAAACTTTTTGGGATTGGTTCTGTGATTGTTTTGGAGTTTGGAGTAGTAGGTTTTTGGTTGTTAGCTATTTGTTTTTTTAATTTTATTGTGGAGTTGTTTGTATTTGGCTAGGGAGTTAGCTGTGCTATATTTTTGGTAGCGTTTCCACAATTTATCTTGGACATGCATGACACTTATGATATTTTTGGAGAGCCAGGGTGCAGTTTTGGTTTTAACCCTTTTAATTCTTGGAGGAGAAAAGCTGTTTAGTAGGTTAATGAAGTACTGAAGTAAGTAACAGCGTTGTCAAGAGGTAGTTTTCAAAGGGTTCCAGTTCATGTGTTTTAAACAGTCAGAGAAGGTTTGAGGGTTAAAGCTTGTGAGGATATGGGTTGAGATATAATTATGTTGGAGGTGTGATACTATCCAATCTAGAGTGCTGCCTTCAGTATTGGCTTTATTAGGTCTGGTGAGGGAGTTAGGTTTATGTTCTGAGTGGTTGAGAGAATAGAGGTCCAGTTAATGTTAATGCCACCTAGGATTACTGTTTCATTGCTTATGTTAGATGAGAACCAGGAGAGAATATCTTTGAGTATGGAGATGTTGTTTCCAGGTGGAATATACATATCTATATGTTTTTGTGGTTGTTAATTTCTAAGAGGGTCAGGGTTAGTTCAACTGTTGTGAATTGGGGTATGGGATTGGTGTAGGGGTTACAGTTAGAGAGGAGGAGAAAAGTAGGGCTACTCCAGCACCTTTCTTTTGGGTTCTGTCATTACGAAAGAATCTGTAGTTAGGGGTGATGATTTCAGACTCTTTAATGTTTGGTTTGAGCCAAGTTTTGGAAATAGATAAATGTTGGGGTGATTGTGGGAGAGCATGCATGAAAATTGGTTAGTTTATTGCATAAGCTTTGGTCATTAATTGTAGCAAAAAGGAGAGATTTGTGGGAAGTGGGAGAAGATGGTGAGTTTGGGTTAGTACACTGGTTAGTCAGTGGTCCAGGGTTAGAGTGTATGTCACTGGAAAGGAGGAGAGAGATTTGGTCAAATAGGAGGGATAAAAGGTCTTTAGAAGACTGTGTATTGGAGTTGAACAAGAGGAAGTAAGTGGAGTTTGTGAAGTGAGGAATAGGGACAGTATAAGAAATATTAGGAAGAAACTTTCTGCTGAAGAAGAAAGTATCATGGTAGTGATAGAGGTGAGGAAAAATATATGATGAGAAGAGGGATTCTATTTTGGGACAGATAGAGCTAGTATGGGGGGGATAAGGTAATTCTGGGTGGCTGGTAAGGTGGAGTAGAGGGCAGAGGAAGCAAGGAAGAAGTAGTGTGAGTAAAGGCTGTAGATGTATGGTGTGCATAGTAAGTTGTGTGGCTATAATATGAAGTGGGGGTATACAATATAGTGAATATAGGAGTTTGTTTAGTAGGGAAATTAGGTTGTGGAGTTAGGTACTCTGTTTGCTGTAGTTGGGAGCTTGCAGGGTTAGTAGAGGAAAGGAGGGGACGATTATTAGGTGTTGATGGGTGGAGATGGTTTTAATAGGCTATGTTGGAGGTGGGAATGTCTTTGAGAGTATATGTGTAGAGATAGTGGGGGTGGGTGAGATTTGGGGCAGGGTAGGGGAGAAGAGTGTGCCCGAAGGGCAAACAAAGTGGGCAGAGCCAAGAAGGAGGAATGTGCAAGAAAAAGAAAAAAAACAATCAATGAAATCTTGACTGTCAAATAGAACAAGCAGTTGGGAAGCACGGAGGTATGTTTAGTGTCGATTTAAAGCTTTGGCTGACCTCTAAGGGGGGAAGTAGCAAAAAGAAAGGTGGATTCCCCGAGTGGTACAGGAGGCAGGGAAATAATATAATGTAGGTTATGTTAAGAGTGAAGGTATGCTGCCACCTAGTGGTGTTACCTGTGATAAATAATTTTATTTTCTACCTTTAAGGAGGGGGAGAATAGAAACAAGCAGGGAGGAATAGTAAGGGATGCGAGACTGTTATAGATGTGCTAGTGTGCACACCACTGAGACACAAGCAAGTACAGTGGTGTATACAAATACCGTAAAATAAATGATTCAGATGCATTCAAGCACAAGTTACTTTAGATATCTTTGGTTTCTTTCTTTGGGGAGGAAAATCAGGTCTGTCTACTGTACTGTAGATTAGGGGGAGCACCCGCAACTTAGTAGACTCGAGCGAGGAACGAGCACACAAGCAGCCTTACTGGACAAGTTAGGAATTTCAAAGAGAATCAGATAAATATCTTTGCATTATAATATATTATGTTTGATGATGACAATGAAGACAGTAATAAATTAAAAATAGAAAGGGAAAAAGGAAAAATAAATTAAATAGATGGATTAGAAGTGTTAAAGCAAGATATAAGGTATACATTGTTCTTCATTAAAATGGTACAGTACAGAGACACAAGTTATAGCATATGTAAGAAAGTGATAGCACAAGACTAAAAATCTGATTTAAATATGGAAATTCCTGCTATACGTGGGCAGTGGGATGAGTAAGTTACTAACTACAATTTAGAAACATTACACAGTAGTATCAGACATTTGCCATCCTAAGGGGCAGAATGGTGGGATAAGGGGAACATATTAGAGAAGCATTTACACTGACTTAACTCAGGTGAATGATCAGGGCATTTCTGAAAATAAACATTGTTGTTTTCTATGTCTTGTCCTAAAATGCTGCAAATAACAAAGTTTTAAAAACTTTTTTGATAGTAGAATGCAGTGTTGCTGTCCTGTTGTTGTGTGTTCTTAATTAGGTAATGACGTAGTGATTGGAAGCTGTTGTGCAATTGGGAGACAGAATTCAGGAAAACAAATCTTGCATATAAAGGTGTCAAACAATGAGTTATCTATTTATGTGATGCAGTGATGCAGAGTTTGTAGAGTTAAGTAAGGTTTGGCAGCAAATATGATTGTTAATGAGAATTATAAAATGTCAGATTTTAATTAAGGCCATTTTGAAGTAACATCTTATTTTGTACGCAAGACACTGTTACAGGTTGAAGAACATACTCAAGTTTGGGAATGACAACAAATTTAACTATGAATAACCTGGCATCAGGGCTAATGAGACTGCTAAGTTAGCTTTTAATTGTTTTAATACAACAATATTAGGGGTGTCAGCATAGGAATGCAGACTTAGCAATGACCAGGATAGAATCCTAAATATTTAAAGGTGCCTGCCAGTTCAGTTTTGAAGCCTAGAAGGTCAGTGATGTAACTGAAGGTGTTGCAAAAGGACTTGTCTGTATACTGCAGAACATTGTTTCAGTCTTAGTTGAATTAACTCTAAACTTTTAGTTACTGAAGCAAGTCTACACCTTGTGGGAGTCTCCTGGAATAAGGTCTCCAAGGTCATGTCCAATGGAGGAGGATTTTGGGGAAAAATGAAATATACCAACATATATACTGTCACATTTTATTAAGTGAAGCAAGAAAGGGGAGGGGTAATAAACAGGGACCTTCCTGACTGGACTCTAAGAAGTGTAATGCTTCATAATGCATACATAGTAAGATATTATGTATGGTTCTTGACTTGCAGTTATGTCTTTCTTGTTTATTCATAGTTAAATACTAGGCTAACTGCCCTGAAGGCTATTTTAAACCTAGCCAATAACCTGAAGTTAGAATAAAACCCTGTACCTTGTGTCTATGAGATGAAAACCATAACCATTATGCCAAACCTAGCCCTTTATTGTACTTCTTTATTTAAAATTGTTATCCAGATGAGTGGACTGGTCCAAAGATGCTTTTCAGATATATCCCTAGACAATTGGACTAACTTGACAATAACATGCTGGTACAAATAAGAAAAACAAGGTATTAACAGAACAAGTTTTTCAGTGTAAGTGAACATATTTGTGGTATTAAAGTCTAAAACACTTTAACAGGCTTATACATCATGTCATGGTTGTGAAGGCTGCCAGGCTAGTTAGATACAATTTTGTAAATAATTATATGTCCTTGTAAATATGAATATAATCCACAGGCTTGTTTGACAAATGTAAAGACAACTATGTATGTTCTGAGCTTCAGGAATGTAACCACAGTGCACCCTTCTGGAAGAAAGCTGATAAGTGAAGCATTTTGTGACTATGCTCCATCTCGGAGACAGGATGTCTGGGGTCAGGAAATTCTTCCTGTTGTCTTAACTTAAGAAATAATTACTAAGGTTTTACATGTAAAGTGTCTTTTATTGCTGTGGTTTCCTAGCGGCTGCAAGATCAATATAACATTAAAATTTTAAGTTCTGTAAGCCTGGGAAACTATACCAGAGAAGTGTCAAGAATGATGTAATGTGACATGACTCAGCAGTACTGTGTTATCAATTTAAGACTTTCTCAGAGAGAGAGAATTGAGCCTTTTCGATTTTGTCTAAAGCTGACAACAGCTCACCAGGCACTTGCTTTGCTCTGTAAGTAGGATCTTAGGCTTTAGTATTTCTCTTAGAGTTAGATAGAAATATAGCCAGATTAGCCTAGCTGTTTTATATATTTATGTCAGACTATCCCACAGTATTGTTTTAAAAGCTTCCTGTGATCTCTGAACTCTTGATTAACACTATGTTGAATTGATGAGATTTGTCTTGTGATTTTATTATTTATTATTAAATATTTTTAAACCTTTCAACTGTGGCTGTTTTGTGTAGAGATAATTTAAGCTCTTAGAGTACATTGCATGTATTTGGTGATACTGTCCAAGCCACTCCAATAGTCTTGCTGTTTGGCACACTTACTATTTGGATAACAAGAATATTACACAGTGAAATTGGTCACCCTTTGGAAAGGGCCTTATTAGTAGCTGATAAGAGTAGTTGGTGGCAGTGAGTACTACCTTATAGCCTGACAGGAGGGGGCATAGCTGGAGAACCTGTGTCAGCCTTCCCCAGGAGTGTCTGTGTGTTTATATATAAGACAAATCTTAAAGTGTTTATGTGTCAGTTACTTGGGCAGGGACATGAAGCACTGGTTGGACAGCGAGGGTACTGGAGATTTTGGCTTGACTACTCGGCTGAGATCTGAACCTATAGCTGTGCTATGGGGAGTCTTATTAGGGATCTGGAGTATCAGGGAGAAACCAGCTCCAGAATGACTGTGATCTCTGTGTGCTCTTAAGGGAAATTGTACTTTGCTGTCTGTGTACTTGTTATCCTCCCAATGTGGATGCCCCTCACTGGTGCTAGTGGTGAGGATCGAGGCTCCTTGATTACTGGGCCAGTGCACAGGCATCACAGTAGTCACAAGAGATCTTTTCAAATTTCAGCTGTTTGCACAAGTAGCAGATAATGTGAAGGAAATTAATGAATTTCTGATCAGTTTTCAGTCATCTACAAATGACATCACATAGCTGACCTCTTGTAAAGAAATGACTACTTGTTAGGATTAACAAGATGTGTTCTGCTGACACACTGCCTTCTGTTATCTATTTAATCCACGATTTGATACTGCTCATGATACATTTTAGAGCACATTAAGATGACATTTATTTCACTGATGTGCTACCTGCCTCTATATGCCTTGCAGGCTAAAACACAAAGTCACAAACATTATTTTGGACTCTGCTGTGGCAATTCATTAGACTACAGTCTTGGATCATGTTAGATTTAATTGGATATTTACTCAACAAGAAAAACTATTCGGTTTACAACATGAAAATATGAGGTATTTGTGCTGTAAGGAATATCCACAAAGCAAACAAACTAGTGCATTCAAGACATTTTGTTTCTTTTTCTGTGTATGAATGTTTGTGCTCTAGTACATGCATGCTGTTTTCTTTACAGGCTAGAAAGGGGGAAACACAGTGAGCTGCTGCCATCTGGTGTTAAATCTGTGTATTTTGTACAGCTGTTGCATGAATGTACCTTAGGTGGTTATGGTACATGTTAAATGGTGTTGGCTCACAAGGTGTTTATTTCAGTTTCTGTTCTGTTTTAGTTTTGGTGATTCATCTGTGCCACTGGAAATAGATGACAGTTTTTAGTCTGTTGTAGACCTATGCAGTTTGTTTATCATAGAATCATTTCTTATGTGTTCTAAACTGTAAAAGTTACTGCTCTTTTGTATTACAAGTACAGATTGGCTTGTTTCTCTCTATTCCCATTACCTCTTAACTGTCCCTGATTTTGACACATATTTTAGCTATGTCTCTCATAATCCTTTATAAAATTGATGACTTTTGGAGAAGAGATGATGAAGTATACTTAATAAATCATGACAATAATTTGAGTTTTAGACTTATTATACCTCAGAAAATATATATTAATTCATATTCTGTTATTATGTCAATGTTTTTAGTTAACAGTACCAGTATTTTAAAAATGTCCCATGTTTCCCAGATTATTTCTGGATTTGTCACTGATTCTCTTGACATGTGTCCATGATTGGTCGAGAGCTATGTCTCTTTCCACTTTCTGCTAGAAGGCATCACCTAATAACAGTACACTGTGTAAGGCATGCACACAATTAAAACATAATCTTATAGTAGCCGTTTAATCCTTTAATAAAGCCATATGGAGAGTCCTAATGTTGATTTGAGATAGGATCATATGGTCATGTTGTTCCCCAATTTTCTATGAAAAATGCCTCAAGCCCTACTCTTTTATTTTTTTTATTTTTTTTTTATTTCTGTCACCTCCGTACCCTTGCAATGGTGGCATTATACCTGTTAAATATGTTCTTGAATTCACTTTTATTTGTGGTTATACTTAAAAGATGTTCCCAGCTCTGCCACTTTTATTTTGTTGAAATGTTCTATTTTAACTTCTGGAGCAGATATCTACAAAATAAGGCCACTAGCATTGCTTAGAAAAATCTCACATAAACTAGTGACGGTAGCCGTGCTAAGTTAAAATATATTTAAGTTATCTAGGTAAATACTTCTGCCACTCAATGATTTGGTAATGTCTTAGCTAACCTATTCCATACCTCTCAACTTCTTAGTTCTAGAAATCTGGAAAAAGCCTGACAGAATGGGGGTGGGGGGTAACAAAGGCCCAAAAATAGGGACAGGTTTTAAATATTGTTCTTATAAACATAAACGTTGCTAGAATAACAGGGTTTGTGTTAACATGGATTTTCTGAATCTCAAATGTACAGTATGTCATTATTTAGTGACTTCAATCCTCAGGTCATCCAGGTGATTTGCCAAAAAATCACAAATTTTATGAGGAACAGACCAAAAATATGAGGCAAAAATCTGGACAGTTGAGAAGTATGAGTGGACACAGTTCAATTCAGTGATTAAAACTTGCTGATGTTATAAAAACTGTCACTGTTTTCTGTTGAAAATCACTGCCAGTGTTTTTATGTACACTTTGTTGACTGGGTATTGTATTTTTTTCTGTTTTTTTTTCTATGCCTATTTGACCATGAAGTTAATATATTTAAACAAGGGGAGCAGTTCCCTATTTTTATGTATGTGTGTGTGTGTGTGTGTGTGTGTGTGTGTGTGTGTGTGTGTGTGTGTGTGGGGGGGGGGTGAGTGCTGCTGGGGTTCTTTGTTCTTACACAAAAAAATGCTTTTTAAAATTTTCATTAGGTTGAAGTTTCAGTCATTTTATTCAGCCAGTTGAGGCTTCAGACTCAGGGATACATAGTACAAGTTAATCCATATTTTTCCCTTAGATATTGGCTGGATTACACAAACACACACACACACACACACATAAAACTGCTGTTTTCAAATACCATGTGCATGTGGCCAAGAGCTGTACCTTTAGCATAAACCTTTGATATGTAAAACTTTGCACCATTCTCTATGTGCATCCTGCTCAGACACTCACAATGCATTAATATGTAAATGAGAGTTGTGTAAGGGTAGTTGATAACACATCTGATGGCTGCACTGAGACTGCTGTGGAAAATGAAAATAAATCTAATGTGCATTTAAGATACTGCTATCACCAAGGGAAACTAGGAGTTCCAGGTTAGAAGAGTATGGGCATCTACCTGACAATGTAGCATATAGGCTGATAGAAGAAAGTCTATTGAAAGTGATAGTGTCAAATCAGTGTAACATACAGGTCAAAGGGAATGCCTGGTATGATTGAGGTAATGTATTTTGCATAGCTGCATTCACCTTGAAAGAGCATGTAAGCCAGCATGGAATACAAAAATGAATAGTATTTAGATTACATAGGGTGGTCATGACTGCTAGTAATGGGAACGCATGTAAGAAACACAGGAATTATATAAAAGATATTCACAGCACTCAAAATAATTTGCAAGGAAAATAAGTGCAGCTTGGTTCCCGAAGCCAAAAGATTGAATAATGTGCAGTAATATGAGCAGAATGTATTTGCATGGATCATTTTGTAGTCTGGTATCAACCTGAATTGGTAGTGTAATCCCTCTGGGTATAGACACACGTGCAAAGTCTTAAACAAACATTTTTAAGTGATGCAACACCTAATTCAAGAGTACACGTTGTACTAAACATAGAATATGTGGATGCCTGCAGCTGGGAAGGACTGGATATAGGGCTAATTTCTTAACTGGTACTTTATTGCTTGCCAAGAAAGGCTGTGATCCTAAATTGGATAAAATGGATTCATCAAATGACTGGATGGACATGTACAATCGGGAATATGTTTAAATTGTACACCATATATTTAAGTATGCAGTTGGGTATGTTTGTGTTGGAGTACATAAAAAAGAGAAAGGAAAAAAGAACAAGTTCAAATGAGGCAGTAAAATATATCAGTGCAGCTGCTAAGAATCAGATTGTCTAAATATCCTGATAAGACTTAATATTTCTTTAAGTGCTGTAGGACTCACAACATGCTGCTTATAAGCAGACACTTCCTATCCAGGACAGGCCTTGGATAACAAACTATTGAAATGTGTCCCCCAGAATGTTTGAACTGCAGGGTCTGTCTTTTGTGCAGCTGCAAAAAGTTGCATAGGCAAATGAAACAGCCCAGCAGCATAGACTAGAAAGCTGAAGCTATGACTACAGCCCAGATGAGCCATGTTTGACTAATGGCATAGGTGTCTGCTGGGGTTGGGGCTGTTGAAAAGTTGAGCTTGAGCAGATCGTGTACCCTTGCTTATCATGGAGGGAGGGAGATGGGCTGGCCTACCCACTGTAGACACCTATAGTGAGGAAGATAATCACCTGTGGGTGAGGTCAGGCAAGTTCAAGATGCTAACATGCACTCCATGCTGGGCCGAGTGAGAAAAATGTGCACAAGAACACACACATACACCTCTCTCTCTCTCACTCCTAGCCAGGCAGTTAATATGAGCTAGCTAGCCACCTTGTGGGGAGGGAAGGGCATGCAGCTCCACAGAACCTGCAAGTTAGCTCGTTCCTTACCACCCACTTGCTGCATGGGGCAATTGACAGACCAGTTTGGGTAGCTTTGCAGGAATCATGGGCCTTAGGGCTCTCATCTAATTATGGAATACCCTGATCTCATCAACTGCAGAACAAATGGTTTGACTGGGTGAAGATATGGCAATCATCAGAGAAGGATTCTACAGAGTTTGGGGAAAGGGAGATTAAAAAAATACTGGACGTGGGCAGGTAGAGAAAGTAACAGAAGATATATGTGACAAGTGTATATAGCACAGCACAGAACCTCCCCATCCATATCCACCAGTCATAATATATAAAAGCAGATACAATCAGCTGTAACATACAAAACAGACACAGAGTGGCCAAGATGTGGCATATGTGCGCAGATACTGTTTACATGACTTAAATACATGGTGCAGGGATACAGTTAGGTGTCATATAAGACATGAACAGATTAATGCCATGTTCATTGTAATGTTCTTAAGTGTGGCAGCAAAGTGACAGTAACACAAATCCCCAAGTGAGTGGCATGTACATAGTGTGGCTGTTGCTACATGCACCTGAGCCGTCATAGTACATAGACCACCAGATCTAAATATGTGCTTGCACATATGTGTACAGTATAAAATACAGGAGTTGCACAGTGAGAGGAGGCGTATAAGACAAACTGGGTTTATCATGCACATTCACTGTGCTCAGTCAGTTCACTCATTTTTGCATGGATTTGACTTTACTGTGGGGATAGATTGTGTAAGAGTCTTTACAAGTTGATTTATGTTTTAGACAGTATGACATTATTCATGCAGGGTGGGACAGGAGAAGTTGCTGTATTTGTTTAATGTCTATCTCTTTTTTTTAAAAGGACATCATAGTTGATTGATATAATTTGGTGAGCTCAGGGAATGCAGACCCCTGCACAGGTAGTGTGCAGTACTTCATTCCTCACAAGAAGTAATGTTTTTGGATTTCTTTATTAGTGCCTTCTGTGTGGAGTCTGCATGTCCTCCCTGCAGTCAATTGAGTTTTAAAGACATGCGGGTAGATGCGTGTGTGTATGTGTGTGCCTTCTGTGAAGGTTGGGTACCAGGCTGGCAACTCAACACCGTAAAAACACCACTGCCAATCAATCTGCAGACCGGTGATCCACTGTGGCGGCCCCTAACTGGGAAAAGCCGAAAGACATTGCTTTACTGTTCATTTTCAGACATATGGTATTTTGCTTCTTTGCTGTGAAGTCAATTTCGCGTTTGTTGCTCTCAGTTGTTTTGTTTTTTGAAAGTTAAAGTATAAAACAGCTTACTATAAAACAGCAATTGTATATTGTCTTTAACTAGTAGGTGAAAGCATCAGTATCACTTGTTGTGTTGTTGTGCCTAATACTGTTCAATGATTGTGCAGATGACTGTCTATTCTTCAACTTATTTCATGGTTAAATCAATGTAAGCATCATAGTCAGTATGGACACATCAGCATACAATGGCAAAGTGTGCACATTTAATAAAAATAAAGTATGCAGGTTATGCAATATGTAAAATGGTGCAGCACCATGTAATGCAGAATTTGACTATCCGCGGTGGTGCAGCAGTAGCGTTGTTGCCTCACAGCAAGAGGTTCTCCCGTTCGATTTTCGGCTGGAGTGCGAGGAGTGCCTTCTGTGTGGAGTCTGCACCTCCTCCCCGTGGTTGGGTGGGCGTTCGAAAGACATGCGTAAATGGGAGTGCCTTCGTTGAAGGCTGAACATTGAGCTGGCACCTCGGCGTTTGTGAAAATCTACTGCCAGTCATTAGCGGACCGGAGTTCCACTATGGCGACCCCTAACCGGGAAAAGCCGAAAGACAACAACAACAACCATGTAATGCAGAATTTATGTGGCTAAATGTCAACTGTGCAGGCTAAGAGAAAATAACCTGTTTGTAAACTACATAATATGATAACATTAGCCAAAATAATTTATTTGTAAACTACATAATATGACAATCTTAGCCTGCAATGCTTCATAAGTGTGTCCAGTACTGTTTATTACTGCATAAAACTGCTATGATGTATCTAGTTCAGTAGGTAAGTATTTTCAGCATAATAGGATCTACCCCTGTGTATGATGGATAGATGGAGTCCACAAGTTATATATCAAAGATCACATGAAATTCCTCCTTTTATGTCACCAGTAATGGCATTAGTGAGTTATCTTTACATGAATGTAGCGATCACATTAGCCCACATTGAAGAGCTGGAAACCTGGAATATCTCCATCCAACTATCTGTCTGCCAACACTAATATACAGGACACTGGCATTTAAATACATTAGTATTTTTAACAGTTTTTTGCTGTCAGCCCTGATTATCCACTGACCAGTACTGCTAGCACTTTGAAATAGGTTCACAAACAAGTATGGCTGACTGAGCATGACATGCCAGCAAAGCATGCATGATATATTGTGTCTGTGTGAGGTACAGCTCCTGCTGTCTCTAAGGCAGATATGTAATATATAGCACTGTACTGCTGCCACTAAAACATAATGCATATGCGGATATTGGCAAAGGCTCTTGCCACCCCCATAGTGCCTTTTTTAGGCAAGGCTCAAAAGACAAACCAACCTCCATAGGTATCACAAGGGATAAGAAACTAAGAGTAATGCTACTCAACGCCAGAAGTCTAAACCTCAAGATGCACGCACTCAAAACTCTCCTTAGCATTGAGAACATCGATATCTGTGCAGTAATAGAAACCTGGTTCAAGGCTCCCGAGAGCACCCCAGCACTACCAGGTTATACCTCATACCATGTTTTTCGGCCCCAAAACTTGGACCGAACCACAAAAGGAGAGGGGAGTATCAATATTCGTCAAAGATACCCACACCTCCAGGTTGGTGGCACAGCACGAAGCATCAGAGACTATCCTTGTGCAACTAACAGTGGGTAAAACTGCCTTCCTGTTTATAGCCTGCTACAGACCACCCTCCCAAACCCAAGAACCCCACTCGGCCTTCCTGAGAACACTGGAAAATATGAAGGTCTCTCCAGACACCATTATATTGGGCGACTTCAACTACCCTAACATAGACTGGGAGCATTACTCTAGCTCCAACACCCTAGCCCAAAGGTTCCTAGAATTTATAAACTCAAATGCTATGGAACAACTTGTTGCCACTCCCACAAGAGAGGAAACATACTGGACCTGATCATCACCAACATGGGGACTCTATGCTCCAGACCAGAAGTGTATCCCTCACTGGTAAGATCAGACCATAAACTAATCTCACTAGATATTCACATCCCGACCCCAGCCCCTGCCCAGAAAACCAGAGTGAAAACCTTCTCTAAAGAAAATTTTACACTCCTCAAAACCGAGGTGGAATCCTTCAAAGCCCCCGGGCCTGTGGAAAATACGGCCCAGACCGCAGAATCCTTTATAAATGCATTCTATGAACACCTTCAGGAATGCATGGATCATGCAATCCCAAATAAAACCAAGACCCAATCCTCCAAAGTTAGGCGTCCTGTCTGGTGGACCCCAGCCATAAACAAACTATACAATAGAAGGAGGAAGTTACTACATGATAGAGCAAAATCCCAAAAAGGGAAGGCATCTCTGATCAGTATTAGCAAAAAACTATGGGCACTCATAAAATCGTCTAAGGCCAGCTTCAAGAGAAAAATTGCACAGGACACTAAGGATAATCACAAGGCTTTCTTTAGTTATGTTAGGAACCTGGGTGGGAATTCCCAGATATGCTCAGAATTAGTCCAAAATGACAAAAAATACACTGAACCCACAAACATTGCCAACATCCTAGCTGACAGGTTCAGCGCAAACTTCTTCCCTCCCTCCCTACCAAAAGGGCAAATATCTATCCCAGCAGAGTGCTGTCCCCTGACATCTCAGATGCTCAGGTAAGAGCTGCCCTCTCCATAGCAAAAAACACAGCATCAATGGGACCAGACGGTGTCCCGGGCTGCGTCCTACATGAACTCCAAGAAGAACTAAACCCAAACATAAAACTACGGTTCAAGCTCAGCCTTACTACAGGATATGTACCCAAAGAGTGGCTTACAGCAACAGTGGTCCCTCTCCACAAAGGTGGTGCCTCAACGGATCCTGGAAACTATTGCCCCATAAGCCTGACTAGCTTGGTCTGCAAAGCTATGGAAAGGATCATCATAGACCTCATAAATAAAGATATTGGGGACCTACAGACACTGGATCCTATCCAGTTTGGCTTTGTTAAGGGCAGATCCTGCCTCTTAAACCTGGTCAATTTTTTTGAAACAGTCACCAAGGCCATTGACAAGGGGAAGGTGGTCCACACAGCCTACCTGGACCTTGCAAAAGCCTTTGATGCAATACCCCACTCGGGCATTATAGATAAGCTCACCAGCTTAAATATAAACCCCTATGTCACTAGATGGGTTGCAAACTGGCTCAAGGACAGAACCCACATGGTTAGAATTGCTGGAGCCATGTCAGACTCCAAACCAGTTACAAGTGGCGTCCCACAAGGCTCAGTCCTGGGACCTCTCTTGTTCGGTATATATTTTTCGGAGGTACAGGCTAACACGGAAGGACTATGGCTGACCAAGTTCGCAGATGACTGCAAACTGGGTGCCATAATAGACTCTCCAGCTGACACAAGCATCCTACAAAAGGGCCTCATAGAAACAGACAACTGGTGCCAGAGCCATGGCCTCAAGCTAAACGCCAAAAAGTGTACAGTCATCCCCTTTGGCAAAAACAAAGTGTCCACAAATTACCACATAGGTGGTAATACATTAAGTATGGAAGAAGTAATTAGGGACCTGGGGACCCAAGTTGATAGCAATCTATCATTTGACAACCACGTGGCCAAAGTGGTTAGAAAAACATTTTATATAGCCCACCTAATCATGAAGGGATTCACATCTAGATCATGGGAGGTCATCGTGCCTCTTTACACATCCCTCATCAGGCCCATAATTGAGTACAATGCCCCTTTTGGGATGTACCTTACCAGACACCTGCAGCAACTGGAAAGACCCCAAAAGTACCTCACCAAGAGGATCAAAGGGCTCAGACAGATGCCATATGCTGGCCGGTTAAAGAAACTCCAGCTCTACTCAGTGGCATACCGCCTGCTCAGAGGCGATCTGTGCCTGATGTATAAAGCCATGTCCAACCCGGAATTAATGGACATGCTGCACCTCAGAAAATCCAAATCCCATCGAGCTACGCGCTCGAGAGACTTGAACCTCAGCACTGAAATAAATAGGACATGCTGGAGGGACAGATTCATAACCCAGAGGCTCCCTTCACTCTGGAATAAAATTCCAGTCCAGGTTAGGCAGAGTCCCTCATTGACTCTCTTCAAGAGGAATCTTGATGAGTGGATGGGAGATCGTAGGTTTACCCCGGGTATCACTTCTGTGTCACTGTTAGACAGAGGCACAGTATACTAACCTCGATAAGGGCGTAGGCATAGCAAAATTCATTTAAAATGGGTGGCGAAAGCCAAACACACTCTGGCTAGGCTTATAAATGCCCTAGGGCAGATAGCCTAGTATGAACCTATGAACCTATAATCCCGTCAACCAAAATGTTATGTATCAGGCATTACAAGCAGCACATAACGCAACTGATTGGCACTTAAAGCACAACCCAGAAAAAGGAGCATTGTAAGGTGGCACAGTGCTCCATGTGGTACACATGTGTAAGTGCACTCTTGTACTGCTTCTGCTGAGTATAAGTCTACTCTTGTACTAATGCTGTGCAGGCAAAAGTGTTACATGCTTTTACACAGCAATGCACCTGATTCAGGGACGTAGTACAGCATTCTGTTTTTACTAATGAGATATAAGTTACATTTTCCAGCATGTTAGTCCAGCCCAACTACTTAAAAATCACTAGATGCACACCAGTTTCTGGGAGCTTTTCTAGTCTGCGGAAACTGTCCATAAATTATCTTAAGAAATTAAGGTACAGTGAACTTAGCCCTGAGAACAGAGACACAACAATGTGGAAATGAAATAAGAAAAGAAAGCATAAGCCCACTTTTTCTTTAGCACCACATTTGTCAAAGTATATTAACATAAAACTGATTTTTCCTTTTCACAGCTAGATGAAAAGCATAAAACTGAAAAATTAGTTCTGTAAGATTCTGAATAAGTTTGCATTAGTGTAATAAATGGTATCTTCTCATCCTAATAGCTGTATAGCTTATAGCTCATATAGATGGCAATTCATGCCTGACATGCAGCATGTCCTTTTACCCACTAGGATAACATCACAGCAGAATATTAAGTTGTTCACTGAGATTGTGCTATCAAGTGTTGCAGCTGTTAAAAAAAGTCTGTGAGTGTCAGACCAGACCAAGCCTATAATGTGAATATTCACACCTTGGGGGGGCGATTGGTAAGTGCACTTGTTCAGTAATAATGATAGGGCTGAGGGTCTCATGGACTTGAATGAGATCTTTCGAGGGTATGACTGTATAAAACTGGGAGAATGCACACACACAGGGAATTTACGCACACACACAAATACACACGAGCGCACATGTTCATGAGCGTGCAAACACCTGCATGCAGCTATATACTATGTATCAAAACATCCTAGCTGACAGGTTCAGCGCAAACTCCCCCCCCCCCACCAAAAGGGCAAATATCTATCCCAGCAGAGTGCTGCCCCCCTGATATCTCAGATGCTCAGGTAAGAGCTGCCCTCTCCAAAGCAAAAAACACAGCATCAATGGGACCAGACGGTGTCCCGGGCTGCGTCCTACATGAACTCCAAGAAGAGCTAAACCCAAACATAAAACTACTGTTCAATCTCAGCCTTACTACAGGATATGTGCCCAAAGAGTGGCATACAGCAACAGTGGTCCCTCTCCATAAAGGTGGTGCCTCAACGGATCCTGGAAACTATCGCCCCATAAGCCTGACTAGGTTGGTCTGCAAAGCTATGGAAAGGATCATCATGGACCTCATAAATAAAGATATTGGGGACCTACAGACACTGGATCCTACCCAGTTCGGCTTTGTTAAGGGCAGATCCTGCCTCTTAAACCTGGTTGATTTATTTGAAACAGTCACCAAGGCCATTGACGAGGGGAAGGTGGTCCACACAGCCTACCTGGACCTCGCAAAAGCCTTTGATACAATACCCCACTCGGGCATTATAGATAAGCTCACCAGCTTAAATATAAACTCCTATGTCACTAGATGGATTGCAAACTGGCTCAAGGACAGAACCCACATGGTTAGAATTGCTGGAGCCATGTCAGACTCCAAACCAGTTACAAGTGGTGTCCCACAAGGCTCAGTCCTGGGACCTCTCTTGTTCGGTATATATTTTTCGGAGGTACAGGCCAACACGGAAGGACTGTGGCTGACCAAGTTTGCAGATGACTGCAAACTGGGCGCCATAATCGACTCTCCAGCCGACACAAGCATCCTCCAAAAAGGGCCTCATAGAAACAGACAACTGGTGCCAGAGCCATGGCCTCAAGCTAAACGCCAAAAAGTGTATAGTCATCCCCTTTGGCAAAAACAAAGTGCCCACAAATTACCACATAGGTGGTTATCCATTATGTACAGAAGAAGTAATTAGGGACCTGGGGACCCAAGTTGATAGCAATCTCTCATTTGACAACCACGTGGCCAAAGTGGTTAGAAAAACATTTTATATAGCCCACCTAATCATGAAGGGATTCACATCTAGATCATGGGAGGTCATTGTGCCTCTTTACTCATCCCTCATCAGGCCCATAATTGACTACAATGCCCTTTTTGGGATGTACCTTACCAGACACCTGCAGCAACTGGAAAGACCCCAAAAGTACCTCACCAAGAGGATCAAAGGGCTCAAACAGATGCCATATGCTGCCCGGTTAAAGAAACTCCAGCTCTACTCAGTGGCATATCGCCTGTTCAAAGGCGATCTGTGCCTGACGTATAAAGCCATGTCCAACCCGGAATTAATGGACATGCTGCACCTCAGAAAATCCAAATCCCATCGAGCTACGCGCTCGAGAGATTTGAACCTCAGCACTGAAATAAATAGGACATGCTGGAGGGACAGATTCATAACCCAGAGGCTCCCTTTACTCTGGAATAAAATCCCAGTCCAGGTTAGGCAGAGTCCCTCATTGACTCTCTTCAAGAGGAATCTTAATGAGTGGATGGGAGATTGTAGGTTTGCCCCGGGTATCACTTCTGTGTCACTGTTAGACAGAGGCACAGTATAGTAACCTCGAAAAAGGGCATAGCAAAATAAATTTAAAATGGGTGGCGAAAGCCAAACAAATTCTGGCTAGGCTTATAAATGCCCTAGGGCAGATAGCCTAGTATGAATCTATGAACCTAGTGTTATATAATGCGAGTGGAAGAGATTGTCATAAACCTATAGATGTGCAGTGTAAAGCTCATTTGTAGCATGCCTGTGGAGAAGCATGTATAGCAAATGGACATAAAGGCACGTTCATTAAGGAAACATAGAGTAGTCAAACGCTACAGTCTGCTGTTGTTTGTTTCAAAGGTAATGGATTAATGTAAAGACAGAACAGCACAGTCCATATCCTGCTGTTTATTTGCAGAGTGTATACTAGTACCAGAAGTAACCAGTCTACGTTTTACTAATTTTACTAATGCTGAGCTGTAGAAGTAAAGCCGTAGACTGTCTGATATGCAGAGCAGGATCATGGTCAAATGGGGCCCTAGGTGAGGTAATGGAATGAGACCCTCCCAACATCCCATTACTTGATTCTCTCTCCCTGATTAACATAAAACACTGCTCAAATCTGCCAGTGTGAATACTGTTCTTTTTACATTTACAGTGATCGCAGAAATTACATTGACAGCCATTTTCTTAACAAAACATACAGACACATAAAATGTCTCACGACAAGAACAGTTTACCATGAACAGCAGTAAAAAAAAAAAAAAAACTTCTTCCCTTGAATTTCATCTTTATTGGAAGTACATTTGGCAAACCATTAAACTGCAAGAAATGTGCTGGAATTCATACAGCAATTTAAAGATAATGTATAATGCATTTAGTAACAACTTGTGACAGTCTACTGGATGCAGGTGCTGTTATTCTGGGGCTGACCAGGAGCAGTGTCTGGTGAAGTAACATGGTTAAAGACGCACAGTAGGCAAACAAAGACCGAGGGAATCAAATCATGTACTACATTAAATGGCTCACTTAAGCCTATAGATGCACAGTAGGCAAACAAAGACTGAGGGAATCAAATCATGTACTACATTAAATGGCTCACTTACGCCTATAGACGCACAGTAGGCAAACAAAGACCAAGGGAATCAAATCATGTACTACATTAAATGGGTCACTTACGCCTATAGACGCACAGTAGGCAAACAAAGACTGAGGGAATCCAATCATGTACTACATTAAATGGCTCACTTACGCCTATTGACGCACAGTAGGCAAACAAAGACCGAGGGAATCAAATCATGTACTACATTAAATGGCTCACTTATGCCTATAGACGCACAGTAGGCAAACAAAGACTGAGGGAATCAAATCATGTACTACATTAAATGGGTCACTTAAGCCTATAGACGCACAGTAGGCAAACAAAGACCGAGGGAATCAAATCATGTACTACATTAAATGGCTCACTTACGCCTATAGACGCACAGTAGGCAAACAAAGACCGAGGGAATCAAATCATGTACTACATTAAATGGCTCACTTACGCCTATAGACGCACAGTAGGCAAACAAAGACCGAGGGAATCAAATCATGTACTACATTAAATGGCTCACTTACGCCTATAGACGCACAGTAGGCAAACAAAGACCGAGGGAATCAAATCATGTACTACATTAAATGGCTCACTTACGCCTATAGACGCACAGTAGGCAAACAAAGACCGAGGGAATCAAATCATGTACTACATTAAATGGCTCACTTACGCCTATAGACGCACAGTAGGCAAACAAAGACCGAGGGAATCAAATCATGTACTACATTAAATGGCTCACTTAAGCCTATAGATGCACAGTAGGCAAACAAAGACCGAGGGAATCAAATCATGTACTACATTAAATGGCTCACTTACGCCTATAGACGCACAGTAGGCAAACAAAGACCGAGGGAATCAAATCATGTACTACATTAAATGGCTCACTTAAGCCTATAGACGCACAGTAGGCAAACAAAGACCAAGGGAATCAAATCATGTACTACATTAAATGGCTCACTTATGCCTATAGATGCACAGTAGGCAAACAAAGACCGAGGGAATCAAATCATGTACTACATTAAATGGCTCACTTACGCCTATAGACGCACAGTAGGCAAACAAAGACCGAGGGAATCAAATCATGTACTACATTAAATGGCTCACTTACGCCTATAGACGCACAGTAGGCAAACAAAGACCGAGGGAATCAAATCATGTACTACATTAAATGGCTCACTTAAGCCTATAGATGCACAGTAGGCAAACAAAGACCGAGGGAATCAAATCATGTACTACATTAAATGGCTCACTTACGCCTATAGACGCACAGTAGGCAAACAAAGACCGAGGGAATCAAATCATGTACTACATTAAATGGCTCACTTACGCCTATAGACGCACAGTAGGCAAACAAAGACCAAGGGAATCAAATCATGTACTACATTAAATGGCTCACTTACGCCTATAGATGCACAGTAGGCAAACAAAGACCGAGGGAATCAAATCATATACTACATTAAATGGCTCACTTAAGCCTATAGACGCACAGTAGGCAAACAAAGACTGAGGGAATCAAATCATGTACTACATTAAATGGCTCACTTACGCCTATAGACACACAGTAGGCAAACAAAGACCGAGGGAATCAAATCATGTACTACATTAAATGGCTCACTTACGCCTATAGACGCACAGTAGGCAAACAAAGACCGAGGGAATCAAATCATGTACTACATTAAATGGCTCACTTACGCCTATAGACGCACAGTAGGCAAACAAAGACCGAGGGAATCAAATCATGTACTACATTAAATGGCTCACTTAAGCCTATAGATGCACAGTAGGCAAACAAAGACCGAGGGAATCAAATCATGTACTACATTAAATGGCTCACTTACGCCTATAGACGCACAGTAGGCAAACAAAGACCGAGGGAATCAAATCATGTACTACATTAAATGGCTCACTTACGCCTATAGTAGGCAAACAAAGACCGAGGGAATCAAATCATGTACTACATTAAATGGCTCACTTACGCCTATAGACGCACAGTAGGCAAACAAAGACCGAGGGAGTCAAATCATGTACTACATTAAATGGCTCACTTACGCCTATAGACGCACAGTAGGCAAACAAAGACCGAGGGAATCAAATCATGTACTACATTAAATGGCTCACTTACGCCTATAGCGCCTTTTTTGTATACATCCAGTTAAGAACCATAACTCCTTATAGCATTCAGAATTTTTGTTTTTTTGCTTTGGCTTCATTAACCAAGAGACTTATCACCTAATAATAGTACTACAAAAGGCAAGGACTTATTAACAAAATGGCAATAAGACTGTTAACTAGGATGCTGTGTAGTAGAGAAATGAATTGCCACTTATTAGTGATATTTTCATATTTATGTTCATGTTTTCAAATCTGAGCAACCTAGGTGCTATTGAGGGGAATGGTGTGAAATGCCTTGGTGGGATACAGGAAATGTTATTGTCAATGACCATTTATATCACACTATGCAGAAGATATTGCAAGTTGTTTGCTAGTAGTTATAAAAATAAGCATTATTTCCAGATGTGCTTAATATTTCAAAAAACAAGCGACTTACAAACTATTGCATGGCATCAGGTGAAACTTTAGATGTTGTTGAAGAAAACTGTCAATGATGTTTGTACCGTAAGCAGGAGTGTAGCCAGAAAGTTCCATTTTATACTCACAAACTGTTATTATTCTCTCTGTAACCCACCTGGCATTTAAAAAAAATAGGACACATCTTTCAAAATGTTTCCCTCCCCCAGCAATTAATAAACGTGCACATTGTTTTCAGTAAACACGCACAATGTTTTCAGTGGTTCTTTCTAAAACTGTTAAAAGATATTGTCTTTAGATTAGCGATCTTCTCTATAAGCAAATTATGTACCTCTTGTTAGAGGCATTACTTTAGACAATTCTAGGCATGATATAGCCTGAAAAAGCTATAATGTACTGAGTGATACAAATAAAAAATGTACTCTGTAGAGTACAAAGAATATGCCTGGCTACACCCTTCACTGTAAATTGTACATCTTGAGAGCTATACAGTATTATACCTATTGCTAATTGTACAATTATGCATATGTTTTCATATTTCTGTAAGTATCTTAATAAACATGCACTCAGAGGGGAATGTCTTGCTGTCATGTGAAAGCTTATCTCTGGTTAACAAAAAAATTTTAATAACATATGTCTAGGTTGTATGTTTTCCAAGATGTAAGATTTGTTTGTGAAAGTTTAAAAAATATAGCTCTGGGTTTTTGCGCCTTATAATATATTATAGTATTTATGGAAACTGAGACAGTTATGATTGCCCGGGGCGTTGTCAGGCCTCTACACCCCTGGAAGGGTATTAATTACACATTAGCACACACCCTGGAGGGCATTATTGTGCTTAGTGAATGGGCTCTCTGTAAAATCGTTGTTTTACCTGTTTATTTATTTTTTTAAATACTATATTATTTTTTATATATTTAATGTAAAATAGTTCCTCCGCCTACTGTTTCAAACTTACTCTAGTATATGTTAATGGTGTTGGAGGAAGCATTTTACAGCAAACATATAAAAAAATAATATAGTGCTTAAAAATAATAAGCAAGTGAAACATAACAATTTTACATACAGCCCATTCTCTCTCCCATACACACATACACAGTCTCTTCTGCTTTCACAGACATACATATACACACACAGTCTCCTCTGCTTTCATACAAACATTCACTCACACAAGATCGGTCTCACCCTCTTTCTCAGTCTCTCACAGTCTCCTTGATGTAACCCCACCTCCACCTTAAATGCATCCGTCACTCCCACCACAGACCTCACTGCTGTCACACTACTCTCGTACATATCCTGTACCAGTCTTACATACTTCTCTGACACTCCTGACTTCCTCATACAATACCACAACTCCTCTCTAGGCACCCTGTCATATGCTTTCTCTAAGTCTACAAAAACACAATGCAACTCCTTCTGACATTCTCTATACTTTTCCATCAACACTTTCAGAGCAAACATCGCATCTGTAGTGCTCTTTCCTGGCATGAAACCATACTGGGATCACTAATCATCACGTTCCTTCTTAACCTTGCTTCTACTACTCTTTCCCACAACTTCATGCTGTGACTGATCAGTTTAATCCCTCTGTAGTTACTACAGCTCTGCACATCACCCTTATTCTTAAAAATCGGTACCAAAACACTTTTTCTCCATTCCTCAGGCATCCTCTCACTTTCCAAGATTTCATTAAACAATTTGGTTAAAAACTCCATTGCCATTTCACCTAAACACCGCCATGCATCCATAGGTATGTCATCCGGGCCAACAGCCTTTCCATTCTTCATTCTCTTCATAGCTATCCTTACTTCCTCCTTGCTAATCCATTGTACTTCATGATTCACTATCCCTACATCATCCAACCTTCTCTCCCTCTCATTCTCTTCATTCATCAACCCCTCAAAGTACTCTTTCTATCTCCTCAACACACTCTCTTCGCTTGTGAGTATGTTTCCCTCATTATCCTTTATCACCTTTACCTGCTGCACATCTTTCCTAGCTCGGTCCCTCTGTCTAGCCAATCGGTACAGGTCCTTTTCTCCCTCCATAGTGTCCAACCTTTCATACAACTCTTCATATGCCTTATCCTTAGCCTTCGCCACCTCTCTCTTTGCCATGCACCTCATCTCCTTATACTCCTGTCTACTTTCTTCATCTCTCTGACAATCCCACTTCTTCTTTGCCAACCTCTTTCTCTGTATACTCTCCTGTACTTCCTCATTCCACCACCATGTCTCCTTGTTGTCCTTCCTCTGTCCAGATGTGATACCAAGCACCTTTCTAGCCATCTCCCTTACTAGCTCTGCTGTAGTTACTCAGCTATTTGGTAACTCTTCACTGCCACCCAGTGCCTGTCTTAACTCATCCATGAACTCCACCTCACAATTACCCTTTTTCAATTTCCACCATTTGATCCTTGGTGCTGCCCTCACACTCCTCCTCCTCCTCTTAATCACCAACGTCATCCTACAAACCACCATCCTATGCTGCCTAACTACACTTTCTCTGGTCACCACTTTACAGTCTCCAATTTCCTTCAAACTGGCCCTCCTACATAAGATATAATCCACCTGTGTGCATCTTCCTCCACTCTTGTATGTCACCCTATGCTCCTCCCTCTTGTTAAAATACGTATTCACCACAGCCATGTCCATCCTTTTCGCAAAATCCACTACCATCTGACCTTCTACATTCCTTTGTTTAACACCATACCTACCCATCTCTTCCTCATCCCCTCTGTTCCCTTCACCAACATGCCCATTGAAATTGGCTCCAATCACCACTCTCTCACCCTTGGGTACAGTCATCACCACTTCATCCAATTCACTCCAAAATTTTTCTTTCTCATCTATTGCACACCCAACTTGTGGAGCATATGCACTAACAACATTCATCATTACACCATCAATTTCCAGCTTCATAAACATTACTCTATCCGACACTCTTTTCACCTCCAAAACACTATTAGTATACTGTTTCTTCAGAATAACTCCTATGCCATTTCTCCTTCCATCCACACCATGATAAAACAATTTGAACCCACCTCCGATACACCTAGCCTCACTCCCCTTCCATCTGGTGTCTTGCACGCACAATATGCCAGTCTTCCTTCTGTCCATCATATCAGTTAGCTCTCTCCCTATACCAGTCATACTGCCAACATTCAAAGTTCTGACCCTCACTACCACCGTCCTAGCCTTTCTCCTCTCTTCCTGTCTTCGGCCATGTCTTCCACCTCTTCTCCTCCTTCGGCCAACAGTAGCCCAATTTCCGCCAGCACCCTGTTGGCTAACAGTACTGGTGGTGGTCATTGTTAACCCGGGCCTCGACCATAATCCATGCTTCTCAAATAGCCAAGCACATATAAAATGCAGCTGTGATGCTGTGGATGCCTCTTCCAGGGCAGCTGCCACTGACTTAATGATAAGGCAGTAGGCCTGGCTGTGAGGCTGATCTTTTCCATAAGATTTCAAGTTTAAAATGCTAGACTCCTCTTTGGATGCCAATCTCCTTTTTGGCTCACACACTGCCAGTCTTTACAAGGGTTTACAGGAACAGGGCAAGACTGTGAAAGATTGCTTTCAAATGCTGCTGTATGCAGTTCCCAGGTACCATAGAAATTATCCAGCAGAATCTACCTCCTTTGCCAAGAGATATCCTAGAATTCCTCATAGGCAAAGGAAAATTCATAAGAAAAGATTCCCAAAGGAAAAAAAAAAAACTCAGAGGGATACCCCTTCTGTGAGGCCTCATTTTGGTAGAACCATGTGACTATTTTCTACCCCCCCCCCCCAAATCTTGTCCCTCTACTCTTCTCTCAGAAAGACTCTCTCTTTCTTTTCCTGTCTGATAAGTAGTAACCACGACAACACTAGAACTAGTAAAAACACAAGAAAGCAGTCCCACGGCACAACAAATCCTAATAGTGGATAAGCGTTTCCTTCACAAGAGTGTACCACACTTTCGTATACAGAGTCTTAACGCAAACTTTATTTAACAAAAAAAGGAGCGTTTTCGCTGAAGCCAATGCTTGCAGCTTCTTCACAGTGTCCCAATTAGTTAGTTAAAGAGACAGTAGTATCAAGAGGCCAGTAATAATAAAAACTGAAAAAAACTCTTATTAGTATATGAATGAGCATTCTCATATATACTTATTTAATCTTTTGTATATTGGTTATAAATGGTCATTTAAACCAGGAGAAAAAAGAGCTCCTAGCCTAATGATCCACATCCTTTCTTTGCCATTCAAAATACTGTGCCACCCTACCTTATTGACTCTATCACCCACTATCTTATCAATAATACAAAAATGGAATATTGATGATTTGTGATCATATACATGTTTGTAGAGGGCATTCGTCATTCGTTTGTTGTGAATGTCACTTAGGTTTTCAGACATTCTTATTCTAAAAGGTGTCTAGATGTTTGTCCAACATAAAAAGATGAACAGGAACATGTGGCCAAATAGATCACCCAGTCTGTTCCACAATTTGCAAGATGCTTAATCTTGTGTACCATTTGGGTATTTTTACTAGAGAACTCCTTAGACTTAGGCATATATCTACAAAAGGAGCAATGTTCACAAGAAAATGACACAACCAGCAAGTCCCCTGTAATAGTCAATTGCTCCAAATAATGATTACCACCCTTTGATTTATAGTGATTAAAGTGAGACCCCAGTGTACGTCCCCTGCGATAAGAAAACTTACATCTATCCATAAGGAGACTAGATAGTTCCTGATTAGCCAGAAGAATATTCCAATTTTTATTAATAACATTTCTGATGGCATTAATGTTCCTGCCATAGGTAGTAACAAATTGGATACTATCCACTGAGGCAGACTTTTTTCTTTTTTATTGTAATAATTCTGTCATGTCTTGTGCACTAGCCTAATTGCTGGCTGAGAGGATAGTTCCTGGTTTATAGCCCCTAATTCTAAATCTATGTATTAAATCAGTCTTATGATGTCCACAATCAACATTGGTAGAGCAGATTCTTTTGATATGTGGAATTGTGACTTTGGAATGTTCCTTATAATATGATCAGGGTATAAACTAGTTGCCTGTAAAAGGCTGTTATACTCTGGATATTTGCGGAAGACCTGGGTCGACAGGGTGTGGTCTTGGTTTCTACAGATTTTGACATCAAGAAAATGAATTTCTTGGTAGTGCATACTGAGTGTAAATTCAGTACCCCACTTGTTTTCGTTGAGGTATTGGACAAATTCCAAAAGACATTCCGTGTCCGCCCGCCAGACCATCCAACATTCGTCCAGGTACCGCCGCCAAATATCCATCTCCCTCTAAAAAATATTGTGTGATGTATCATATATAAGGAATTCCTCAAAATAGTGTCATTGCATTTTCAGTTTTCTGCTTTACCTTTTGGTTTTTCTACAGTTGCAAAGGTTTCCACAAAGGGACATACAAATCTTCCCTTACCTGGATGACCTTCTACTCCAGACTTTATCCAGGGGCACTGTTATAAAGCACATTCATTACACTGTACAAATTTTGACTGTGCTGGGGTTCACCATCAATTGAAAAAAAAATCCCAACTCATTCCCACCCAACAGCTGACCTTTATTCTATGAAGTCTGGACACATCTGCTATGCATACCTCTGCTCCTCAGGAGGTCACCTTCCTAGCTAATGAGTTTCTAATGCTTTCCAGCAAGGATCACTGCTTGGCTAGATAAGCTGTCAGGGCCCTGAGACTCATGGCTGCCATCATCCCTATGCTGCCCTTCACTAGACTACACATGATACAAAGGTATCTGCAATCAGTGTGCTCTCAGCACACTATCCCTCTTGATATCCACATTCCCCTTCTTCCTTGCACCAAAAATAAACTCCTTTGGTGGAGCAACCAAGTTACACTCAACCCAGGTCTCCCATTCACTCCAGCCCTATACAACCAAGTCCTTTTTACAATATTTCAGACAGGGCATGGGGGTGGGGCTTGGACAGGAGACTACAGGGCCCAAGGGGAGTGGTCTGCCCATGTACTCAAAGAACATATTAACTTAAAAAAAGTCCTGCAGACTTTCTCACATCTTTGGAAACCAGGCACTGTGTTGGTGCACACAGACAACAACATGATAATGTGGTACATAAACGAATAGAGAGGCACACAATCTTATTCCCTTTGCTGGCTATCACAGGAGGCCTGGCACCTAGCCTCTCAGATGACTCTTACTCATACAGTGATGTACATTCCCTCTTATCAGAATGTATTTGGAGAGTCTCTAAACTGGGACTTGGTGGACCCTCATGAATGGCCATTGAACACAGAGGTGTTCAAAAGCTATAACTCTCAGATGGGTGACTCCTAAGATAGACTTCTTTACCTCCTGTGACCATAATCTGCTCTCATTTTTCTTCACAAGGAATCCATCACCTTTAGTCTGGAAGACAGATGCCTTCTCCTTCCAGCAGATGGGGAAGTTCTTTTATGCATACCCCATTCTACCTTTGCTCCTAAGGCACCTACTCAAAGTCCGGAAGGAATCTCCAAACCCCCTGGTTCTGTGGTTCTGGCACCTTTCTGGCCAAGACAGCACTGGTTCCTACTCCTCTTTCACCTATCAAAGGAAAATTACTGGACAATCCCTCCAAAACCAGAGCTAAACACCCACCAGAAGGGGCAGCTCCTTCATCCCAATCTGATCTCACTCAGTCTAACCATCTGGATGATAGGATTCTAATCTCTACAAGACACAGCTTTTCTGAAGAGGATGTTTGAATCCAAGAAACCTAACACCAGGAAGTCTTACTCAGCTAAGTGGAAGAGATTTTCCATCTGGTTCCTTAACCACAATCGCCAGCCCATTCTATCAGACACCCTGTCAGTACTCCAATACTTGTGCATCTTATTACATTAAGACATGTCTGCCATGCTTGCCTCTGTTCCTCAGGAGAAGGTCACCTACTCTTTGTTTAAGGCTCACTTTTCTGTTGTTATGGCTTGCCTACCTTTGGAGCCCCCTCTGATGTCCCGGACAGAGGTTAAGCTTTTCCTGGGGGGAGTTTTGCACCTTAATCCCCCAAGGAAACCTATCACAACTCTTTCGGACCTTAATATTGTTTTGGAAAAGCTCGCATTACTCCCTTTTAAATAGCTGCTTCAGCTACTCGAAAATTCTGCACTTGGAAAACTGTGCTCCTCCTGGCTTTGATTTCAGTCCACAGGGTTTCAGAACTCCATGCTGTCATGGCTATTCCACCATTCCTCATCTTCCACAAAGACAGGGTAAGCCTCGGGGCCAATCCATCCCTCATGTCAAAAAGTGGTTAGTGAGCAAATCCTCCATCAAGCAAGCAATCAATCTGCCTAACTTTTACCCCAATCCCCAGAAGCAGGGATATTACAATCTTTAAAATATTTTATTGTTTTCCATGAAAAGTAAAAGACAACACATGACAAACACTATTCTCATTCTAAGACAAATTATTAACAAACATGGTAAAAAGTATTTAAAATATATACATAGGCCTGAAGCAAAACTGTAGATCACAGTTAAAATACACAAGTTCTTTAGTATAAGTACAGGTTAAGACAACCAGTTCCAAAACAATCTGTTGCTTCCTGGATCTTAAAGGTTATTTCCTTCTGCTGTTGTCATTATGGAAAAACTTTACCAACGTGGCAAAAAGCACACTCCACTTGAAAGAGTGGCTTCATCAGGTGCCTTCTACAAGGGGGTGGATACCAGGTTCATTTTAGAAGCAGCTACTTCCCTCCCAGCTTATCCTCCTCCTCTTTTATCCTTATCGGCACAAACACTATGCCTTACTTGCACAGACACACAGTCAATATCCCAGGGTTTTACAGACTTTCTAAGGGGGAATTTACTTACCATTTTCAAACTAAATGCCTCGTAGCTGACCTATCTCCCTCCTTTGTTTTCTTCAGGCTGCTGCTGGCTTGCAGATAGTCTGAGGATCTTGTACGTACATTCAATCTTATACCCCAATGCCTACAAGCTGCAGTCATCACCCAGACATATGTCCTAGGAAGGTAAAGCTTTGATACCCTGGCTGGACATCCGTGAACTACAACCCACCTGTTAGTAATACCGCAACAGGGATCAGTAGTGCATCTACTGTTATGGTAAGTTCTTACACAACTGTATTTTCTTGCTGTCCAGCCTAGAAGTGGAAATAATTACATGGTATCATTGTTTCTTAATGTTATAGGTATGACAACTGCACTGGTGATGAGGTCTGATTTATATCAAAAGATGCTTTTTAAACAAAATATGAACTCACGGAAGTGAAATACACCCCAACCCCCCCCCCCCAATTATTTAGCATAAGGTATTCATACTTGCATTTCTTTATTCAGTCTTTCATTCTCTGAAATACAATTCTGGGTCACTGGAGAGCTAGCTGGGGCAAATCCTAGTTATGGGCAAATTGGAAGTTCTCCATTTCATATACAGCACATCTTTGGGAAAAGGGTGAAAACTAGAGCATCTAGCAAAAACTCACATGGACACAAGAAAGACATGTAGAAGGTATAGCTGGCACAACAGCTGAAAATGAAGAGAAGAACAAAAAAGATGTCAAACAATATGAACCACTGAGGCACTGTACCACCCACCATTATGTTATTGCTCTAGTTTATTAACTGCTGCCATTGTATGATACACAGCACCATAAACCTGGTTCTGCTTCTCAGTGATTGCCTTATGAAATTCTCAATTTTTCACGCAGCCTACAGATTACATTACATGTTAACATTTATCAGAATTAAGACTTTATATGAAAAGCAAAAAATGAAGCCAGTTATTTCTTAGCGTGGTTAACTTTTCTTTACATCTGAAGAAATAATAATAATAATAATACTGATCAGTGTGCTTGTTTTCCACTCTCTTTAGGTGGCAGAGGAAAGAATGGCTGCCCTGTTATCACATTCCCAGATTATCCGTCATTCCCTGAAGTACCAGAGAATGAATTTCAAAATGTTTTAATGTACCTTACCAGCGTACCTCAGTAAGTAGCCACACAGCTAAATTGTTTTTGCAAGTTTTATTTGATTAGCATAAAACATGGTTGCACTAGGTAGATCTGCATTAGTCATTAACGGTTGTCTATTTGTGTGTCTTCCTTCTTTCTTAGAGCTAAATGAACTAATATTTGCAAATCTTTTTTTTTTGCCATGATCAGTTCCCCAACACTAAGAGAATAACCTTCAGTGACACATACCTTCTTGCTTACATGTCTATCAGCCCTGTCATTTTAAAATATATTTTGGCAATTCTGTTTCACATGTATATGATGCATGCTTGTGTGTCAGCATTTGTTTTATGTCACTTCATGGCATGCCCATTTTTGTTAACAGGACATGACACTGAAATCATTTATTCAAAAAAAAAAAAAAAAAAAAAACTCATCAGTCCTAGGTGAATTGAGGGGAAAGCCCTTTACCCTGTCCATGCAGGGGGTTCGCCTTATGCATGCCCTTAATGAATATAATAATATAAGGTCATCTACAGTGAAAAAAATATGGGAAGAGTTTGGAAGTTTCACTGGAATGTTGTGTCAATTAGTTATGACTCGCCATTCAAATTCCTCCAAGAGTGTGTGTGTGTGTGTGTGTGTGTGTGTGTGTGTGTGTGTGTGTGTGCGCGCGAGTGTGTGTGTATATATATATATTCACTTCAGAAGCTCGAATCCCCAAAATCTTGAATGTCATATAACCGAGCCCAAAAGATCGAGTTTTGGAAACTCGAACTTCTGAAATGAAACCATAAAAAAAAAAAAACCCTCAAACACCGCTTTTGCAGGGGGGCTTTGCCCCCCTGCACCCCCCACCCCCCCCTACTTAAATATACCAACTCCAAGATCGCGCTACAGTGGGGAAAAGGGAAATCTCCCATTTTGCGCTGTATGCGGAAGCGCAAAAAGGGACATTTCCCACTTCCTGTCAACACCGCAAAAAAGATAACAACATTACGTGCACACAGACCATACAGGAATCCTTGCCTCTGTGTGCACGTAACATTTTAATATAAGTAAGGTCTTATTTTTTAACACTTTACATATTCGATTTACTGAAATCTCGATCATATGGTTTCGATCATATGAATTTCGAGATTTCAATAATTCGATTATGTGAAGTGTTCCCATATATATATATATATATATATATATATATATATATATATATATATATATATATATATATACACACACACACACACACACACACACACACACACACACACACACACATATATCAACCTCTTAGAGCAAGAAATCGTGACAAAGCTATAGATAACGGGGGACAAAAGCCCAAACATGGGGCCACCTTTTAAATATTGCTCTTACAAACTTAGAAACTTGATAGAATAACAGGTTTTGCATTAGCATGGATTTTCTGAAATGTATGAACTCTGAAACTCAAATGTTTGTCATTATTTTCTGACTTTAACCGTAAATGATTTGCCAGTGGTTTGCCAGAAAAGCACAACTTGATGAGAAACAGAACAAAAATATGGCACAAAAATCTGGACATTCTGCAAAAATCTATATAGTTGGGAGGTATGATACACGCACACACATACAGAGTGTATATATATATATATATATATATATATATATATGTATATATATATATATATATATATATATATATATATATGTGTGTGTGTGTGTGTGCATGTGTATCATTTCATCAAAGATAGCTTTGACTGAAGCATAGATGTTCCATTTTTGACTGAAAAGCCATTTTGTTGAAAAGTGTGGAAGTCTATAGATAGTATTGTGTTGTTTCTGCCCATGCGAGTTGTTAAGGGGCATAATTTAAAAGATTTTGTGTGGATTGGGAATGCCCACTGAACTGTTTTACCTCCATTATTTGTAGATGTTTGTATATGTGTGCCAGCACTGATTCTCTGTGTATGATGCTTTCTTTTTTCACTTACGTGCAACCATGCAGCTAGAAAATATAATTAAGGGGGTGTGGGGGTGCAGGAGGGCTTAAATTCTGCAAAAAAGCTTTTTGTGGTTATATGTTGTGTACAATGTTTTTGATTTAATAGCTTTTCAGGTAAATGCACTTTGTCATTTTTTTCAACCATTTGTGCTTCAGCCAAAGATACTTTTGACTAAATGACGTGCACACACACATGCACATATGTGATACACACACACACACACACACACACACACACACACACACACACACACACACACACACACACACACACACACGCATACATACATTAACAATCTTATTATAGCAGAGCATGATGGGTCTTATCCTAGGTTGTGTCAGAACTGATGTTGTCTAAATAATATTGAGAATAGTATTGTGCTAAGATGTATGTTAAAAATAATACCGTGAAAATAATAGAAGATGTTCTGATTCCCTTTTAAAATACATATGTGTCTCTGTAATAGCTAAAGAGGCTTCTTTACAGAGTGCTGAAAAGAAGCAGTTGCTTTGATAGTGTAATGTATAAAAATAGAGCTGTGGCGCTTAAGACTGGGGAAGCTGTCTTCTCAGTTCAGAGGGGAGTTTGTGTCCAAATCAGCAGCTTTGTAAGGTATTTTGTGGAAGTGAAGAGACAACCTGGAGGAGCCTGAGACAATCTGGAGATATTCTGCTGAAAATCGAGCCTGGAAGCAGCTACCTGAATATTTTTGACTAGACCTGAACTGGTATTAGACACTGCAGAATCTGTGTTTTATTTTTCTCCTGCTCTAAAAAAGAGTACTCACCATTGAACTAAAAGCACACACATACAAAAAAAAAAACATTCGGCCAGATTCATTAATATGTACACTAAATGCATACGATCTGTATTCAAGAACATCTCTACCACATGTTTTGTGCTTTCCTAGTCACTCAAAAAGATTGCGGTAAGTGTACATGTAGTCTACTCTTTGTGGTAACATTTATGAATTCCACTCAATGTTTAAGACTCAGGAAAATCAGTAGGAAATTTTTAATTAGTTGGAAGAAGGTGTGAGTTATGCTTGTGTTGTCTGATCACTCAGAATGGTGTATGGGTAGTATACACTTAGTGTAGGCTTTAATGAATCCCAGAGATTATTTTATAGTGAAAGTGCATCTCCTGCTTTGATATCATAATACGGAAACAACAAAAATCACTGAGAAATACATGAAGCTCAGTAAACACGCAGTTTATTCCGTTGCTAGTAAAAACTTTCATCTGCACAATGCTTCTCCAGGCAATCTATTTACACAGTGATAGTGATTCATTTAAATACCATCAGTTACAGTCACAGTATCAGTATACAAAGTCACATGATAAAAAGGTCACATGATAAAGGTAAAAATATATATAAAGTTGAATTTATTAGAAATGGATATGTGTATATATATATATATATATATATATATATATATATATATCTATGGGTCTATTTTATAAGATCGACAGACCATTTGATCGACATTCATTTGATCGACAGCTCATTTGGTTGACAACCAGTATTCAAGGCACTTAACAGGGATATGCCCCCCCCTCTGCAATGTTGTGCGACCCTGGAGTTGTTATATATAGTTAGGGGGGGGGTGCCCCCCACCTATTTTCATTTAAAATGTGTAGTTTTTCTTGTATTTTCATGCTTTTAAACACCCCCCCCAAGTAGACACACACACACACACACACACACACACACACATATATGTGCGTGTGTGTGTGTGTGTGTGTGTGTGTGTGTGTGTGTGTGTGTTTGTGTGTGTGTATCATTCTATTATATTACATCAGTGGATGCAGTTGACAAATTTTGCACACAATTTTCTCTGTCAACATAGATATTTAGCTTACCCTTTGCTATCTGAAATGAATTTAAAGAGAATTTATTTCAAGCTAAAGTGACAACAGTATTGTGATGTAGGCTTGGAGTATTGTGTTTTAACTACAGCCATGTTGTACTAAGATGACAATAGCAGAAAAGATGCTACAAATGATTGTTGTTGTATCTGAGGAGAATGGTGTCTGTTGCCAAGTCATGACTATCTTGAAGACAGTTCTACCTCTTAAGCAACTAACCAGGAAGGAAGTCCTTGGGGCAATACCTCACGACCTTTGAAAAGACTTAATATCAGGTCTATGGCAATGTTAAAAGAGCATGGTTTGCTCCATCCAATATTTCCTCTGAGATGCCACCTGAAGTTTAATAGCATGAAATTTTCTCCAAATGAAATAGTTAAAATCTCAGTTCTGTGATTTAAAGCACTTAAGATTATGAGGATCAATTAAGATTATGAGGATCAACATGCCAAAAGCAAAATGATGGAAATATTTTCCATTAATAAATTCAAAAGGGCTTTGTCTGTTTCTTTAATAAATAGGAAGTTTCAGTATGAACCTGAAGAAACTGAAAGTTTTCTGTACTTGTCGAGTGGTTGCAATAGAATGAAAGTATGCTTAAAAGTGAGCACATTAAACCTATGGTAAAGCTTGTACCAAATATCGTCTGTACACATACTCTGGAAAAACTGGTCATAAAGCTAGATTTTGTAATAGTAGTGGTCACAATGCTAAATCTTTGAAACCTGTAACCAGTGAAAGACCGGTGATAATGTTAATTGATAACTTGTCTGCCAGAATAGTTGTGTCAGCATTCAACTATTGTTCTATTGCCAATTAAGTAAGTGCACTAACTTAAATGCTGCAAGAAATACTAGTTTCAGCAAATGTGGTTGCAATTATAAAAGTACAGTATATTTGCAAAGAGACATCTTCTTCTTTCGGCTTTTTCCTGGTTAGGGGTCACCACAGCGGATCACTTGTCCGCTCATGATTGGCAGTGGAGTTTTATAGTGTCGAGTTGCCAGCCCGGCGTCCAACCTTCTACAGAAGGCACACACACACAAATGCACTCATGCCTAGTGCCAGTTTAGAGTATCCGATCTACCTACAGCATGTCTTTGGGATGTGGGAGGAAACCGGAGCACCCGAAAAAACCCACGCGACCACAGGGAGGACATGCAGACTCCGCACAGAAGGCACCCCAGCCACGGATCGAACTGGAGAGCCTCTTGCTGTGAGTTGGCAACAATAACCGCTGCACCACCGCAGCCGTCCATATATTTGTAAAGAGACAAACTATTAAAAAGCAGTTAAAGTAGTCTGTATTCATGGAGATAGGAAACTGCATCCTATCACTTAGATAGAAATACAAACCGTGTTTGGATGGTAGTTCATCCTGTGCTACTTAATTTAACTTATATAGTAACAAGGGAAAGAGTTTCCCAACTTTTACAAGTTTTTGGAGGCTGAAAGAAGAAGGTAATCTTTTTGACAGACTGTCCTGCCAGTGTGGGTATGTAACCAAGAAAGTGAATAAGCCTGATGATACAACTGTGCCTAACTTGGAGAAAAGAGAAATGCAACCACTATGCACACTCATATATAAATTCAACAAAGGCCAAGGCAGAATATTAAAAACCTACAAAGGTACAACATTTGTCTAACGATAGAGAGACTGGAAGAACCTACACCATTTAAAGATAGATGTCAGCCTCGTACCACTTAAAGATATATATCAGCATATGCCTTTGGTGGAGCAGACATCAAAAACAAAACAAGGAGGAGTGGCTTTATGCAATAAAATATTGCAGACTTAAACTGTTACACAGCAGGGACTAGAAATGTCATACCATGAAAATGTTTTAAAGCAAGGAGTAGAAGTGATGAGTAGAACTGTACAGGAATCACTCGCTGAAAACTTGTATTCAGAGGCACGGTGTTAGAAGATACAGAAAATGTACAGACTGAGCAAAATTCTAAACTTTCTATCAAGCTAAAACAAAAAGCACCCAGAATGGAAGAATCTAAGCAGCAGGTGAAGGTTGAGAAGGAGAAATGTAACAATACGAAAGACTTCACTGGGTTAGAAAACAGGAAGAAAGAGTACCTGGTCAGAATTGTAAACCTGTTTCTTTCCAGATGAGGCAAAAACCTCAAAAAAGGAAAGGCTCTATGCAACAGATATCTGTGATTAAGGAAAAAATAACCTGTGGATGAATCCTTTGCAGACCGAGAGCAATGGAGAAAGGAAAAAGAAATTGAGTGGGTGGTGTTCACTCTGACTCAGGCTGAGACAGTGACGTAGACAGAGAGAGAGATAAAAAGAACAACCTAAAAGAGGAAATACAAAAACACAATAATGTGTACTGAGAGGCAAGATATCCTTGAACATAACTCTAATTCTACTTCTGTTTGAACAAAATACAGGAAACTCCAACAGAAAAAGTGCGTTTTTATATATCAGCTTCATAATGGAAAACAGGAAGAGAAGTAGCTAAGGTACAGGCAGGAATTAACAGTTAAAAATATTGGTACGAATTCCATTTATCAGATGAAGAGTTACAGCCTGACACCCCAAGTATCCATGTTGGCTGCACAGTAGGCAAAGCCTTTTACATCATAACAGACTAAACCTGATAAAACTCCAGGTTTGGCTGACATCCATATTAGCTGAATAGATCTTAAAAAGATACAATGGGAGGAAAACAATCTTCAGTGCAAGGAAAATATAACTAGAGCCGTAGGGAAGGAAGCTGAACTGAATGTTTTCACTTCTTACACATACTTTGGGCTATAAAATCTGTTAGTATGCAGAGAAAGGACAAAGACAAAGTGGTACATTACGTATAACTTCTCAGTCTTTTCTGAAACCTAGCTAACTCGATCATAGTATCACCACAGGTAAATCCGAAGCCCTGTTTGAAATCTCTTACAATAATGATATAGTGCAAATGTTGCTCTCTGAATCATTCAAAACACACAGAGTGCATTGTGTCAAAGTTTTTACACAGGACTTTGAGTATTTAGATATAACTGGGAGCTTTATCACCGTATTAGTATTTAAGCAGCGGCATTCATAGCTATTCCCTAAAATTCTAAGGTGGCATACATAATGTGGCAGGTTACTGTGATGACTCACACCTTTCCTAAGAATATTGGCTGGCTTCATGCAGCATCGTGCCCAGAATGTATCTCTGTTAGGAATGATAAATTCGGGCAGATTGTTAAAATTCTATTCTTACTTTTATTTTGATAGTGATAATGAACTGGTCTACTAATACCTGGACTTTTATTCTCCATGTCCATTGTAGATGACAAAACTGTTGTGTTCCAGATTATGTTTTATTTTAAAAAAGCATAACAATTTGGAAAGTCTGTTAAAGTTAAGTATTTTGTATAAATTATACCTAAAAGTTAAGAAGTTAACCTGGAAACATTTTTATATTATTAATATAGCTGCAACATGTATTGTACATGTTTATGTAACAGTATAGCAGACTCTGAGATAGAGTACACAAGTACACTAATGCAGTGCTAGTGCTGCATAGGCACACAACAATGTACTGGTGAACATTCGAAATACAGACATAAGGATAAATAGCACAAGTAGGCAGTCTGCTGTATTTCATGGAGTTAGCTAAGGTAGAGTGGAAACTGTAAATGAATCAGAATGATTCAGCTAAGAGTCATTTAAGAAAGCACACACTGCATACAGACAAATACCCACCCACAATGAACTATCATCAGTCAGATTAAATAAAAACAAAGAATTAAAAAGGCTTTTGTAAGACATAGGAAAAATGTTTATTGAATACAGTAATACAATTATGTATACAGCAGACATATTAAATGCTTGCTGTAACATTTTGGGCATCCTGTTTTTTAACCTGTACTTCCATGTCTGAGGATCTTAGGAGAGTGGTGACGTTGGTCATTGTACATATACCAAGTTTGTCTTAGTGAACAAATCTTTTCTGGCATGATGGTGATGAGGATGTGGAGACAGGCTTCCATACCTGAAGGTATCATTTCAGGTCCTGAGAAAAGCCAGATGCCCTTTTCTCATATGAAGACCAGCCAGGTATATACATAGACTGCAGGAGGTGTAACTGTAACTACAGCCTCTGTCTTTCATAGGTACATTGGGAAGACTGAAATATAATACCAAAAAATACATTACTCTAGCCTTTGGAAATTCGTCTACCCTGGGAAACTTCCACGTTGACAATATGCCCCTTAGATCTGACCCAGATGTTTTGGATTTGGGAACTTATGACCATGAACTAACTTTCAACCAGCATGTGTCCAGTGTTAAAAGAAAGTCCTCCTATATTCTACAGCTTATAAACAAAGGAATTCTGTCTACATCTAGAGATGTCATTTTCCTTCATTACTCGGTTGTCATTAAGCCAGTCATTGAGTATAATGTCCCCTTTGGGATGTATCTGTCCAGGCTCATGCAACAACTGTAACACTCACAGAGATACCTTCCTACAAAGACACAAGACCTAAACAATATGTCCTAAACTAACCAACTCAAAGCCCTATAACTATACTCAGTATTCTACAGACACTAGCTAATTTCAGAATTTAAAGAAGTGATAGATACAGTATGCCTGAATAACAAGGGGATATGGTGTGTTCTAAAACTGCCAGTCAATGCATTTACTAAAATTTGCTTTCGTAAGCTCACTGGACCAGGTGACATTCCACATTTATTTTTAGCCAAGGTTAGGTAAAGCATATCACAGCCACTGCTATTGTAGAAGAATAAAGCCATTCAAAGTGAAAGCATTCCTGAAAACTGCAAAACATACTATAATTATAACCACTCAAAGGGCAGACATAAATAAGACACTGCAAGCTTTTCAGCAATAAAGTAGAGTGTATTCTGTCTAAAATTATTCAAGGAATAGTTATCCCCTGAATAAAAAGAGAAACAGAGGGTTTGGCATTATTAGTTCAAGAACAATTGGGCTTTTTTGCAAGAATGACCCTGCTTTCAAAACGTGGTTACATTTTTGACCATGTTTTTTGTTGCCATAAGTCAAGGGTTTTGAAGTTACAACATGTGTACCTGAACCAAACCTCTCAACATATTTGTGCAAGAATTCTGGACAGCTGCAAAAATATTAGGGGTATAAAGGCCCAAAATCAGGGACATATTTTAAATATTACTCTTATTAACTTAGAAAGTTATTAGAATAACAGTTTTGCCCTAGCATGCACTTTCTAAAAGGTATAAAGCTAGAAACTCAAATGTCTGTCACTATTTGGTGACTTCAGTTTGTAATGCTTTTCCACAAAACCTCACAGTTTATGAAGAACAGACCAAAATTGTGAGTCAAAAATCTGGGCATTCTGTACATATCTGTTGATACCTCAATGAGTGGAATATATGCAGCTGTTAAAGCTAATGTGTATTTATAACCTAAATGGATTCGGACATGCTCTAACACAGCATAATGGAATTAAAAATTATAGTGATCACACATCAGTTTTTTTTTTGTCATCTTTTTCATTTTTAATTAGGAGCCCTGTCTGGTTAACTAACTTGCATAATCATATAAGAAGCAAATGGAGTAAAATAGAATTATAAGTAGGACTACAAGATGGAGCTCACAGCAGCTCATAACTAATCCATTGTTATAATCTGCCAGACAGCACTACTGTCGACTAGTTGAAAAAGTACACTTTCTTAAAAGATTTGTATGGTACACTTATGAATAACATCCAGAACGTCCAGTAACTACATATGCAGGACTGTCAGTAACACATAATACAGGGGTAAAGGCTGGGTTACTATTAATATATTACTAATTCAAAACATTTACATTCTATTTTTAACATTTATTTTGTAAGTAGGAAACTCACTCACTTAAAACTTGTCAACGAGTTTCAATACTACATGCTATTGTATTTACCTTGTTTTACTGATGGTATATACATATATATATATATATATATATATATATATATATATATATATATATATATATATATATATACCAAACTTATCTAAAAGCCAGATAGTTTTCCCCTATCTTTGCTGACTAGAAAAGTTTTACTGGTTTAGATACCCTTTTTCAGTGAAGGCCAGGGCAGAAACACTCCAATATTCACATACATAGTTAATATATGATACATTTTCATTTTCCACATTGTGTGTAATATTTTCATCTTGGTTACATATCTATTGTGTGCACACACAATTAGGTGCAACAAATGATTAGTGCTAGCCTTCTATCATACAGCTTAAGTCTATAAGAGGAGGACAAAATAAGATACTACCTGTGCATTTGTATAAGGTTGTAGCAGTCAGAAACACAAAGGTGAAATAAGGGGAGACAGAGATTGACATTTGGGTTGAAATTAGTAAGCACTGGTATGATGACAGAAAATAAGGATTAAGTAGAAGGAGGTAGTTAAGAAATGTAATCAGTTAAATGTTTATAGTACTAGACAGAAGAGAAAGTGGAATAATCAACATGCAGGAATTTTGTACAGAGCACCTATCGTTTTGCCACCGGTATTGCAGGTTGTATTTTCTTTAGGATCAGAAATTATCAGGTTGTAGAGCAAGAGCAGAGCCCAGTGCCCTGCAGGTGCTGTTTTAGCAGACTTTTAAAGCATTTGTTGTTTTCTGTAAGCTTCAATTCTAATGGGGTAGAGTTCCATAGTTTTGAGACACAGTGAGAATAGAGTGAGCGTCTGACAGAATTTTTTTGGTTAGTTACAGCTAGGAGAGTTTTATTATTGGAGCGTAGTGTTCTGTTTTTGCTGAATGGTAGTAATATGCTTTTTAGAGAGGGGAAAACTATCTGGCTTGTAGATAAGTTTGTGGGCAGTACTGAGTTGGGAGTAGGTTACCTGATTTGGAAGTTCAAGCCAGTTAAGTCTATTAGGGCTGTGCATTGGTGGGGTTTATGAGATGAGTATGTGGTGAATTTTGATCCTGTATTATAGTATGCATCAAGTTTGGACTTGAGGGTGTTGTTGAGATTAGTGAAGATAGGTGATGAATACAATAAAGATGGGAGCAGGTAGGTTACTGCTATAGATTTTTTGTAGATACTGTAAGATATTGATTTTCTCTATATAGGGAGTCTACTTTTTGTGTATTTCTGATAGTTTAGAGAATATAATGGTCATATTTGAGTATGTCATCCTGGAGTAATCCAAATAAATTCAGTTTCAGTTTTTGTACTTTCAGATGAGACAATAATGGAAATTATGTTTTTGAGTTGAAAACTGTTTTGTTAATAAAGATCATTAATTCAGCCTTTTTTGCATTTAGGAGTAGGTCTGTAGTGCCTAGCCAGGATTTGCCAGATGAGAAAAACTCTTGTGTGATTTCTTGGAGAATTTGTAGTGTTGGGGCAGAGCAGATGAGGGCTGCATCATCTGCATACTGAATTGCATTTGCTTTGTGGCATGGAATTTGTTTACAAATATATTATGTAGAAGCTATGAAACCAGGAGAGGTGAATTATTAGCCCTAGGGAGGAGGATTCACTAAGAAGTTTTTGATGGGAAACTGTGTCAAAGACCTTTGACAGATCTAAGAAGAGTGCTGATGCTAGGTTGCCATTTTTATATTGTAGTTGATAGCAATGGTAAAGTTGATAAAAACAGCAATTGTGCTATTAATACCAGGTGGGCTGGGGACAGCAGTAAAAGATTGTGAGTAGAAAATGGAAATTACGACTACACCCCTGGTTAATTAGTATAGAATCAAGAAAAGTTAGAGGTTCAGAGTTTTAGTTGCTCTTTTGGTAGGTAGTCTGCTGCTAAGGTTATTGGTTTGAGTTTTTGTAGTATTTTTTATGATGATAGCTGGGACCAGTTGGAAGTAGATGGATATAGTGTCATTATTAGATAAGGTTGAGTTTGTGAGGGTAGTGGGAGATTGTTGTTTAGTAAGAGAGAGATTATTGAGTTTATAAAGTGGGAGTTGAACTGGGTGGCTATATTGTTTGGGTTGTTACTGGTTGTTTTGTGGAAGTAATTTGTTTGGGCAGAGTGTAGTAGTTTATTTATGGAGGACTTTAATAGCTTGTGATTATTTTGGTTTGTTGACTGAAGGTTGGTGAACTAGTTTTTTTTTTGTTGTTGTTTATAAAAGTTTTTGCAAGATTTTTTAAGTATCTAAAGTTTTGGTAGTGGATTGGGTTTTGTTTTTGGACTGTATTTTCCATGTTTTGTCACTTTGAAGAAGAATTTGCATGGTGTCTTTTGTAAACCGGGCTTCAGGGTTTGACCTGACTCTCTCAGTTCTGAGTGGTACATGGCTATTGAGAATGTTTAGGAATGTTTTACTGAAATGGGTTCCAGCATCATGTAGTGGCATGGTCTTTAGGATATTCCAGATGTAGTAATCTCCAGATTGTGGAGATGAAGTCACTTAAATTAAAGTATTTTATATTTCTCACGTGTTTGTAGGCTACTTGTTTGCATATGTTGGAATGGTTTCTGGCAGTATACGTTGGTTGATGGTCATTGATACTGTCAGTAAGGCATCCAGAGGAATTTGTTATTTCATTTGTTAGTAAGAATCCAGTCTAAGATGGATTCCTTGTTTGTGTGTTTATTTATCCTGGTTGTATCTTTTACTAGTTGTGATAAAGCAAATAGATTCATTGATGGGGTATTTGTGTCTTTAGGATCCCAGTTTATGTTAAGGTCACACATTGTAATGGTTTCATGAGGTATATTGTTAAATAACCAGTACAGAAGTTGTTCTGCTGTGTTACTGTTTTGTTCCTGTGGGATGTAAAGCCCAATAATGCAGATGGCTTTGTTGCTGTTATTAAGTTTGAGATATGCTATGAGGTAATCCAGTTAAGAGTTGGTAAAGAGTGTGAGTAAGGGGTAAGTTCTAGGGAGTTTTTTTATATAATTGCTACTTCTCTATCTCATTTGTTTGTTCTGTCATGTCTAAAAGTGTTATAACCTGGAGGTAGAATTTCATTGTCTTTTATGTGAGATTTTAGCCAGGTGTCTGTGACTACAGCTATATCAGGGTTGTATAATGCTAGGCATGCTTGGAATTCTTAGAGTTTATTGCAAACACTTGTGAGATTAATATTAAGCAGTATTATGTCAGATTTCTTTGTAGTTAAAGATGTTGAGCTTGGGCAGCATATTGATGTAGTTTGTGATATAGTAGTAGGGCCGTGGTTTGGATGGATGACACTGAGTTTTAGAAAAGTAATTTAGTGATAGATGTGGCAATGCCATTTTGATTTGGATTTGTTTGTAAGGAGGTGGTGTATTGTTTTAGGTTAGTTTTTACATACTTGTAGCTAAAAAGGTTATAAGGATTTGGTGTGTGTATTTATGATGAAATGAAAAAGGAAGGGGGGCTGTTGTGAGTGGTGTATGGGGGTGTGAGTTTGTGGGTGATTTACTCTTTGGAGAGATACAGGTATGATAGTCATCTGTGGTGAGGACTAGTAGACAGATTAGGAGTAGGTATATCATTGTTGTGTGGTGGATGGTGTGTAGGTTTTGTTGGAGGTTTTTATGAGATACCAGTGAACTTGAGAGACTGATTAGTGAACTGTGAGAGACTGATTAGTGAAAGTATCTAGAAATAGTATTTTTGCTTTGTTCAGACAAAGATCTAGAAGGTAATTAAAATCTAATTTTAAATATTTTTTATCCTTTTGGGTTGTTTTTATCAGACTGGTTACAAGGTTGTTGCTTGCTCTTTTTTCTGTAGAGCTGCTTAGTTTTAGAGAGGAATAGATTAAAATGCAGTATATGTCTCAAGAGTGACAAGGGAGAGTAGTTGTACTGGCCAGCTGTTCACCTGAAGATATGTGACCCAATTACAAGATATAGCAGAAACAGTGCATTTAATGTGCTGATTAGTATTAAGGTAAGACCAGATGGATTTGGGAGAACACTGGCTGTACTGGCATCCTAATAGCAGTTGGACATAAGCCAGTACCTTCTTGCTCTTTTAATGTCTACTCATCGTATACATTTTTTCAAGAGGTGGAATAATCAGGATTGGCAAATCCCTGTCTGAGAGGTGGTGGGGAAAGATATTCCGACAACTAGCATTAATGGGAGACTGTTAGGTCTCCTGTCTGCACAGCTGTATTCCTGGGTGGATGGGCCTGTAGATGTGTGCAAAAACTAAAAGTGAAGGTAGACCACTGTAAAATAGTGATAAGGCAAACCTCTCAGAATGGGTAGTTGTACAGCTGCATTGATGTACCATTGGGTGATCAAGGATGCTTGAACATGAAAGCAGCCTACACAGAGAAGATGATATCAGTAAAAACACAGGTAAGCAATGTATGCTTGTAGTCCTGGCTATGGCAATGTTCTTAGTACTCAAACTCTGAAATAGGGTACAAAAACAGCTATTATAAGTACCTAAAGTATTTAGAGTAGTAAAGAGGCAGAGAGGGGTAAATTGCAGGTGCCTCTGAATGCTGGTATGCAACTTATTAATATTTGTATTAATCTATGAATTTAAAGTAAACTGTAATATGAAGTCAATTTCCAGCTATGCATGTGTATTGCCTAGTCTTTTAGTTGTGGAGCTTTTCTTCCCTGAACTCCACTTAAAACAGAAAAAAATTACTTAGTCAGACTTTCCTGGTAAACAAATGTCAATAAATAAACAAATAAGTGATAGTTTACACATAGGTTCATAGGCGTTTACTAGGCTAATGGCCCTGGAGCCTTTACAAGCCTAGCCCAAAGGATTACCCTGGCATCATGCCACCCAACTTTAGTTCCTAGTGACTCTGTTGAGTAGAGCCACTGGAGTGATCCCTGGGTGAATTTTTTATTTCCCATCCACTCATCAAGATTTCTGTTGAAGAGGGCCAGTGCGGTGCTGTGCTTGACATGTATGGGAAGTCTATTCCATAGCATGGGCAGTGTCTGGGTTATGAACCTGACCCTCCAAAATGTTCTGCTGGTTGTGGTAATGAGGTTGAGGTCTCTGGAGTGTGTGGTGTGGAGGGATTGGGATTTCTTTAGATGTAGCATTTCTAACAGAGCTGGGTCAGACATGGCTTTATAAGTCAAGCAAAGATCGCCTCTAAGTAGGCGATATGAGACAGAGAATAGTTGGAGTTTTTTGAGTCTGTCCATATAGGACAAGTGTTTAAGGTCTAGGATCCTCTTTGTGAGGTACTTTTGCAGCCTCTCCAGTTGTTGCAGGTGTCTAATGAGGTTCATGCCAAATGAGGCATTGTACTTGATGATTGGCCTAATGAGGGAAGAGTAGACGGAGACAATGAACTCTTTCTTCCTGGATGCAAAACCCTTAGTAATGAGATGTGCAACATAGAAGGACTTTCTGACCACAGTGGCAACGTGGTGGTCAAAAGAGAGGTTGCTGTAAATCTGTGTTCCCAGATCTCTTATAACGGCTTCTGTGTTCAGTGGACTACCATCAGTGTGGTAATTCAAGTGAACTGGGTTTTTCCCAAAGGGGATGGAGACACCTTTTTGACATTGAGCTTAAGGCCATCGTTCTGACACCAGTCATTGGTCTCATTGAGGCTTTTCTGCAGGATGTTAACATCACTTGGGGAGTTAATAATAGCTCCCAACTTGCAATCATCTGCGAACTTTGTCAGCCAGAGTCCCTTCATGTTGGCCTGGACTTCAGAGAAGTAGATACCAAACAGGAGAGGACCCAGGACCGAACCCTGTGGGACTCCACTCATGACTGGTCGGCAGTCTGACTTGGAGTCATCTATTTTCACACTGTGGGTTCTATCTGTGAGCCAGTTTGCAACCCACCTAGTGATATAGTGGTTGATGCATAGCTTAGTAAGTTTTTCTATGATTCCTAAGTGGTGATGGTATCAAAGGCCTTGGCCAGATCAAGGTAGGCTGTATGAACCACCTTACCTTCATCCACAGCTCTGGTGACTGACTCAAAGAATTCAACCAAGTTGAGCAGGCATGATCTACCCTTCACAAAACCAAACTCTGTAGGATCCAGAGTTTGGAGATTCCCTATATCCTTGTTTATTAGGTCCATGATGATGGGTTCCATAGCTTTGCATATCAGACTCATCAGGCTAATGGGGCGATAATTCCCGGGGTCTGTAGTCACTCCACCTTTGTGGAGAGGGATGACTGTAGCAGTGCACCATTTGGTAGGGACAAAACCTGAGGTGAGGCTGTGATTGAACAGGGCACACAGGTGAGGTGCCATTTCACTCTGTAGCATGTAGAACACAGCCTGGGATACTGTCAGGTCCCATAGAAGCTGTATTCTTGGCCTTGGACAGTGCTGTTTTAACCTGTGCAGCAGTAATACTGGGTGCCTGGCAATCTACTGGTATTGTGATTGGTCCTTTGGGGAGGGGGAAAGAGGGAAAGTTAGCACTGTATCTGTCTGGCTGTATATTTGCAACATCTGTTGGCTTGGTATAAGAGGTACCATTGTGCAGTAGCTCAGAGCAAATCTGGGTATTACCATGGAGATTCTTTACATAACTATAGAAGGCCTTGTGGTTGTCTTTACTATCTGCAGCAGTTCTGTTTTCATAGCTAGCTTTACAGAATTTGATGAGGGATCTCAACCTTTTATTGAGGCTGATAAGGGAGTTTTTCCAGTCTTGGGACTTCACCTTATTCTGCATCAGTTTCCTGCTTTTATTGTAGAGTTTGTTTATGGCAGGGGAGTGTCTTAGTTCTATTGGGTATGGCGAGATCCATGCATTTGTGTACATGTTCGTACAGTGCATTGGTGTATGATTTGGCAGTCATACAACTATTCTCCATTTGCATGGGTGCCGTGAAGTTAGCCACCTCTGTTTTTAGGAGCCCAAAGTTAGCTTTGGAGAAGTTTTTCATGGTGGTTACTTTTGTTGGGGGGGGTGGGAGGGATGTGGATTTCCAAGGTGATTAGCTTGTGATCGGATCTAATCAGGGAGGAGTTGACTACTGGTGTAGAGCAATGTTTGCCCATGTTAGTAATGACCAGGTCAAGGATGTTGCTACCTCTAGTGGGGGTAGGAACGAGCTGGTCCACGGCACTGGAATTAATGAATTCCAGAAAGTGTTGGGCAAGTGCATTGGTACATGAGTAGTTTTCCCAATTAATGGAGGGGTAGTTGAAGTCGCTCAGTATGAGAGTGTTAGGTTGGATCCTAATATTCTCCAGGGTGCTTAGGAATGTGGAGTGTGAATCTTGGGACATAGTTGGGGACCTATAGCAGGCTATGACCTGAATTGCTGTATTACCCAGTGTTAACTGCACCTGAAGTATCTCAGATGTGTTATGTTGGGCTACCAGTCTGGAGGTGTGCACATCCTTTATGAATATGGAAACACCACCTCCTTTGGAGCTTCGATCCAAGTTCTGGGGCCAAAAGGTGTGGAATGAGTTGTAGCCTGGTAGTGCAGGGGTGCTTTCTGCTGCCTTGAACCAGGTCTCTGTTACAGCACAAATGTCAATGTTCTCCATTTTAAGGAGTACTTCGAGCGAGTGCATTTTGAGATTTAGACTTCTAGCGTTGAGCAGCATGACCCTCAAATTGCATTTGTTTGTAGCTGTTACAGTGGTAATTTGGTCTTTGGAATACCACCTAAAAAAGGCACTATACGGGTGGCAAGAGCCTTGGCTAGTATCCGGAAGCCCAGGGGTGACAGATGTAGGCCATCTCTGGCAAAGCATCAAGGTCTGTCAATCATGTCATCTCAGGCAGACAGATACTGGATACCCTGAGAATGACACCAGAAACTTAGCCAATTGTTGAAATCAATCATTTTCTGCTTGTACTGTGGTATCATTCTGGGTGATGGTAGGATGCTGCTTAGGGCTAAGGTCATACCCACCTGGGCTACATAATTTGAGAGCTCTTGCATGTCTTTTTTCATGTTGTCCAGGGAGGTATGTCTCAGGTCATTCACACCCACATGTACAAAGACAGAGTCATATTTGTACCTGTTGTTGAGGGACCTGAGTGCATGCATTATGTGGCAGATCCTGGTGCCTGACAGGCAGCTGACTGTTACTTTCTCCTTATTCAACCCAGTGAGTGGAACATCAGTGTGCCTCACTATCGAGTCACCTATGACTTGTGTGTTAGGCATGCTGTTTTGCCTCAGGGCTTTGGTTGAGTGGCACACTGTTTAGGAGAGTTATGTGTCTCGGGATTAGTGTTGTGTTGTGGTGGTCGACTGTGTCTGCCTTGGAGGTCTCTGCTGTTTGGTTAGATTGTATTTGAGAGCCTCTGCGATGGTGGGTGTGTGGTTTGTGATTTTATGTGAAGGCAATACTGGTGTGTGTTCTGGAGGGCTATGTGTTCATGTGTTCATGTGGTGTGATGCAGGTGTTGACCTTCTCCTCTTGATCAGCTATTCCGGTCTTGGCTGGAGAGTGCGTGGCTTCCAATTTGGATACATAAGTGCATCTGTCACAAGTCTGAGTGTTGGGGGGTAAGAGGAGAGGGTTGTCAGTGTACATGAGGCAGTTGCTACATTCACTCAGGATGCCCAAGTTCACCAGGGTGATAGGAGAAAGCACAGGGAACTGATCTTTAGACATGCCTGGAGGGGTGGGCATTAATAAGTACTGGAGCTGTTTCCTTGTAGAGCATTTAGTGCTGGTAGCACTTTGGTGTACTACAATAATTGCTACAAGAAGTCTGGAAAAGTGCTAAACTAACAAGCTAGTAAAAGTGCAGGAGAGGAGAGAACTAGCAGATCTAAAGAAAAAATTGAAGAGCAGACTTTGGCACTGCTCAGAATCTAACAAACGGTCCTGGATATGGCAAATCATTATCTGGACTAGATTAGTTACAGGAAAGGTAGGAAACAAGCACAGATGTGGGCTTTTAAATCAGAAAGTTGAAAGAAATGTAAAAACGATTTCTGGGCCAAAAAACACTCCTCTTGTGGTAGATAGGCTACCTAGTACTTACCACTCCCACTGAAAAGCTAGAAGGCTTCCCTCCAACAGAGAAAGTCTTGGGGGCTCAGAAGTTTACACACAGTCCTGGATACAGCAAATCTGTACCTGGACTAGACTAGTTACAGGAAAGGTGGTAAACAAGTGCAAACACAGTCTTTTAAACCAGAAAGTTGAAAGTGATGGAAAACTACCCAAACGGCCAATAAACTACAATTTCTGGGCAAGAAACCACTCCTCTTGTGATAGATAGGCTACCTAGTGCTTACCACTCCCACTGATAAGCTAGAAGGCTTCCCTCCAACACAGAAAGGCTTGGGGGGCTCAGAAGCTTACCAACAGTCCTGGATACAGCAACTCTGTATCTGGACTAGACTAGTTACAGGAAATGCAGGAAACAAGCACAAATTAAACAACGAATTATTCGTCGTCGGTATATTTACGCTTCTAAATATTTTGGTACTCGGTTCAATTATCCCGATATGTCTTTGGTAAGCATCCCGACTACTGACATTCTGAAAAAACACAAAGATAAAGACAGAGACAGGCCACGTAGGTCCAAATCTGCTAACGACGCTTCTCCTAAGCTAGTCGCCAGTTCGCCGCTACTCAATGAGGCACTTTCGCAGCCCCTGATACCCACTACTTCAGATTCGCAGGCCTCCACTGAGACCCATTCGGAGTCTGGTATGCCGCGAGATGCTTCAACTGTGGAACCTGAAGATGTCTCTACCTTGGATGGGTCTGGAGCCACTGTGCAGGCACCAGCTTCTGAGGGTGTATTCAGGCCTACTGACTTGCATATTAAACCGACGCCATCTTCTTCTTCTTCAAGGCCTAAAACGCGAACCATGCCTAGAAAACTGATGCCCAGACCACATGGTCAGGCCTCTATGCCTAAAAATCAAATGATAAGAATGGCTGAAGACCTTCTTACTTTAATCAGGGGAAGCCAACCTTCCCCCTCTAAGAGCCCTAGGACTGAATTTATTTATGACACTTCTGATCAGGATTCTGATATTTCTGTTTCCCCTGAGGACCAGGATTTACCCTGATCTACCTATGAGGATTCTGATGCAGAGGACTCTATTCCCTCTGCTTCCCCTCCAGAGGATTTCTCTTTTGGTGAAACTTTGCATACTCTTAGGGAGCATTTTCACTGGAAAAGCCAAGATTACTCTGATTCTAAAAAGAGGCTTAGGGATTTTTTACTCCTGCCCCAACACAGGTCTTTAGCTATCCCCCCCTATACTAGACATTGTTGATGATGCCTTTTTGGAATCTAGCTTGGCCCCTGACTCTTTACCTCCTGCTCCTAGAAAACCTGATGGATATTACAGGGTTCCTGACTCTCAAAAGTTCCTTTTTAAAAATCCTACTATGGATCCTGAGACCATTTCACAGGACCCCAAGGGCATTAAGGCTACTACTGCCAAAAATCCTACACCCTCTGATAGAGATTCCAGGGTGCTGGATAGATGGGGTAAGAAGGTATACACTTCTGCCAGTTTCATATATTAAAGTATCAGCAGCATATTATTGCATTGCTTAAACAGAAAATGATGTTGATTCCTGACTGTGTTGAAAATAAGGATTTTACAGGATTTAATGCATTCTGCTGAACAAGTTGGAAAACATACTTTGCAATGTGGTTTTAATTCACTAGAGGCATCTTGCAGGGCTGCTGTCACTGGGTCTATACTTAGAAGGCAGGCTTGGCTTAAAGAGCAATCTTTGCCAGATCATGTTAAAGCTAAATTGCTAGATGTTCCCTTAAATCAGGACCGCCTGCTTGGCAACAAAGCAGAAGAGGTACTTAAAAAGATGGAGGAAAAAGCGAAATCTATGCAAACTGTCAAAGATTTTCTGCAGGTACAGCCTCCGAGATTTAGTAGGCATTGGCCCTCTAAGAATTGGTCCTTTCCTGCCTCTTCCAAGCCTTCTCTGTCCAAACCCAGAACCAGCAGAACACCCCGGCTTCAGTCCCAAGGTACGCACAGGACTAACCAGTGGGGGGCTCACACTTCCAAATCAGGGAGTAGTAAGACTCCCCCCTATGGTAAACTGTTTCAGTGACTTAACTTTAAAACTTCCAAGCCCTTCTCAGCTGACTGCTCCTTTAGGGGGAAAGATTGCTCTGCAGACAAAAAACTGGGAACTTATTACCCAGGACAAATGGATTTTAAATATAGTTTCCCAAGGATACAGACTTCACTTCCACACATTACCAACCCAAAATGGTTGGCCAGATCTACCCCCAAATCAATGGGCAGAGGCTCAAAAGCAAGTGCTCTCTCTTAAGCATAAGGGCTATTCAAATTGTACCAGAAGAGGAAAAGGGACAAGGTTTCTATTCAAGACTTTTTCTGGTACCCAGAAAAGACAACTCATGGCATCCTATCCTGGACCTTTCTATCCTAAACACCTTTTTGGTGATCCCAAATTTCAAGATGCTAACTCTTCAGCAGTTGCTTCCTCTGCTAGGCAAGGATGCCTGGTTGGCAACACTGGATTTAAAGGAAGCCTACCTGCACATCCCAATTAGGGAATCTTGCAAAAGATACCTACGCTTCAAACAGGCTACATGCGCTATCAGTTCTCTGCACTGCCCTTTGGCTTATCTACTGCGCCCAGGGTATTCACAAAGTGTCTAGCTCCAGTCATTGCATTTTGCAGGCAAGGAAATATTCAAATATACCCATACCTGGATGATTGTCTAATTCAGGCAGAAAGCCAGGACATACTTTTGAATCATCTGGCATTTGTACAAAATGTGCTAACTTGTCTGGGGTACACCATAAACGAAACAAAATCACATCTTGTACCCTGTCAACAAATTATATTCCTGGGAGCAAGCTTGAACACAACTTCCCAGATAGCTTTCCTCATGCCAGAGAAACAAATTCATTTGACAGCTTACTTCAAACTAATGGCCACAAAAACCCTGCTATCTGCAAGGCAAATACTGCAAGCCTTGGGGTTCATGGCCTCCTGCATTCTCCTAATTCCATATGCAAGACTGCATATGAGGAAACTACAATGGTAAATAAAAAGCCTGTGGTGTCAACATTCTCAGGATCTAGAAGCAATGATTCCTATCATACCTTGCCTACAGTTATAGTTCCTTTGGTGGGCTGAGCCCTGCCACCAAAACAAGGGACTACCATTCACCCTACCCCTGCCGCCCAAACCCTAACAACAGATGCATCAGATTATGCATAGGGGTCTCACCTGGATAGGAAGTGCATTCACAGCAAATGGAACCCAAGTCAAATGCACCTGCATATCAATCAAAAAGAAATGTTAGCTGTACAGAATGCTCTGACAGCCTTCAAGGACCACATTCTTCCAGGACAATTAATGGTAAGGACGGACAACACCACTGTTATGTGGTACATAAACAAGCAGGGGGGGTACCCATTCATACCCTCTCTGCAGACTAGCCATGGCTCTGTGGAACACAGCCTTGAGCTACCAAGTGCACCTACATGCTCAATTCCTGCCAGGAAAGCTAAATACACTGCCTGATGAACTAAGCAGAAATCTCATGGACCCACACGAGTGGAAACTGGAACCAAAGACTTTCAACATGTTGATAAATAAATGGGGGTGCCCAGATATAGACCTGTTTGCCTCCCCCCAGAACTACCAGTTGAACAAATTCTGCACAAGGACTCCCCACAAATAAGCTTGGAAAGTGGATGCCCTGTCCTTCAACTGGAAAAATCTATCAGTTTATGCCTTTCCTCCTCTGCCTCTCCTCTCCTCTCCAAAGTACTATTAAAGATCAAACAAGACAAACCAAGGACAATACTGATTGCACCAGACTGGTCACTCCAACACTGGTAACCCCTCTTGCGAAGTGTGTCACTTCTGGCACCATGGCAGCTGCCTCAGACCCCTACCCTGCTGTCTTAGCAGGAGGGCCACATTCTGCATCCTCAGCTTCAAACCCTGAACCTGGCAGCCTGGCTAATTGTTTGACCTCTCCGTTACCATCCCTCAGTAAACAAGTGTTGGATGTCATTTTGGAGGCAAGGAGGCCTAGTACTAGAAAATCTTATGCTGAAAAATGGAAAAGATTATGTTCCCGGAACCAAACTCAAGGGATGGGAACAGCAGCGCCCAGTTTACCTCAGTTTCTTCAATATTTAACTGAGATGCTTCACAAGGGCCTTTCTTTTTCCTCCATCAAAATTCATGCATCAGCCATTTCAGCTCATTATAACACAGAACCACCCCTCTTCTCTCATCCACTGCTCAAGCAGTTCCTCAGAGGGGCCAAAAACCTAAGACCACCCAGGAGAGCCCCAACTCCAGCCTGGGACCTTAACTTTGTATTGGAAAAACTCACTCTACCTAAGTTTGAGCCAGTTGCAAGTACAGAGTTAAAATTCCTTTCTTGGAAAATAGCCTTCCTTTTAGCAATCACTTCAGCAAGAAAGGTATCTGAATTACAGGCCCTTATGGCAGTGGAGCCTTTCATCATCTTTCATGCAGACAGGGTGTCTCTCAGGACCAACCCCTCCTTCATGCCAAAGGTATATCCAGTGTGGCTCTTAATCAGTCCATTCATTTGCCAATCTTCTTTCCTAATCCACAGAAGAAAGGGGAATGGGTACTGCACTCCTTAGATGTGCACAGACAACTTAGATTTTACTTGGACAGGACTAAGCCTCAAAGGAAATCTGAACAACTGCTGGTGGCATTTGCTGCAGGGGGAGAGAGGAAGGCCATTTCAAAGCAAACCATTTCTAAATGGATAGGCCATTACATTCATTTCTGTTATAAGCACCATGGAAAACTTATCCCACAGGGGATAAGACCACACTCAACCAGGGCTGCATCTACCTCTACAGCCTTTCTCAGAGGTGTCCCTACCAGGGAAATCCTAGAAGCTGCTACCTGGAGTTCTGTACATACTTTCACCAAGCATTACCATTTGCCTATTTTCTCTAAATCCAGAACTGGCTTTGCCACTGCAGTCTTGCAGGGACTTATAGCTGGTCCTAATGCTATCTAAATTCCTCCTCCGTAGCTTTGGGAATCTACCCAAATTTGATGACTGCAACAGAGAAACACAAAAAACATAGTACAGTTGTGTACACTTAACATAAATATAGATGTTCGAGTGTATTCAATGTTGCAGTCCTGGTTACCCTCCCTCCAACCCCCTGACTTCTTTTGGCTATACCTCTATTCTCCTTTACTATGCGTAAAAGCTTTTTGGTGTATTTGCTTTTTTGTTGGAGGTATAACCTTGTATATTTATATTTAATTGCTTCCCATGAGGGGGGCACCTGACATCTGGCGCAAGAAAAACTGATGTAATGGCATTGGCTGCAAGCTTTATACCCCTGACTACTTGACGTCATGGAACATGAGACAGTAACTGACGCAGGACCCAAGACTTTGATAATCAGGCCGAGTGAGGGCTACTGCAAGCAGATAACCCAAATGTGATGACTGCAACAGTGAATACAAATGAACACCTACATTATGATAAGTGTACACAACTGTACTTTTCTGGGCCAGGAACCACTCCTCTTGTGGTAGATAGGCTACCTAGTACTTACCACTCCCACTGACAAGCTAGAAGGCTTCCCTCCAACACCGAAAGGCTTGGGGGCTCAGAAGCTTACACACAGTCCTGGATACAGCAAATCTGTACCTGGACTAGTCTTGTTACAGGAAAGGTGGGAAACAAGCGCAAAGACAGTCTTTTAAACCAGAAAGTAGAAAGAGATGGTAAACTACCCAAACATTGCCATCTATCGTACTGTTTATATATAGCCATACCTATTATTTGTGTATATATATATATATATATATATATATATATATATATATATATATATATATTTATATATTCTCTTCCACTCTCTTTCTCTGTGTATCTATTTATGTATCTCTCTCTCTCTCTATACATATATATATATATATATTTATATATATATATATATATATATATATATATATATACATATATATATATATATATATATATATATATATATATATATATATATATATATATGGGTCCATTGGAATTTTGAAATACTGAAATCTTGAATTTCAATATTCCGATATCACAAAGCCAAAAACTCAGCCACAACTCACAAACTTGAAAACACACAACCGTGAAATTCAAAATCCCGTACCCACGCTACACACATAAACATACGCAATACTACCCCCCCACAATCAAACAAACTAATCTAAACTACATATAAGCAGGGGGGCAAGCCCCCCTGCACCTCCCATGTAGGGGGCTGTGCCCCCCACACCACCCTTACTTATATATTCTAACTCTGAGATAGCAGAAACAGTAACACAAACGAAACTCACACACACACATCTTTCAGTCCCTCAAACACACGCATAACAGTCACAACACACACGTACACACACTAAACCCCTAACCAACATACTTACACACACAAACTTAGAAAAATTAAGCCCAAACATCCACATTCCGTACCACCGGAAACAGAAATTCAAAATATCCGTGATTCGATATTTTGAATTTCCTGCTTCTGCCGGTTTGGAAAATGTGAGTATTCGGCTTTGTAAATTCGACATTTCGGTATTTCGAATTTACAAAGTGGACCCATGCGTGTGTGTGCACCAACTGACAAAGCAAAAAAAAAAAAAAACTCAAAGAGGTCAAAAGTCAACCAATTAAAAACTCATCAAAAACAATACTAAATTCATAAAAGCTTACTGCAGAGACAAGCCTTCCAAAACCCCTGATCTGACAGGGTTTGCATCCATACCCCTACAATTAATATATATGATTTGAATCCATATAGCTGATTTCTTCCCACACTGCTGTTTCTGTCATATTGTGGCAGCTACTTGGAAAATTATAGTAATATAATTAGTAATTTTATGAATGCTTATTTTGTTAACCTTTCATGTTAACTAAGATATTCCAGTCATGTTTTACAAGATGTTAGACAGACTGCTGACATGTTTTGATTGATTATAGATATAAATTGTCTTTAAGCTAACAAGGCCAGCCTTAGGTGAACTTGTACAATAGGTGATGCTATATGGCACCTCCCCTGTTGCCCAGTGTCCCTCACACACATATCAGGTGAATACCATGGTCCCCTTTATCCTGATCTAAACAGGCACCATCCAGATTTCCTTTTGCTTCCCTTTCTCAGTTTGCTTTACTCTTCAGTTTCCATTTATTCACTCAGCATGTCCTAACTAGGCAAGATTATACTCTGATAACCTCTGAGGAAATAAGTGCATTAAGCTGGGTTCTACATGCTCTGATGTGCATTGCAGAGTCTTTTAAACAATCTTTCCTCCAGTAATGGAGTGAAGAAAAACCTTTCTGAAAGAAATAAATTCAGTCTTACTGTTCAGCTTTACTTATTTCCTGCTTACATTCAACACACCGTAGGTGTCCAAGATGACACTGTAATACCTGTGGAGGAGGTAACTGCATTGCATTACAGGTCAGGGACCACTAGGCCCCAAAAAAACATAGGTGCGGTGGCACTTCTTGCTCTGAGGTGCATTTTGTTTTTTGTTTAACAACCTTTTTCATCCAATGGCAGCCTGAATAAAATCATAATTAAGGAAAGAAATTCAGAGTTACTACTCAACGGAGACTAACTGACCAAGACTACAATATAATAAATCTGTGGGTGCTAGGCTGCTAGAAGCTGTAGGTGTTCTACAGTCTTAGAGATGCATTTCAGAGCTTTTCCCCAATCTTTTGATTCAACAGTGACCTGAAAAAATCATAACTAAGGAAAGAAATTCAGTCTTACTTGTTTATTTAAAGGGAAAAAAATTAAATAGTAGCTCAGGCTTAATGCTCAAAGATGACAAAATAACAGTTCACAATAAAGTGAGAAGACATTTGCTTGCATGGATACACAAATCATATATAACAATTGTGACTGCCTCACTGCCACCTAAAAAGGTATCACCTTCTATATACCCCTTTCTTGTGTTAAATTGGGGTGAACGTTAAGGTACGAATGGCCACAGTCATATATTTCAAGTTGCTGTTCTCTTACATATACATATCTTAACTCCTCACTCCACCCCAAAAGGTAGCCATTGTCTGTATACCCCTCTAATACTAGACTGATACAAAATTGAAAATAAAATATATAAAGTATTTCAACCTGTCACTGTCAGACATATATAAACAACATGCTTCCTTATCCTTCCCAAAAGATGTCCACGTATATGTGCATCTTATGCTTAATTTTAAGGAATGTGAAAAAAAGTAATGATCACAGTAATATTCACAGCTTGTTATTCCTAGACAGTTTAGAGCTCTTATACAAGCTACTGTATACTGACTCTTTGTGCACACTTATGAAGTTTGTGAGGAAAGTTAAAGAAATGATGATCACACCATCCCTAGCTCAACACAAGAAATAGTGACTTATACGCACCACTAGGATTTGGAAGAAAATTAAAGAAGTAGTAATGCTGTTCCCACCCCAGAACACCACAAAAGTTACAGCAAGCTTCTGTGCATGCCTTTGAAAAGGGACAGATTTAGACTGGGTGTGGTCTAAGGTAGAGGTCGCTACTGTGCCTGTATCAAAATCTACTTATGGAGCCTTAGGGTGTGGGGGCTACCAGACCCCAGAAGCTCTGAATGACTGGATGTTCTGTGATGTACAAAATGCCTTATTTTTTGAGACTCAACTGTTTAAACTGTGCATATGACAACAGACAACCCCAAAAAGCAGTTATAGGTATACTGTATAAAATTCAGTCATTTGATTCTGATTAAAGATGATGACAATGTGACACATTTCATCTTTGCTCCATGCAGAAAGGTGTTATACATTAAGGTATTCCAGATTGCTTCACACAAATCACATTTGTCCAGAAAAAAACAAAATAATGAGCAAACAACAGCAGGCAGCTAGTTCTTTTTCTCTATGGACAGTCCCAGCAATTATACCTACTTTCTTGTGCATAACAGATGTCAAGTTAAGTAGTGTATCTTATTTCGTACTTCTTATTTTACTCTGTAGCATATTAACTACCCTGAGGAGATCTCTACCTAACATATAAAGCTATGTTAAACCCAGAGCTGCTGGACATGCTATACTTAAAGAAATCCCAATCCCTCCAAGCTACACGCTCTAGGGACCTAAATCTTGTCACCACAATACACAGGACATGCTGGAGGGATAGATTCCTGTCCCAGAGACTTCCTATACTCTGGAATGGGCTACCCATCTATGTCAAGCAAAGTTTCTCATTAGCACTTTTCAAGAAAAATCTTGATGAGTGAATGGTAAATAGGAAACACTTCTGTGGCTCTGCTCGATGGGGGCACAGGAAATTAGCTTTCTTGCATGGCGTAAGCCAGGGAACCTTGTTGGCTAGACTTACTTATGCCCTTGGGCCGATAGCCTAGTACCTACCTATGAACATCCAGCTGGTGCAATTTATATTCTGCCTTGTCACTGTAGTTTGGAAAAAAGACTGGCAATTCAGTGGAAAGGTTCAAATTATTCTCTGAACAGACTTTGGGAAGGAATGAGAGATTAGTTCTCAAGGAGACCCTATCCTTGTGAAAAATGATATACGGAGATTGAGAAGAGAGAATTTGCAACGCCTATACCCTTCTGGCAGAGGTTATGGCTACTAAAAGGAGAGTTTTCCATTACAAAAATTTCAAATCACAAGATGATACAAAGGGTGGTAAAATTAGCAAAGTTAGCACAAGATTTAGATCCCAAAGGGCTGGGGGTTCTCTGATTGGGGGTCTGAGTAAGAAGGTACCTTTGAGGAAAGCCTTACATAACCTATGAGACATAATCAGGACTCTCATTTCTCCATTATGAAAATTAGAAATGGCTGCCAGTTGAACCCTAGTGGTAGCTGTGGCAGCTCCTTCTTCAAACAGTTCAGTAAGAAAGTCTAAAATTGCAGATATGGAAGCTGTAAAGGCCTCCATGTTCTGTTTTGAAGCCCAACATGAGAATCTTTTCCACTTACCGGAGTATAATTTCCTCATGGATGGTTTATGGGAAGAAATGAGAATATGGCTCACTGCAGGGGAGAAAGGGTAACACCTAGCTATGCATGGAATTGGAGCAGCCATGCTGTCAACTTGAGGGTTTGGACAGATGGATGTACCTCCACCGAAGAATGGGTCAAGATGTCTGGAATTGGATCCAGAACCCAAGGTTCCTCCAGCAGATGGGTCCAGATAAAGGAGAACTAAACTTGATGAGGCCAGTAAGGAGCAATGAGGATCATAGTGGTTTTCAACAGTCTGGCTTTTTGAATCACTTTGGGGATTAGAGCAGAGGGGGGAAGGTATAGAGTAATCCTGGGGACAGTCGTGAACCAGTGCATCCCTTGGTAACTTCCCTGGAAGGGGAATGAGGGCAAAGTAGCTGCTGCATTTGGTATTCACAGATGTGGCGAATAGGTTGTAGCAAGGCTGGCCCCATTTCTTGAAGATCGCTTCTGCAATCTCTGGTTTCTGTGACTACTCATGAGGCATTAGAATTGCTCTGCTGAGCTTGTCCACTATCACGTGGATTTTCCCAGAATGTGCCTTGCTATCAGAAAATGTTGAGAAGCAATCGCCCATTGCCAAACTCGTTGTGCCTCCTAACATAGTGGGTATGATTTGGTTCCTCCCTGCTTGCTTATATACCACACTACTGACATGTTGTCCATCTGAATTGTAACCATTTCCATGGGAAGAGAGTCCTGACATGTCTGCAACACATAAAGCACTGCTCTCATCTTCAGAATGTTTATGTGCAAGTGGCTTTCGTGATCTTGCCATAGGCCTTGGACTGTCATTCCCAGATAATGCCCCCCCCCCCCTGATCGGGGGAAGCGTCCATGGTCAGTACTGGTTGAGGAAAAACAAAGGGATGGCCCTGATATAGTTGATCTGTCTGCAACCACCAAAGAAGATCTTTTTTGCATGACTCCATGATGATAATCTGGTGTGACAGAGGAAGATCTTGCATTGACCACTGAGCAAAGAGCAACCATTGTAGAACTCTCATGTGTAGACGTGCAAGTGGGACTAGGAGCATAGCTGCTGTCATGGTACCCAGAACTTGCAGCACAAATCTGGCTTGAACTTTTTTCTTTGACATCAAAATCCTGATTTGCTGGTGAAGAGACTGAATTTTGTCTGGGGTAAGTTTTGCTGTCATGCTTTTTCAATCCAGATCTGCACCTAAGAAGGTAATATGTTGAGATGGCGACAAGGCAGATTTTTTTTAAGTTTACTGTGATGATTAGTCTGATGCAGTGACATTGTCTCATCCATCATTTGAAGTAGTAGATGCCTGGCGGTGGCAGTGAGGAGTCAGTTGTCTAGATATGGAAACACCCAGAATCCCTGATGTCTCAAGTGAGCAGTGACCACTGCCATGCATTTGGTGAACACTCTGGGAGCTGTAGTGAGACCAAAGGGCAGGGCTAAAAATTGGTAATGACTGGCTTAAAGCGTATGTGTGACTTGGATTGCCTGTCCATCTTTATATGGTAGTACCCATCCTGGAGATCTATTGAGCACATCCAACTGTCTTTCCCAATAAATGGGAAGATTGACTGCAGAGTTACCATCTGGAACTTTGACTTCTTCACTGATTTGTTTAGTTTGCTGAGATCTAGAATGAATCTCCTATCGCCTGTCTTTTTTGGAACTAAAAAGAATCTTGAGTAAGTACCGGATACTATTTGGTCTGTGGGGACCTCTTGGATGACTCTTTTCTCTAGCAGCGAGATTACCTCATGTGTTGCATAATCCTTTTGGTCGGGTGGGACATCCGGTAAGGACCAATTCTTTGGTGGGGAGGTAGAAAAGGGTATGTAATAACCTCTGGATATTATTGTTTGTACCCATTTGTCTTGAGAAATTTCTTGCCAAGTGTTTGGGTACAGTGACAATCGACCCTTGATTGCCTCCAGAGAAAACGAGATGGGCCTCCTTTCAGGAGTGCTGGAAGGGCCTGTCAGAGAATGTGTCTCTGTCACCCTGGATGTTCTTCATGTTTCACTGTTGCAGTTATCACACTTGGGTTATCTGCCTGCAGGTAGCCCTCAGTCGGCCTGAATACCAGAGTCTTAGTATTTCTGCGTTGGATGCTGTCACTTCTTCCATGACGTCAGATCGTCAGGGGTATAAAACAGGCAGCTGACACCATTACATCAGTCTTTCTTGCTGTGGAGGAGCCTGAAGCAGAAGCAGTTTGCAAGTGCCGGTCGGCCGCTACCTGAAATTTTCGTTTTCGAGTTTGTAATCCTGAAGTCTTCTAAAGCTAAGTACCCCATTGGGAATCCTTTTTTCTTGCTCCAACCGATGTCAGAAAAAGTTAACAATTGTCTTGCCTGTGGAAAGCAAATACCTCACAGAGATTTTCATTCTTACTGCATCACCTGTTTAGGCCCAGACCATGATGTCCCTTGCTGTCAGTTTTGTGCCTTGTTTAACGCCAGAACCATTTTGTCATCGGGCTATCTTTGTCACTAAATGATTTCACTCTCATTCTCCGTATTCCGAAATGGCTTTGATAAGCCATTTAACTACCGATCTTCCAAAAAAAACGTAAAGATAAAGACAGAGACAGATAACATAGGTCCAAAACTGCAGATGACGCTTCCGTTAAGCTAGTCAATAGTCTGCCGGTACTCAGTGAGGTGCCTTTGCAGCCCCTGATGCCCACTTCTGTGGATTCGCAGGCCTCTGCTGAGACCCATTCCGTGTCCGGTGTGCCACGAGATGCTTCTTCGACTGTGGAACCTGCGGATGTCTCTACCTTGGATGGGTCCGGAGCTGCTGTGCAGGCACCAGCTTCTGAGGGTGTATTCCATCCTACCGATGTTCAAATCAAACCGACAACTTCGTTTTTAGCCAAAATGACTGAGAGTCTTAGGCCCAGAGTATGCCCTGTGCATAGAAAACTGATGACCAAAGAACATGATCAAGCTCCCATGCCACAAAAACAAATGCTTAGAATGGCTGAATACATTATTACCCTAATTAGGGGAAGCCAGCCTTCCCCTGCTAAGAGACAAAGAACTGAGTTTCCTTCTGATTCTACAGACCAGGAGTCCGATGACTATGACCCTTCTGATTATCAGGACATGCCCTTATCAGCTTATGAGGATTCAGGTACAGAGGAATCCTTTCACTCTGCCTCCACTCCAGAGGATTTTTGTTTTGGTGAAACCTTGCATACTTTAAGAGAGCATTTCCACTGGGAATGCCAAGACTATGCTCAGTCCAAAAAGAGACTCAGAGAACTTTTAGATTTGCCTCAGCACAGGCCTCTAGTTATACCCCCTGTCCTGGATGTTGTAGGTGATGTTTTTATGGAATCTAGTCTTACCACAGATACATTACCCCCGACCCCTAGGAAACCTGACAGGTACTACAGAGTACCTGATTAAAAATCCTACTGCAGATCCAGAGACCATTTCCCAGGGACCTAAAGGTGTTAAGGCTACTACAGCCAAAAATCCTACCTCTTTGGACAGGGATTCCAGAGCTTTAGATAGATGGGGTAAGAAGGTATATACCTGTAAAACTCTTGCCATCAGAGCATTGAACTGCCAGTTTCACATGTTGAAGTACCAACAACATATTATGGAACTAATTAAACAAAAAATGGCTTTATTTCCAGATTGTGCAGAAAATAAAGATTTACAAGAGCTAATACAGTCTGCAAACCAAGTTAGTAAACATACTTTGCAGTGTGGCTTTGATGCTCTAATAGCATCTTGCAGGGCTGCAGTCACTGGGTCTGTACTGAGAAGGCATGCTTGGCTGAAGGAAAAAACTTTGCCGGATCATGTCAAATCCAAATTACTAGATGCTCCTTTAAATAAGGATGGTTTGTATGGCAACAGAGCAGAAGAAGTTCTTAAAAAGATGGAAGAAAAAGCTAAATCTATACAAACTGTAAAAGAATTCTTACACATGCAACCACCTAGATTCAGTAGGCATTGGCCTTCTAAAAACTGGTCCTTTCCAGCCCCTTCCAGGCCTTCCCAGACCAGACCCAGGGGAAACAGGCCACCCAGACTACAGTCTCAGGGTATGCAGAGATATAAACAGTGGAGTGCCCCACCTCAAAAACAGCGAGTGGTAAGCCACCCCTTATGGAAAAAGTTCACATTGATTTTCCATTATCTTTCCAGCCCTGCCCAAGTGCATGTACCCCTAGGAAGAAAACTTGTCCTTCATGCAAAAAACTGGATGTCCATTACTCAGGACTGATGGGTCCTAAGCACTGTATCCCAAGGGTACAAATTCTACTTCCATTCACTGCCAATCCCAACAGGGTTTCCAGACCTTCCTCCAAACCTGTGGGCAGAGGCTCAAAAGCAAGTACTTTCCCTGCTCAATATCAGAACTATTCAACCTGTTCCAGCAGAGCAAAAGGGTCAGGGTTTCTACCCCTGACTTTTCCTGGTGCCCAGAAAAGAGGGCTCTAGGCACCCTATGCTGGATCTTTCAATTCTCAACACCTTTCTGCTGATCCCAAAATTCAAGATGCTTACTCTTCATCAGCTTCTCCTATGCTAGCCAAGCATGCCTCGTTAGTCTCTCTAGACTTAAAAGAAGCTTATCTGCACATCCCCATAAGGGAGTCAAGCAGGAAATCAATGTTTCAGGGCAGGCTCTATGCACTATCAATTCTCTGCACTTCCCTTTGGCTTATCTACTGCGCCCAGAGTATTCACAAAGTGCCTGGCTTCAGCCATTGCATACTGCAAGCAGAGAAGTATCCAAATGTTCCCATACTTGGACGACTGCCTGATTCAGATGGACAGTCAGGAATTGCTACGTCAGCACCTGGCATTTGTAAAAAGCCTTCTAACTTCATTGGGGTACACCGTCAGCAAAAAGAAATCACAACTGGTACCCAGTCAAAAGACTGTATTCCTGGGAGAAAGCTTGGACACAACTTCCCAGATGGCATTTCTCACTCCAGAAAAACAGGTTTATCTGACAAACTACTTCAAACATATGGCCACCAAAACCCAGCTTTCTTCAAGAAAAATACTGCAAGCCCTAGGGTTCATGGCCTCATGTATTCTACTAATTCCATATGCAAGACTGCATATGAGGAAACTTCAATGGTACTTAAAAAGTCTTTGGTGCCAACATTTTCAGCAACTGGAAACAGTCATTCCTATCATACCTTGTCTAAGGGCAGAGTTCCTTTGGTGGGCAGAAGCCTGCAACCACAAAAGGGACTGATTTTTCACTCAACCCCCCTGTTGCCCAAACCCTGACAACAGACTCATCAGACTATGCATGGGGGGCTCACATGGCAGGCAAATGCATTCTGGGCCACTGGAGCCCAGGCCAGATTCTCCTGCACATAAATCAGAAAGAGATGCGAGCTGTACAGAATGCTGTAACAGCCTTCAAATACCTAATCCTTCCAGGACATCTGCTTATAAAAACAGACAACACCACAGTTATGTGGTGCATAAACAAGCAGGGGGGAACCCATTCTTACCCACTCTGCAGGTTAGCCATAGCCCTCTGGAACACAGTCTTGAGCAACCAAGTGCATCTACAAGCTCAATTCCTGCCGGGCAAACAAAATTCACTGGCAGACGACTTAAGTAGAAATCTCCTAGACCCACATGAGAGGAAATTGGAGCCCAACACCTTCAACCTTCTGATCCAGAGGTGGGGGACACCAGAGGCGGACCTCTTTGTCTCCCCCGAGAACCACCAGTTGAGCAAATACTGCACCAGGAACCCTCACAGCAGGGCCTGGAAGGTGGATGCCCTATCCTTTCTATGGGAAAACTCTCAATTTATGCCTTCCCCCCTGCCCCTTCTCTCAAGAGTGTTACTCAAGATAAAACAGGATAGGCGAAGGGCAATTCTTATTGCCCCAGAATGGCTATGCCAGCACTGGTACCCACTTTTACGCAGCCTGACAACAGTGCCACCCTGGCACCTTATCCAGACTCCTACCCGCTGTCTCAGCAGGAGGGACAGATTTTGCATCCACAGTTGCAAACCCTAAACCTTGCAGCCTGGCTTATCCCTTGAATACCCCATCAGCAACCCTTAGCAAACAGGTGCTGGATGTCATTCTTGAAGCCAGAAGGCCCAGTACTAGGAAATCCTATGCTGAAAAGTGGAAAAGATATTGTTCTTGGAATCAGTCTCAAGGGAAGGACACAGCAGTGCCCTCCTTACCTCTAACCCTGGATTACCTAGCAGAGCTACACCATAGAGGCCTATCCTTCTCCTCCATTAAGATTCATGCCTCTGCCATCTCAGCTCATTATAATACTGAGTCACCTGTGTTTTCTCACCATCTCATCAAATAGTTCCTGAGAGGGCTAACAACTTAAGGCCCCCTAGGAGAGCACCCACCCCTGCCTGGGACCTTAACTTTGTACTGGAAAAGTCCACGCTTCCCCCTTTTGAACATGCTGCCTCAGCAGAGTTAAAATTCCTCTCTTGAAAAACAGCCTTGCTTTTAGCCATAACTTCAGCAAGAAGAATGTCTAAGTTACAGCCACTAATAGCTGCGGAACCCTTCATTATTTTCCATGCTGACAGGGTTTCCCTCAGGACTAACCCATCCTTTATGCCTAAGGTGGTGTCCAGAGTGGCTCTAAACCAATCTATCCATTTGCAACCTTCTTCCCTAATCCTCAGAATAAAGGGGAAAGGATCCTGAACTCCTTGGACGTACACAGACAGGACTAAACCTTTCAGAAAATCTGACCAGTTGCTAGTCAGCTTTGCTACAGGGGCAGAGGGCAAGGCCATTTCAAAACAAACCAGAACAGAATTTTATATGACAACATAATTCATGGAGGATGCTTACTGATGCTTACTGCACATCCTGTTAAGACCATCTCAGTAACAATTCCTGAGAATGCAGATATCCCATTATTAATTTTAGTTTGCAACTCTCCCATTTTGTCTATTCACAGCCTGCAGAGTGTTTCCCAAATGTTTTAGTTCCTGTGGTAGCACCCTCAGGAAACAAAACATAACTGTGTTCTTAAACTTATACATTTGCTTTCTAATTGCTCGGTCCCAGCTACAGTCAGTGCAGTGTAGCACCGTGAAAATAACTTTGATACAGTCTGTGGGAATCGCCATGAATTACAAAATTATCATGCCTAATCCCTGCAAATTTAGTGGTCTCTCTAAGAGCTAATAGAGACTGTTTAAATGAAAGTATTTCTACCTTAAGACACTCAAATGACACTGAAAATGTTTTTATAGATTTCTTTCAGTAGCAAATAACAGCAAGGCAATCGGTAACATTTATAATTTACTTGTCTTCTTGTATTTTCCTGGTTCCATATGCAAAACTCCATACAAGAGGAGATCAGTGCTCTACCAGGATTATCTAGAACAAATTCTTGGATTTCACTGGTGGGATGATTTCAGTTACCCATTCAGTGACAGGGTATTTTTTTCTGGTGCATGGAGACAGACATTTTGGCCAAAGACATTTCTCTGGTGCCTCTTACACTATCTCAGCCACTGACAGATTCTGTGGACTACACTTAAGGAGCCGAATCAACAGTCATTTCATGCATCACAGATCTGTGAAAGAAAGGCCTTTTCACATCAACCCTAAAGAAATAAAAGTAGAATTCACAGCTTTGACAGCATTTCAGGACAACGTCCTTCTCAGTCTCCTTCAAATCATCACACATGACATAACAGTAATGTGGTACATTGACAAGGAGGGGCAGTAGATCTTTCCAGCTCTCTGAAGAGCTCTGGGCCTATCAGCACAGTCTTCAGCTCTCTATGACACATCCTCCAGTCGCAAAATACTAGTAAACTGCCTAATGGATGGACGGTAGAGTCACTGATATATTCAGAGAAATGGAGTATGCTAAAAGTGGATCTTTTAGCCATAAGTCTCAGCAGTCAGCTCCAGATATTTGCCGCCTCATTTCTTATGAGGCTGTCTGAAGGATAGAGGCTTGCTTATTCCCATTGACTCAAACCTTATTTATGCCCTTCCTCCTTTCCCGCTGATCTAAAATTTTAATCAAAACAAGCAGAACAGAGCTAACCTGATTGTCAGAACTCCTTCTTGTCTAAGACAACTTTGTTTATCTCTTGATGAAATTATTCAAACTTCTTCCATTGCATAGACGCACACACACACACACACACACACACACACACACACACACACACACACACACACACACACACACACACATGTTATTAATAGCTCACCAGTAGTGAAAACTACTGTATCCTAATTTAAAGATCCTGATTCTTTCATCATGGATGATAGAATTTTAACAATAAACAGTAATATTTTTCCAACCCATGTAATAAACATCCTAATGGAAAGCAGAAGGCATACTACAAGGTACGCTTATTTAAAGAAATGGAAACATTGCCTCCTGGCCACTTTTATGAGACAGTTACTGTGAGTATTACAACCATCTCTGAGACAAATTTAGCACACACTACAATGAAAGTACTTGTTTTTCCAACTTATTTTGTGCATCACTTTCTCTGTAGGTGGCAACAAATCATATGTTAGGACTTTTTAGAAAAAAATGATGAATATTTAATACCAAGGAGAGATCTCCCCTTATTGCAATATGAAATTCAAGTTACCTGCTTTCCTTTGAACCAGCTGATTCAGTTGACATTAAGCACCTTTCCAGGAAAACATTTTATAGGTTCATTGGAGGTTACTAGGACAACAGCTCTAGAGACTTTACAAGCCTAGCCATGTTTATCCCGAGTTGCCCCAATTGTAGATAGCTAGGTGAGTGAAATTTACAGAGGAAAGGGTCTATGGTAATTAATACTGACTTCCTCTGTCCCGGAGGGACTTGGGCTCACCTCAGGAGTGAATTTGATCCATTGATCTAGGTTGCACTTGAAGAGAGTCATGAAAGGGCTCTGTTTCACATGAAATGAAAGCTTGTTCCAAAGAAGCTTCAGTTTCTGGGAGATGTATCTATCTTTCCAGCATGTCCTGTTCATGTCAGAGGCCAGGCTGAGTTCCTGGAGCAAGTGACCCTCTTGAAGTTTGATTTACGAATGTGTAGCATTTCCATCAGGGTTGATTCAGAGACTGCCCTGTAAGCCAGACACAGGTTACCCCTTAACAACCTGTAGGTGACAGAATACAGTTACGGGGCTTTCAGTCTTTCCACAAAGACTTGTTTTGTGTACCCTGCAATTTCTTTGTGAGAAACCTATGTGGTCTCTCCACGTGTTGCAGGTGTCTGGTAAGTTATGCAAAAGGGATAATTGCACTCAATTATTAGTCTGATGAGGGCTGAGTATAATGGAATTATAACATACTTAGATCTAGATGTGAAGCCTTTACTTATAAGATATGCCACATAGAAAGATTTCCTTACTACTGTGGATACATGGTGGTCAAAGTTCAGGTTGCTACTAACCTGAGTACCCAGGTCATGTACCACTGGGTCTACGCTTAGGGGTTCTGTCTGTAATGTAGTTAGCAGGGATGTCAGCTTTTTCAGTGGGAATAATAATGCATTTTTTTTGCATTTAGCTTTAATCCATGGCTTTGGCACCAGTTATTTGTCTGAGTTAACCCTGTCTGCAGTATATTAATATTTCTGGAGAAGTCAGTGATTGTTCCCACTTTGCAGTCGTCAGTGAACTTGATCGGTTGCAGACTGTCCAGGTTTGCCTGGATTTCTGAGAAATAAATACTAAAATTAAGGGGTCTAGCACAGAACCATGTGGTACACCACTGGTGACTGCTCTTTTGCTAGAGTGAAGTCATCCACTTTGACAGTATATGTTCTGTCTTTGAGCCAGTTGGCTACCCATCTGGTAATGTAGGAGTTAATTCCCAATTAGAATAATTTCTGTATAATACCTGAGAGGGGGATTGTGTCAAATGCATTGATTAGGTCAAGATAGTAGCTATGTACTTTCTTTCCCTCTTTGAGGGCCTTGGTGACTTTCTCGAAGAAGTCAACCATGTTTAGCAGGCATAATCTACCCATAGTGAATCTGAACTGGGTTGCTTCCATCCATATTTTGGAGATTACGTATGTCCCTGTTAGTAAGGTTCATAATGATTCTTTCCATGGCCTTACAGATGAGACTAGTCAAGCTTATGAGCCTATAATTCCGAGAGTCAACTGATGGTCCCCCTTTTGTGCAGTAGAAATACTGTTGCTTTGCTCTATTCTGCCAGAACATAGCCAGTTCTGAGGTTTTAGTTAAATAGGGATTTAAGTGAATCTGCTAGGTCAAGTTTTAAGTTGAATTAAAAGGCAACCTGGGGTGTTGTCTTATCCCATTGTTGCCATGTTTTTGCTCTTGGAGAGTGCTGAGATGACCTGATCTCGAGATAATAGGCTGAGGAATGGTGAAAGGTATACTTTTGGCAGATGACTGCAAGGTTGGGGGTGTGAGGTTTTCTCCAGATCTATCAGCTAGCGGGTTGGCTATTACCTCCAGCCGAGGATGGGTGGTGCCATCCACAACCAGTTTAGCGCATAGCTGGTTATTCCGTTTTAGATTTTGGATGTAGTTAAAGGATGCCTTGTGATTATCCTTAGCTAGGGACACTATTTTTGCTTTGTAACTAGCTTTGGAGGACTTGACAAAACATCTGTTTGTCTAAGCTATAGAGAGATTTATTCCTCTGCTGAGCCAGTTCCCTCTTGTTCTTGGAAATTAGTTTATTTCTTGATATAGCCTGTTTATACTGGGAATCCAGCAGGGTGACTTGTTTTTATGGCAAGATCTGGTTTTAATCCGGTCAGGTACAGCTGATTCTGTACAACTGCTTAAGTGGTTATACAGTGCTTTGGTGTACACCACAGCATAGGAGTCCAAGTTATCTCCATTCGAGGGGGCTTTGAAACTTCTTATGCCATCAGTTAATAGCAGGTACTTTGTCTTAGAAAATTCTTAAGCATTTTGGAGCTTGTTGGGGTATCTGGTCTTATAATTACAATAAACAACGCTGATTTTGGACTGATCATACCAAGTAGGACATCACATGGGGAGAGGGGGTGTAATGCTCTCCCATGTTAGTGAGTACTGTGTCTAGGACATTTGAGCCTCTTGGGGGTGTGCTAATTATCTCTTCCAGAGCATTTGTATTGACAAAGTCCATGAACCTGTAAGCCAGCATGTTTGTGGTCATGTATGTTTCCCAGTTGATGGTAGGATAAGTAAATATCACCCATGATTAAGGTGTTGGGCTGTATAGTAAGTGACTCTAGTATGTCCAGGTATGTTTTTCCTGTTTCATGATGGGGGACCTACAGCTAGCTATGATGTTGTAGGGGGCTTTGCCTATAGTTAATTGGACATGTCGTAACTCAAGAGAGTCATACTGTTTGACCAGTTTTGAGGTGTACTTTTCCTAAATGAAGTTGGATACACCTCCTCCTTTGGTTATTTCACTCTCAGTTTGTGGTCTGAACATATGAAAGGCATTGTAGCCCTGCACGGCTGGGTTTTTTTCTGTACCTTTGAACCATCTCTGTGACTGCACAAATGTTGCATCTTCCAAAGTGAGGAGTACATCCAGGCAGTGCAGTTTCTTATTTAGACTCCTAGCATTAAGCAGCAGTACCTTGAGTTTATCTAGAGAGGATTTTGTTATGTTCGGAGGTTGGTTGTTTTGACACTGCCTAAAAAGGCACAATATGTAAAATTGCCTGTGTCTCAAATGATAATTCAATAAGGGTGTGTTTAAAAAAAAAATAGGCATGATTAATGCCTTTGCCAGTATCCGAAAGCCTACAGGAGACAAGTGCAGACCATCTCTGGCAAAACAGCGTGGCCTGTCAACCACGTCTCCCCAGGCTGACAGATATTGGATCCCCTTGGACTGAAATTGTTAAAGTCAATTGTTTTTGTTTGATTGTGGCATCATCCTCATAGAAGGTAGAATGCTGCTTAAGGCTAGGCTTTTACGTGCCTGTGACACACAATCTGAGAGATCAGTCAAGTCTCTTTCAAATAGACCAGTCTCAAGTCTCTCTCAGATAGTACAGTGAGTTATGTCTCAAGTCATTCACCCCCACATGGACTATGACAGAGTCATACCTGTACATGTGGATAAATGACTTGAGTGCTTGAGTGGCTTGATGGAGTCTGGCACCTGACAGGCAACTAACTATAACCTGATCCTTATCCAGCTTGATGAGGGAAATATCTGTGTGCCTCACAGTGGAGTCATCTAATATCAGCACATTACGTTTTTTGGTGTTATGCCTTATGGACTTATTTGTTGAGACACTGTTGTGTTATGTGTTGTGGTTGTTTTTTGCATTATGTGTGTAAATGGTTTCCATTTGGAAGGCCTCTGACATATGTGAGTTTATGTATTGTGTCCTTATTTAGTGTGGAAAGTGTGTGTGTGCTGACAACCTGTTTGGCATTCAGTTTGTCCTTTTAGTCACTGAAACCTTAATAAGGAGAAGTTCAAAGTTACAAGCCCTCATATCTTCATTCAAGAAATCAGAATAAACTTTATCTTTGTCCAGAATGGAAATCCTGCCAGTTTCCAAACAAACCTTGTCAAATTGACTGGCTCAGTTTAATTATTTATTTGGCATTATTTGTTTACCAGAAAAGTCCAGCTGGGTCATGAGGTACCCGTTTTCAGAGGAGGCGGAGGCCCAGGGAGAAAAGCTCCAGATACATATGATTAACAGAATGAAAAACTAGACAGACATAATAAAGTCTTATTGGAATGAGAACTTAACAGACATAATAAAGTCATAACACAAAATGTGAAAAGCTACACATTAGTTTGTAAGAATAAAAGCTCAACAGACATAATAAAGTCATAGTATTCGAGCATAAAGTATATGGAAAGCCTGATAATAGGAAGATGCAGCATTATTTACATAATAGATGATCATCATAATGATATTATTAATATTCTAGAGGACATGAAATATGGTAAGAGATTATATTGTGAAGCCGTAGGATAGTACGAATAGAGAAGGGTAGGGTGTGATAGAGGGGGATAGTAGGAATAGATGTGGGAAAGGTATGAGTGGAGTATGTGTAGAGGAAGGAAGGGTAGGGTAAGTTAGTAGTGGGGACAGAGAGCAGAGGTAGAAAAAGGTATAAGAGTACCTTAGCCTGGACTCATACAGGGGCAAATCCAAGCGTTGTTGAAGTATTCTTTTACAGAGGTTTTGAAGGAGTGCAGGTTAGTAGCAGTTCTGACAGTTGAAGGAAGGGATGTCTATAGTTTTGACACAGAGCAGGAGTAAAGGCTTAGGCCTGGGGTTTTGTTAGATTTATAAGTTGCGAGGAGATGTTTGTCTTTAGATCTGAGATGTTTACTTGGGATATAAAAGTTGATTAATGCGCTAAGAGCAGGACAAGCTAGTGGGCTGTAGATGATTTTCTATGGCGTAGTAAGTTGTACCTATCAAAAGTGGAGGGGGAGTTCAAACCATCTTAGGGACCATCTTAGGGAATGTAGGGCTTTACAGTGATGAGTTAATGGGGTTGTGTTTATCACAAATTTGGCAATTTTGTTATAGCAGCTTTCTACTTTTTTTGTTAGGGAGATCTGTAAGTTAGTTAGAATTGGAGCCCCATATAACAGTGAGGTAGGTCTTGGCCAGGGTAATTTTGGTAGCTGCTGTGAGGACGTTTTTAATCCTGTATAGCATGCCTAGTTTTTGGTGTTTTTTTTTTTTAACTGTTTTGTATGTGTAGGTCAAACTTGAGATTATTATCAATTGTGACACCAGTAGTTTGGCTTGCTGAACCAATTCAATTTCAGTATTGTACGCTGAAAAGTTCTTGAAATTTGTTTTGTTGGAGCTATAGAGTTTGTGAGTGAAGAGAAGGGGCTTTTTTTTTTTTTTTTTTTTTTTTGAATCAGTAGGAGTTCAGCATTGTAAAGTCATATTTTTATTTAAGAGAAAGTTTGTTGTGTTAGGTGTTGTAGGTGAGTTAATGTGTCTGATATGCAGATGATAGTGGAGTCATCTGCATATTGGATTAGAGTGACTTTCTCAGGAGGAGGTTTATAAGTTATTGATGAAGACATTAAATAGTAAAGGGCCAAGGAGGGATCCTTGAGGTACACCTGTTTGGTGATGTGATAAAGAGAGATAGAGCCCTGCCATTTTAATTTTTGCTGGCTATCAGCTAGGTAGCTAGAAAATCACTGAAGTGTGGAGAAGGATAGACTAATGCTGGAAAGTTCTTTAAGGAGTTTGGGGTGAGATACCATGTCAAATGCTTTTGACAGATCTAGAAACACTGCAGATACTAGTTTGCTAGTGTCACGAGCTTTGTGGACAGAGTCCATGAAAGATAATAAGGCTGTTGAGGTACTATGTGCAGGTCTAAAGCCATATTGAGTATGGGAAAGAACGTTGTTGTGTGTAGGATGGTGGAGAAGTTGCAGGTGCACACATTTTTCAACACTCTTAGTGAGGGGGAACAAGATTGCAGTAGGATGAAAGTTTGTGATGTCAGTGGAGTGACCTCCTTTATGTAAAGGGATAATGTGTGATCTTTTCCATAGGTTAGGAACATGTGATTCAGCTATGTATCTATTAATTAAGATGATAACAGGGAATGCTATTGCCTCTGCAGCAAACTTAAGGTATTCTGGTGGAAGTTTGAGCAGGGTTTCAGTTTTTATGGTATTTGTTTTATTAGAGATAAGGAATGGGTTGAAAAGTAAGCAATGGATGGTTGGGTTTTGGTTTTGAGTGAGGGGTTGGTTGGTTGTATGTAATGTGTGGGGTGTGTAGAGGTTAGTATTAGGGGTATTAGAAGAAGTAGTGAGTTGGGTTTACTTTTAGGTTAGATATGGACTCTTTAAAATATGTATTGAATTTGGTGGCTGTTTGAAGAGGTGGTATATTGGGATATGGATTATTTTTATTTCCTAGGTTGAGTAGTGATGTTACAGAGGACCAGAATTTCTTAGGGTTATTTTTGTACTTACCTGGAATGTAGGAGTAGTTTGATTTTTTATCATGCAATATTTGTCTTTTTGTTTTATTGTAGAGTTGTCTATATAACTGAAGATTTATGTTGTTTTTATTCTTTAGCCAGGCAGTCCATGCTCTGTCACTGTCTTTCATTAAAAATTTAGATGATTTGGTGAGCCACAGGACGTAGTTATTTTTTATTCTTTTTGCTCACTGAGGGGCTACTGAGTTAAGAATGCTTAGGAAGGTGCTGTTGAAATGTTCAACTGCATTATTAAGGGGAAGTCTTTATAGGGTGGACCAGTCTACAGCTTTAAGAGATTCATTAAATACCTCTTTGTTGATTTTTTGTAGGTTGCATATAGTTTTGAACTTGTGCTGCTTTGTGAGTTGAGTGATAGTCCTGTGAGTTTAGGCTGGTAGGTGATCACTTAAGGAGTCGGGGAGTGTTCCTGAGGATATAAAGTTAGAAGGGTTTGAGACTAGTATCAAGTCCAGGTTGAAGTGTTGGATGTTATTTTTGTTATATCTGGTTAGGAGTATTTATAAGGAGAAGGTGAGTAAAGCCTCAGAGATTTATACTGTCTGTTTGGTGGTGTGAGGTTATTGTATTCCAGTCAGTGATAACATCACCTAGGATAATGGTTTTGTTCGGTATTGTTTCAGATATCCAGGCTAGAATATTTTTTAGAATGGGAATGTTTTGCCCAGGAGGGATGTATAAAACAACTATGCAGATGTTTTTAGATGAGTTAAGTTTTAGAATTGTTATAAGGATTTTGTCTGTGCAGAATTTTGGCATAGTATTTGAGTATGGGGAAACTATCAAGTTGTTAGGGAAAATTAGGGCTGTTCCGCCACCTATTTTATGGGCTCTGTCTACTCTTATAATGCTGTAGCCAGGGGGAGGAATTTCAGTATCTTTTATTTCTGGTTTTAGCCAAGTCTCTGTAATAACAATGTTGTCTAGGTTAGATTGTGTTAACTAGTCAATAAACAGTGTCAGTTTATAGCACATGTTCCTGATATTAAGAGTGATAAGTTTTAGGTTTTTTTTTGTCTGTATAGTAGGAATGGGAACTGGGTTGGTGTGAATGCCCCTGCACAAGTTTAAGACCATGAAAGAATGTCTAGTTGTTTTAGGAGTTTTAAGTAATTTGGGTATTTGTATTAGTTTTAGGTTGTAGTAGTTAGTACAGAGGACTTTAGGGCGGGAATAGATGAAGATCAGTATAGAGATCAGTGCTGGGGTTATTTGGGAGTAGTTGTGGTGGAGGGATTGAGTGGTGATGATGTGGTAATAGTTGATATATGGTTTTGTAGTAGTGTTGCTGCAGGAGTTGTTTGTGTTGAAAGGAGAAGGATGAGAAATGACAGACATGAGTAAAACAGCATGATTGGTGTAGAGTGAGATAGCTTAAATGGAAATAGAGGGGGAATTGGGGCTGTTGGAAGTGAAGCAGTTGTAAGGGGTAGAGTGTAAGTGAAAATACTGTGGGATAGTAGTGTATAAAAAGGGGGTGTGGTCAGAGTAATATGAGTGAGGTGTGGGAGGGGAATGTTGTGTAGTAGACTGACTGGAGTGCAGTTGGAATTGGAAGAAGTTTGCAGGAGGTGGAGCTAAAAGAAGGCTAAGTTTATAAAAGAGTAGTAGGCTGTCCTAGTATCTTCTGTGGAATGTACGGAATAGGGGGTATTAAAGGCTAGTGTATTATGATGTAGTCAAGATGAGAAGAATGAGGGTTTATTTGGGAAAAGAAAAGGTCACAATGTGGAACAGATAGCTATAATTAAGGAGGGTGTAATTATAAATGGATATAGTGCAAAGCAGTACAGCAGGGAAAAAGATAGTTAGGAATGGGGTTAAAATTAAAAAGAGGTAAGGAAGTAGAAAACAAGAAACAGAATTGTATATGTAGAAGTAGTAGGGTGATTTGGGGAGGGCTTTATTATTATAACATTGTACTCTAATGTGATAATGATATGCTTCCACTCTTTCAGGGTTTAAGTCCATCAGAGGCATAGACAGCAGGCAAAAACAATGCTTTTTTCTGCCACTGTTCTTTGCCAGTTGGTAAGGTCCAACATCAGTCCCTTGCAAAAGATGCTTGATCATAATAGTGCTGAATTGTGCATTACAATTGTTCAGCAGCCAATGAACAGGTCTTGTGATAGGGTACTGTTTAACATGTTTATCTTTTTACCAGTATGAGAGAGTAATCCTGGCATTCTGTGCACAAAATCATTGTTATGATTTACTGTTACACTAGTCCTTCATGAAGTATTATAAAAGGCATAACTCAACTATAAAGCTAACAAATCTTAGTCTTTGGCTACTTTGAAATAAAAAAATGTTGCTTTGAAAATAAACAAATGAACAAATAAATTTCCTAAGAACTTGACTACAAAGCTACTTACTCCTCAGCACTTCTTTCATAAAGATGTACACAAACTATCTACAGAAGACACACAGGCAATTAATTTAACCCACTGGCAATATGGAATACACTGGGACTGGTTAGTGAGCTACATGAAATATCTTGCACTATAGGATTAGTGAAACTGGCTTGTCATCTGCTGCTTCAACACCTATCATAAAAATTTTACCCTAAACCTAAAGTACAAGATATTTTATGTATCACACAACACAATACAATCAATGTATTTATTGAGCAGACTGTGTAGAAAGTTTTATGGAGCATCACCCTTTATGCTTTTTAAAGTTTTAATCATCATTTTGAAGCATCATCAACCATTCCTTAGCATCCTGCTGATGCAGCTAGTGAAAGTAAGTGAGCCCCATTCACTTTACCATATCATAGCATAAAAAAATCATACACAGTGCAAAAAAATGCATAGTTAAATTACACCAAACATAACTATTTCCACTTAATCCAAACTTCTAAAAATACATTTTACTAAAATTAATTATAACGCTCTTTGGAATACTAGGTAGAGGACATTTTGACAGGTATGCTTTGTGGTATCCCTGGTGGGACAGGGGGGTGAAGGTTGTGCCAAATCTGTCTGCTAGCAGGTTGGCAGTCTTCAGGGTCAGTATGAGTGGTACCATCCACTATTAGGCACAAAGACTGGCCTTCCCTTTTAAATTTCTGATGTAGCTAAAGAATGCCTCATGATTATCTTTAGCTAGGGATGCAGGTTTAGCTTCATAATTACCTTTAGAGGAGTTTACAAGATATTTAATTTGCTTGTTCAAGCTGTGGAGGGTGTCCTTCCTCTGCCAAGTCATTCCCCTCTTATTCTTAGACATTAGTTTATTCCACTTATTGTATAACCTCATTATGATTGATGCCCATCAGGGTGGGTTGTTTTTTTTTTTTTGTGTGTGAGGACATTGTTTTGATCTGTTCAAGTACAGCCATATCTATATATTTCTATACATATTTATACAGGCCATTTGTGTACACCTCTGTATAGCAGTCATTGACAGTGGTACCAGGGTGTTTGCTATTATTTATGGCTTTACTTAGGAGGCTGTAGATTGTTTTGAAAACATTTTTCATCCTTTTTGCTCTGGGGAGGGGCAGGTATGATCGTTAATTCAAGCAAGACTGAATTCTGATCAGACCTTACCAGGGAGGACAACACACGTGGGGGTAATGCAGAGACCCCCCCCCCATGTTGGTGAGTACTAAGTCTAGAACATTCAAGCCCCTTCTGGGGGTACAGGCATCTGTTGTAGAGCGTTTGTATTAACAAAGTCCAGGAATCTTAGGATGAGCATGTTTGTGCTCATATATGACTCCCAGTCAATGGAAGGATAGTTGAATTCACAGATGACCAAGGTAGGTCCAAGTAGGCAGAGTGGTTCTCATGATTCATGGTGGGGGACCTTTAGCTAACAATGATATAGAAGTGGGTTTTATCTACAGTTAGTTAGACTTGGAGTAGCTCTAGTGAGTCATGTTTGACCATTCTTGAGGTGTATTTGTCTTTAATGAAGATGTATACACCTCTGCCTTTGGTTCTTTCACACTCGTTTTGAGGTCTCAAGTCATTCCCTCCAACATAGACTATGACAGAGTCATAACAGTACTTGTTGTTGAGAAACTTGAGTGTGCGTGTGATCTGATGGATCTTGGCACCTGACAGGCAGGTGACTGTGACCTTCTCCTTGTCCAGCCTGGTGAGGGGGACATCTGTGTGTCTCATTGTGGAGTTGCCTATGACCAAGACATTGGTTTTGAGATGTTTTGCCTTAGGGGCTTATTGGCTGAGACACTGTTGTGTGTATTATTATGTGTAGTGGATTCTGTTGAGTCTGCATTGTGTGTAGTAGGTTTGTGCTTGGGAGGTCTCTGATCTTTAGGTAGGCTTTTAGCGAGTACCTCCGCATATGTGGGTTTATGTGTTGTGAACTTTTTATGTGCAAGAGGTAAAGTGTGTGTGTGCTAATGTAAGATGACTGGTTTTAGTGCTTAAATGATGCCGAACAATCTAGATTCAGCAGGCCTGAATCTAGCCTATGCTATAAAATGCAGGCATGTGCAGAAAAATCACAGTCACAATAGCAAAAAAAAAAAGTTTAAATAAAGCAGCAATGCAGTAGAATATTCCCACAAGAGTGTGCATCACAAACCTTCCTATTGTGAAATAAGTGGTCTGGAACCCAAATGCTTAAACCAGAACTAAGACACTTTCAGACTATCAGCCAAAATAAGCCTTCAACCAGCAATTCCCAGGGTGTAGGCTATCTTCTTCTGCCACAAGAGTCTAGACCACAAACCTTCCTAATGTAAAATAACTGGTTTTGAGCCCACTTGCTTAAACCAGAACAAAGACATTTAGAACAACAGGCACAATAAGTCTTCAACCAGCAATACCCAGGTTAGAAGGGCAGAGGCTACACTCTCCTCCCCCATGAGTGTAGACTACTAACCTTCTTAATGTAAAGCAGATGACAGTGACATGTCTTTTAATCTGTCCACATACATCATGGCATGGATAGTAGGCCCTGTGTAATCTTGATGAGAAAGCCCTGTGGTCTGTGTGGTCTGTCCAGCTGCTGCATGTGTCTGGTGAGGTTCATGAAAAAGACAGCATTATACTGTATTACTTTTCTGACGAGTTTGACTACAATGCAGTCATATATTCCTGAGATCTGAATGTGAAGGCTTGTCTTATGATGTGTGCCATACTTATGTACTGGAAAACATTAAAGGATACAGTTAGAAAATAATGAGACACATTGCAGATGTTCATCGTGCATACAGCTGCAGTCATAACAGATGGGTTATACTGCCGTCAGACGGGTCCTCGGTCGGCCGAATTCCAAAGTCTAGGTCCGGCGTCGGTTGTCGTTGCTTCTTCCCTGACGTCAGTGTGGCAGGGGTATAAAGGAACCAGCCAACACCATTTTCTTCAGTCTTTCTTGCCGCGTGGTGCCCGAAGCAGAAGCAGTTCGCAAGTGCTGATCGGCCAGCTCCTGAGATTTACGAAAATTTTTCAGCCGAAGTCTTCTTGAAAGCTAAGTACCCCGTTGGGGAAACTTTTCTTGCCTCAGACCGATGTCAGACAAAGTTAACAATTGCATTTCATGTGGGAAGCAAATACCGCATAAGGATTTCCATTCCTTCTGCATTCCTTGCTTAGGCCCAGACCACGACGTCTCGGCCTGTCGTTTTTGTGCTAGATTCAACAAACGCACTATTAAGCGTCGGGCGGAGTTCGCCCAACACTATTTTGGTAAAAAATTTAATTACATTATGTCATCGGATATTCCGACTCCAGTTTTGAGTAAAAGATGCAAAGATAAGGACCGACATATGAGGTCCGTGACTTCTACCGACACCACGCTAAAGCCGGCTACAGGTGCTCCGGTTCTCAGCGAGGTGCCTATGCAGCCCCTGAGTACCGATGATGCTTCTTTAGTGGTGTCTTCTGTGCCCGAGGTCGCAGGCTCCTCGGCCCCCACTCCGACTACAGATACCGACGCCACTCTTGGCGGGGAAACTCAGACTTTAGACAGGCCTGCTACCTCTCAAGGTGTCTTCAGGCCTTCCTCTTTTTCCATTAAGGCTTTCACAAAATCTAAAGCAGCCATGAAAACTAAAAGACAAGCTCCACAGAGCCCCTCTCAAGGCCCCATGCCTAAAAAACAGATGCTCAAAATGGCTGAGGATTTGATTACTCTTATCAGGGGTTCTCAACCCCCCTCGGACAAAAGGCCCAGATTGGAGGAAGACTACCCTTCCTCAGACCAAGCCTCTATTACCTCAGAACATTCTGAGGACCAGGAATATTCATATTCCCCTTTTGAAGATTCTGATGCTGAGGAGTCCATTTCCTCGGTGTCCCCCCCCGAGGACTATTCTTTTGGGGAAACCTTACATACCTTGAGGGAACACTTTCACTAGGAAGGCCAAGATTACTCAGATTCCAAGAAAAGTCTCAGGGATTTTCTCTTGCTTCCTCAGCACAGGCCTTTGGCTATCCCTCCTGTCTTGGATATTTTAGATGATGTGTACACAGAAGCCAGCCTCAACCCAGATTCTTTACCTCCAGCTCCTGTTAAACCTGACAGGTATTACCGGGTTCCTGATTCACACCAATTCCTATACAAAAGCCATGCTGCTGACCCAGAAACTATTTCACAGGGTCCCAAGGGAATTAAGGCCTCTACTGCCAAAAACCCATTACCTTCAGAGAGAGATTCCAGAGCTTTAGAAAGGTGGGGGAAAAAGATATACAGTTCGGCCACTTTAACCATGAGGGCATTAAACTGTCAGTTCCATATGTTAAAATATCAACAGTTTTTGTTATCTCATTTGAAAAGCAAAATGGCCCAACCTGAACAACCAGACTTAAAGGAGTTGCAGGATTTGTTGCATAGTGCAGAGCAAGTGGGTAAACATACCTTGCAATGTGGTTTTGATGCTTTAGAGGCCTCATGTAGAGCTGCTGTTACAGGGTCTGTCATACGTAGACATGCTTGGCTCAAAGAGCAAACCTTACCAGATCATGTCAAAGCTAAATTACTAGATGCACCTCTTCAAAAAGATGTATTGTTTGGTGTTAAAGCTGAGGAGGTACTAAAGAAAATGGAGGAAAAGGCAAGATCAATGCAAACAGTGAAAGATTTCCTACAGGTACAACCTCCATGTTTCAGCAGAAACTGTCCTTCAAAAAATTGGTCCTTTCCAGCCATGGACAGACCTCAAAGAGGTAGATACAGGCACCCGAGGGGTAGAGGGCATTCTCAAGGATCACTTAGAGCCAGACAATGGCAAGCACCTACACCAAGAGGTGGAGAGGATAGATCACAGTCATTCAGAAAGCAGACACAATGACTTTCCCCTTTGCATGCCAAGCAAAGCATTAATGGCAGCACCTTTAGACAGAAAACTGGCATTATTTTCAAAAAATTGGCATATTGTCACAAAAGACAAATGGATCCTGGACATTATAGACAGAGGCTACAGATTCCACTTTCACACCCTTCCAAAAATGAGAGGCATGCCAAACCTGCCACAAAATCAAAAGGCAGAGGCACAAAAACAAATTTCAGCTCTCATGGACATGAAAGCTATTCAAGAGGTACCTGCAAAAGAACAAGGTCAAGGTTTTTATTCCAGACTATTCCTGGTACCAAGGAAGGACAAAGATTGGAGACCTATTCTGGACCTATCTATCCTAAACACATATTTACTCGTACCAAAATTCAAGATGCTCACATTACAGCAGCTTCTTCCCATGCTGGGCAAGGAGTCTTGGCTGGTAACATTGGACCTCAAGGAGGCATACCTGCATGTCTCTATCAGACAAGATTGCAGAAGATACCTCAGATTTCTTGCAGGTTCAACCCATTATCAATTCTCTGCATTGCCCTTTGCCTTATCTACTGCACCCAGAGTGTTTACGAAATGCCTGGCATCAGTAATTGCCTTCTGCAGACTTCAAGGGATACAAATATACCCATATCTGGACAACTGCCTGATCCAAGTGGACAGCAAGCACATACTTCTGAAACACTTGGCATTTGTAATAAAATTGTTGAGCTTTCTGGGATACACAGTCAACAAAAAAAAAATCAAAACTAATACCCTCTCAAGCAATAATTTTCCTGGGTGCCAGCTTGAATACAAACACCCAGATGGCCTACCTCACGCCAGAGAAGCAAGGGCAACTATCTCAATACTTCAGAAAAATGGCAACCTTCATCAGGCTGACTGCAAGGAAAGTCCTGCAGGCTCTGGGATTCATGGCATCTTGCATCCTGTTGATCCCATGTGCAAAGCTGCATATGAGGAAACTTCAGTGGTACCTAAAAAACTTATGGTCTCAACACAGCCACAGTTTGGAAACAATTATACCACTCATTCCATGTCTTCAAAAGGAATTTCTGTGGTGGGCTCAAGCATGCCAAAGAAACATAGGTCTCCACTTCTGCATGCTTCAAGCAAATCAAATCATCACAACAGATGCCTCGGACTATGCCTGGGGGGCACACATGGCAGATCAGTGCATTCAGGGCAAATGGTCCCAAAAAGAGAAGCACCTGCACATCAATCAAAAGGAAATGCTAGCAGTGCAAAATGCTATTATGGCCTTCAAAGACCTACTGCATCCAGGCCAGCTATTGATAAGGACAGACAACACCACAGTGATGTGGTACATAAATGAACAGGGAGGAACTCATTCATATCCCCTGTGCAGACTAGCCATGTCCCTTTGGAACACGGCTCTGGAATTGCAAATCCAACTTCAAGCACAATTCCTGCCAGGGAAGGAAAACACACTGGCAGACAACCTAAGCAGAAATATGACAGATCCACATGAATGGAAGTTGCATCCTCAAGTTTTTGCAAAGATAATTCAGGCATGGGGACGGCCAGACATAGATCTCTTTGCTACCCACAGAAATTACCAACTGAAAAAATTTTGCACAAGGACCTATCATCCACAGGCCTGGAAAGTGGACACACTTTCTTTCAATTGGACAACATTGACAGTCTATGCCTTTCCACCTCTTCCTCTGCTGCCCAAAGTTCTATTAAAAGCCAGAGCAGAGAGGCCAAAGATGATTCTCATTGCTCCAGACTGGCCAAGACAACACTGATATCCACTCCTGAGGAGCCTGACACATTCCCCACCATGGATCCTGCCTCTAGTGCCTCTTCTGTTGACCCAGCACAACTTCAAAACTCTTCACAGTCAGCTGAAAACCCTCAATCTAGCCGCATGGGGGATTCCTTGATTTCCCAACAGACCCTCCTCTCCAAGGAGGTGCAGGATGTCATCTTGGAGGCCAGAAGACCTTCTACTAGAAAAGCCTACTCCACCAAATGGAAACGTTTTTGTGCCTGGAATCAGAAAAAGGGCCAGAATCCTTGGGTACTAAATTTACCTCATATATTACAGTAGCTAGCTGAGATGTTAAACAGTGGACTTTCCTTCTCCTCCATCAAGATCCATGCTTCAGCCATTTCTGCACAATACAACACTGATCCTCCTTTATTCTCTCATCCTCTCTTAAGACAGTTCCTTAGAGGGGCTAAGAATATAAAACCACCAAGGAAACCACCAGTGCCTGCTTGGGACCTCAACTTCATTTTAGAAAAACTGACCCTGCCTCCATTTGAGCCAGCTGCTTCAACAGAACTGCAATATTTGTCATGGAAAACAGCCTTCCTTCTGGCTATCACCTCAGCACGCAGGGTTTCGGAACTACAAGCCCTCATGGCTGTGCAACCTTTCATCATTTTCCATCAGGACAGAGTTTCCTTATGAACCAACCCTTCCTTTATGCCAAAGGTAGTATCCAGTGTAGCCTTGAATCAGACTATCCACTTACCTGCCTTTTATCCTACCCCACAAAACAAAGGGGAAAGACTACTGCATTCCTTGGACATTCACAGACAACTTCATTATTATTTGGACAGGACAAGGCCATTCAGAAAATCAGACCAACTCTTTGTGTCCTATGCTACAGGTGCGCAAGGAAAGGCTATTTCCAAACAGACAATCTCAAAATGGATAGCCCACTGCATACGCTTTTGTTACTCATTTCATGGAAAAACTGTACCTACAAGCATCAGATCTCACTCCACAAGGGCCACAGCTACCTCTGCAGCTTTCCTCAGGGGGGTTCCTACCAAGGATATTTTGGAAGAAGCCACTTGGAGCTCTGTGCACACTTTCTCCAAGCACTATCACCTTCCACTATACTCTAAATCTAGAGCTGGCTTTGCCGCAGCAGTCTTGCAGGGCATCCTTGCTCCTCCTAGTTCCACTTAGTGCCTGCCACCCCTTTTTAGCTTTGGGATTCTACCCATCTGTTCTGACTGCAGCTGTATGCACGATGAACATAGTACAGTTTTGTACCTACCATAAATGTAGATGTTCGAGTGCTAATACAGCTGCAGTTCAGGTTTCCCTCCCTCCTTCCCCTCTTGGGACAGGCCTTATGACAACCACCTCCTCATACAACCTGATTGGGGTATTCTTTTATGGTGTATTTGCTTGCTAACCACTGTTCTTTGATTATATTACATTACATTATTACATAAGTTTATGTTTTGCCTTCCTTCTGGGGGCACCTGACATCTGGGGCAAGAAAAACTGAAGAAAATGGTGTCGGCTGGTTCCTTTATACCCCTGCCGCACTGACGTCAGGGAAGAAGCGACGACAACCGACGCCGGACCTAGACTTTGGAATTCGGCCGACCGAGGACCTGCCTGACGGCAGGATAACCCATCTGTTATGACTGCAGCTGTATTAGCACTCGAACATCTACATTTATGGTAGGTACAAAACTGTACTTTCTTGACTTCACAATCCTTACAAGACAATACACTAGAAAGTACTGACATGATGATACTATCCACTGTATCATTTGGCGAGGCAAATGTAAGTGACAGGTACAATTATCCGTTCAACAACAGAAATGCAAATATACTCTGCACTAATGTAGCTGTGCACCCTGTGTATCAGACACAAAGGTTTTGTATCCCTGAATTCAAAAGAGAGAAAACAGGGATATGACACAATTATCATCACTTGCACAAGGTGTTACATGTGAGGGGTCCAGAGGCCTAGGCTGATTCAAAAGGTCAGTGAGTGTGTGAGTAAGAAAGGAAACATGTAACTGTTGTGTGTTTGTGTGTGTGTGTGTGTGTGTGTGTGTGTGTGCGTGTGTGTGTGTGTGTGTGTGTGTGTGTGTGTGTGTGTGTATGTGTGTGTGTGTGTGTCTATGTCTGTATGTGTGTGTGTGTGTGTGTGTGTCTGTCTGTCTGTCTGTCTGTCTGTAGTGGTCCTCCATGTGAAAGTGGTGTGTGAGAGTCTGCATGAACACAGCCAATCTCAGTGCTAGCTCTATGTCTTGAGCTGTGCATGGTAGACTTGGCATTTCATCATTGTCAACCCCACCAATGAGAACTGACTCTGCCAGGAGTTGTGTTGGCACCTCCACACCCAAGATCAGATGCAGTGCTGCTACCTGAACACGATTGATATCTGCTGGATGTGCTCACTTCACAAGAACACCTAGGACCACAAACCCATGATCTTCAACATCGGGATGTGGATAGCACACTCGCCGATGGACCAATGGAAGTACTGCCACTACAAAAGCGTGATTGGGCATGGCCATGTTGGCTATCAACAAATGTCGTGGCTGACATATACACACAAGGATGCTGTTCCCCTCCCAGAAGACTTTTCATCACAGACACTGCTTGCTCCATGACAGACACCCCTCAATCCATCGCAGACACCCCCAATTCCAACATGTCTTTCATCCAATCCAGTGAATTGGCAACACTGTGGAAGCAGTCTCGCATGTCAGCTTGTGCCACATCTACAACCCCGACAATTTGTCTGGAGGACCTTTCTGAACATTTCTGGGCCTCCTTGATAGCCCTAAACATGTGAGTGATACGGGAAGAGACACCTGCACCAAGAGGAGGAACAGCAGTCCTCCTCCGAGTACCCCTATCAAGCCTCCTGTGTGCCACATTGCCAACACTTTGGTTATGGCCAGACTCAACAGACACTGAAGCCAGAGTATCCACACTTTCCTGCTCAGTGTTCTCATCCTTCACCAGTCCAATATCAGTGGGCTCATTGGACTGGATAGGCGTAAGCATACTGGCTGTGTCCGAGGAAAATGAAGGGGGTGGCTGGATATCAACCTCTATATCAGATTCAACATCTGCACCCCCTGACTGTGCATCAGTTTCACCACCTTTATCATCAGTGTCTGATGAGACACTGATACCAGGTGGCACAGGGCCCACACTCCCTCTGTCATGATCACCTGTGATAAAAAGGAAGAAACACAGACATACATTAATACTTGCACTACTATGGTGCAATATATGCTAAACAGTTAACAGTGCTGCCACTAATACATACAGTACACCAATACACACAGCAGGCCTGAAATGACACATTACAATATTTCTTTAAATTAATTTGCAGTACTGAAATAGATTTATTTGGCTTACCATCTACAGGGAGGCATAAGTCACTGGGTTCCTGACGGTCCTGAAATAAGTTAAGCAGTAGGTAAGGGTAACGTCATCACATTTAACTGTAAGACATGGAGTAATAAATGTACTCCTCTATATCTGCATTAACTGTACATTCAGCAAGAACTCCAGATCGAGCATATCACTGTACCAATCTTGAATCCCCCCGGCCAAAAAAAAGAGATGTGACACAGAAGTGACTTTTATTTTAATTGTTTTACTATACAACAGTATTCAACTGGCCATATTACAAAGCTTACCTGGAAGCTCCTCCCGGGACTCAGAAGGAATGGTACCCATATCAGTGACATGCTGTGGTCCACTCTGCTGTAAGGTCTCATGTTGGATATTTACCAGGAACTCGTCATTGGGGGTAAGAGGTGGTTCTGTTTCAGGCCTTCTCCTGGTTACCTTTTGGTCCTGGGCAACAACAGCTGCACCCTCCATGCAGAGATGATCATGTTAGTGGCCCTGTGGCACACCTGTTGATATGTCCAGCTGTGGCCACCCACAGAATTGATGTTGGCAACAGTCTTCTTGCATACTGGGCCAACCCCTTCCCAGCAGAAATGCCCTATGTTGACAGAGAGTGTCAACAGTGATATTGTTCTCTGCTTCACTGAAGGGTGTCTGTGCATCGACATTGTTTGTGTCCTAAAAGACAACAGAATGCTAACACACATGAGTATCCCATAACTACAAAGTAACTGTTTCCAGATAAAATGGTAAAGGTAGGCAGTCAACATAAAACAGTCTACAGATGTGAAATACTAACAACAGGCCAAATGCAAAACAAGGAGAGTAACAAGAGCAACATATCCTTGTATGTGCCATAACAGTAACACAACTGTGCACCCCACACAAAAGAACAGTCCATTCTAGTTTGTGATATAACATTAACTTTTCTTTGCTCCTTCAGCCACAAAAGAACAGGCACATGAACCATTTTGCTAATAAAACGTCTTTGAAATGCTCAACATGCTTTCAAAGGACCTGTCCCTGAACCATTTTTACATATGTATCACACGGCCTTCTATTTTCATGTATTATCAGTCATGTTGACCTCTGAAGTGGCCTGACAAATATGGCAATGCCATCAGTAAACTTCTAACTAATGGATACAGATAAAAGTGTAAAAGGTTTCATATTATTCATTAATATATTCCAGCATATGCATTATGGAGGTAACAAAATGGAAGCATACCTCCTGGAGTTCAATATTCCTCCATAAAGATATCTTCAGGGCAAAATGGCTTTTGTGAAGTCCTGCAAACATGTAGCAAGTGTCCTCATCATCAGTTTGGCTAGCTACACATTTGCCTTTTTATAATGGAGTGGTTTATTAATGGATTGCATCTGTCTTAGCCTGTGTTTCAGAGATGCTAATTACAGCATAAACAGCTGAACTGCATGCTAATCAATCAATAATAAAGCAACCAGGTAGACTCCATGCTGTTTTTTCCTATTTTAAAAGTAGTTGAGTACCGACACAGAAAGTCTACACAGGCAGAATGTTAGGAGCTGCTGCTGCATAACTCCATCTGTATGTGCTACAGGCTGCAGGCAATGCTGCTGCTGCTGCCAACAGGCCTAGGCCAAGACAGGGAAGAGTTTTCAAGCCACATTTAACTTATCAAAACATACACAACATGGACATTGTAGAGTGCTACAGGGGGGCCAGAGACACAGTACAGGAACTCTGCAACCTCTGCTGGACTCAACTTAAAGCCAGAACCTTTACCTACCCATGTATTGGCTGTGTACTGTTTGCATCACAGTAAGTCCTGAACTAATACTGTGGCAACTTCTGCATTTCAAAGTAAGTTCTGAACATTTATTGTATTGCATAATGATATTATGGCATGTCCTTGTATTTCATCACTTGGTACAGTAAGCAAGTAAAAGGTGGGAGTTTTGTACACAAATGAGCATAACATGTGACAGGAAAGAGTTATTTGACTTGTATGTGTCCATTAGCAAGTAGTAGGCCAGAGGCATCAAAGATTCAGACATTGATACCTCTCCAAATGATGATCAATGCATGCCCTTAGTTTAGCACCATACATTTGTAATGGGAAATCATAACAGAGAGAAGTTAGAAAGTAATGGTGGGAGGGTGGCCTAATTGTTTAGGTGTTTGCCTTACAAACAGAAGGTGCAGGGTTTGAGTCTCACAAGGGATAATTGGCTAGGCTTACAATCGCTCACAAGGGCAGTTAGCTTAGTAGTAACCTATGAACCTATAACCTATGAACCTATGAAACACATTGCATTTTCTGACTTCACAATCCTCACAAGATCAAACAGGCAGGATGCAAAACAAGGAGAGTAAGAAGAGCAACATATACTTGTCTGTGCCATAGTAGTAACTCAGCCTGTGTCCACCCCCCTCCACAGAGCTGTGCACCCTTGCATGTGCCAAAACAGGAACCCATCTTTGCACCCCCCCCCAAAAGAGCAGTTTGTGCCATCCAACCTGCCCTTCATTTGATGGAAACTGTATATCATAGTATTCCCAGTTAATATTCTCACACATTTTAAGGTAAATGATATAGATTGACTTACACACTGCATGTCTTTGAGTTACTGGTCAGATAATTGAAGAATGACCAAAAAACACAGAAGGATAAGACCCAGCTGTATATTTGCAATTAATAATCATAACAGATTGTGTGATCACTAAGTGTACTACATCCAAATATATTAAATATAATACATTTACAAATAATAGATTATGCCTTGATGTCAGTGTATATTCCATTGCATTTGGTTATGCGAGGAATTAATTCAGTTATTTGCTGCAAAGCTGTTTGCATGGTAAGCATGGATAAGGCACCCATCCTGTTTTCTGAAGGTGGACTGGAGTGAGAGTTGGGATTCAGACCTACGTAGACATTTCTCATGTGTACTAATATTTTCTACTGTGCATGTCATAGATTGATTTTCCTCATTTCAACTCTTTCTTATTTATTCTAATTTATTTAATTTTGGAGGGGGGGGACTGTTTGTGCAATGCGCCGCTTAGCACATATGTCTTTGGCTATGCTCATCTCATTTGCACATAGAGCAGCAGTGCACAAACTGGATGAAGGGACCACCCAGGTAGCAGACATATCCTAGACAGCCACAAACATAAACTGGATGCATTCAAGTTAATACTATTAACCATTGTGCAAACACTGTCTTTGTGCGATAATAAGTGAAGTGCAGCACTTTCAAATATAGCAAAACCAAAAAGTGTGCAGTGTTAGTAAGTGCAGTACATACAATTGGTGGTAAAACATCATTGTACATTGGTCTTGCTCTGTGGTAGGCATGGCAGGCGTTTGTGGAGAGATTTTAAGATTCCATGCTCAAAGATGGGGTATCCAGGAGTCCAAAATATTTGTTGAACTCCTATTGAATGAACATGGGCCCAGGCTTTTACAGAGGGACTGTTGTAGCTCAGATTACAAGTCAGAGGCATGGAATAGTCTTGGCTGGGCTCTCATCAGTGTTAACGTTATCCCACGCACTGGTGAACAAGGTAGGAATCACTAGAGAGACCTCTGGATGAGGAAGATGGATTCCCTCGACCATTGGATCAAGGAATGTAGAAGAGGCGGCATCCCACAGATGTGTAACTACTTGTAAGAATTAAAAGCTAGATAGAGTCAGGATTGGTATTCGTAATGCTATTGTGTTTTGTTCTGTTTTTTCTGCAGCTGCCAGAGAATGAGAACTGAATGCACAAACCCAAGCTGCTAAATTGTCACGGATGCGAGAAGCATGTGGTATGTATGCATCTGAACAGTACTGTTATTTTAGAATTAAAAGTAAAGACACCTTTATTGGTTTATTTTACAGTTATATCAAATTGAGCATTCACCTTTCAACTGTAACAGGAAAGTATGCATGCATGCATTAGTCTGGAGGCCAAAACAACAGTTCAGTATTAGCGAGCAGTCAGAGGTTTTGGGTTCAATAACCACACTTCCAAAATATACATTACTGTTAAGTTTTCATCAATATTGCAATGTAACATCAGAGCTAAAGCAGTGGCACTAATGGCTCTCTGTAAACTGTAATTAGTATAACTGGAGCACACATATGTGCAATATATGCACACATTAAGGACTGCTTGCCACAGTCTGTCATATAGTGTACATCTGTTATGAGCTGGATAGTCTTAACTGTAAAAAAGCTATTTGTTAGGAGTTGGTAGTCTTAAAAAAGGTAACAGAATCAAATAATTATATCAATGCATTGTACGTCACATATGAAGTTGCTAATATTCGCCATTCTTTTTTTTTGCTCTGACCCCAACCTTTATATTCTCTTTTTTTATTTTTTGTTTTTTCCCCTAGCACAGTGGGATAGCCTTGCCCTACAGGATCCATCTGCCCAGCACTAAGGCCCAGCATGTCTGGGACGCAACCTGGTAGCACCCCCTCCACTGCCCCTGCACTATTTGGCACCTCAGGGAGCTGTGCCCCACAGGATAAGTCAGTGATTCCCTCTGGGAGGAGTGGCAGAGGCAGTGATTTCATCACCAGAGATGAACTGCCAGGGTTGGTGTGTAGAATTGTGCTGTTTGTGTATGCATATGCTGGATGGAGAAACTGCTCTCCATCATTGTTTTGAATGACACAAGGAGACACAGACGTTAGACACTGCAGCCATCGGTGCAGTGAGATGACAGTGATGACAGTCCATTTGGTGATGACTCCATTCTCACTGTCACCCAGCTTTGATGTCCATGAGTTCACAGTGTCCCCACCCTTTCCCCAACCATGGTGTTCACCCACCTCTTGTGTCCTTCAGCTTCCCTGTCTCTTGTTTTGTTTGTCTTGTCTATCTGCAATTGTGGTCTTACCTCTGCAATTGAGGTCTTACCTCACTCAGACATTACTACATCCCTGCCCCAAGATTCTGCTCTCTCAAAAAAAAAAAATGGGCAACTATCCCCACCCCCCAAAATCAAACAAACAAAAAAAAAAACAATTTGTCCCATACATAGCTTTTCATTTCACATGTCATCTTGACACACTTGATTTGTTCCAATTAGGTATACAACATGGCTGTGTTGTAGACACCCCTCTCTCTGGGGGTTGACACTGCAAATTCAGCTAATATTCAAACGTGAACATTTTTACTGTTAAAGAAATGGAGATCTATGGTTCTTTCCTACATCCCTCCTGCACATTCCTGCTCTCCTTTTACTTTGTTCTTCCCCCTGATTGCTCCCCATTTCACCCATTTCCTATCATTCCCATTTCTGCTTGCACAATGGTTCACATTGTGCAATAAAGCGTGGCTACAGCAAAAAGTAGCTATAAGTGTTGTATACAGTTCTACTGGAAACCAGTACCATCTAGCCATATTTTAGAAATGCCATATCAACAACCACACTTCAGAATTTGGATTTACACATAAAAGTATTTGAAACTGTTACATACACCTAGATTCAAACCCAGTGCCATTTGAACTGAAAAATTAATGGATCAATGCATTAAAAGATGGTGCCACAGACTCAGTTGAGTAGCAGGTGTATTTTAGAGACAGAATAGCAAATGTCAGACTTAACAGTTGTTGTATACACCCACAACTTAACTGAATCTCTGACTGCAGGTATTAATTCACTTAATGCAGTGATAAGTTCCTTTTTTTGGGGCCACATGTTATTTTTCCAAATACAGCTGTAGATAATATGAACTAAATAGTGCAACAATGCTTTATAAAACAATATTGGGGATCATGCAATGCTGCTTCATGCAAAATTAATGTGGAAGATACACACTGGTGATATGGATAGCAAGCATGAGGGAGTACAAAGGGAAATCCATGCTAAACTGTGTCAGTTAATATTGATGTATCAAATACCTCTGCTACCTAACTCACTCTGTGGCAGCATGTGTCAATGCATTGTTGTTAGAGGCAGATGTTAATGGGTTTGAATACTGGTGTAAATAGTAATTTTACAAGTGTGTATGATACTTTAAATACATCTACTTATATTGCTGCCATTTACTGTTGCTTCTCATTGGTGCACAATGCACACCGTTGCACAATTATTAATTAGACAGGGGTCAAGGGAAGTAAATACTGTGGGAAGAAATAGCCAGGGAATTGTTATGGCTAGACTTGTATAGACCCTAGGGCCAATAGCCTAGTACCAGCCTATGAACCTATATTTATTTATTTGCTTACTTGACATTTGTTTACCAGGGTAGTCCAACTTTGTGTATAGAACCCATTTTCCGGGGAGGCTTGGGAAGAAAAGCTCCACATACAGTAGAATAGACAAACATTGCAGTTACACTTGCAATAGTATACATGAATAATACAATAGATTCTACACATATAGACAATTATTGATATTTTAACACATATTCATGGCGTACATGTCAGTAATATGGACAAAAATATTACATAAATTTACTGTAATATTTTAATCGAGTTTGAGACTATTGTACATATAAGATATGCTCCTGTGCCTAAGACACCTTACTCGAGTCATCTTGTCAGGATTTGGCGACAACTAATGTTGGTTCAAGTGTGGAAAATAGTAGTTGAAGACAAAAGTGAGGGGAAAGAAAACAATAAGGGGGTTAAAAAAGACCAGGGGCATTGTAGAGTAGAAAGAAGCTTAAGGAGATGGTATAGAACAGAGAAGGTGTTTGGAGAGATGTAGGGCATAGCAGGCTGTGTAGGAGTGAGATGAGACAGAAGTAGAAAGAATGGTGCGAATTTGGGAGAAGGTGAAGAGGAGAGCATTATCCTGAATTTGTACAGTTGAAGAGCCATCTATTTTTGAGATGATTTTTTAAAGAGGCTTTGAAAAGGGTTAATCCTAGGATTGACCTCGTCATTAGAGGTAGTGAGTTCCATAGTTTGGAGACAGAATACCAATAGAGATTGTGTCCTGCTCTTTTAGCAGGATTTGAGTTTACTAACAAATTGTTGTCTCCTGATCATAGGGATCTGTTTGGTATGCGAGTTGTGACCAGGTTGGCTAGGACAGGGCAGGCAGATGGTTTGAAAATAAGATGGTACAAGGTTGATTGAATAAAAGAAGTTCAGCCCAGTTCAGTTCTAGGTGTGGTTTAGAGTGGTGTGTATGATATTTGGAGTGTGTGGCAAACTTTGTGATTTTATTGTAGCATTGTTCCATCTTGGTAAGGGTGTAAGTTTGTAAGTTAGTGTAGTGGTATTGTACAGAAGAAAGGGAAGAAGGAAGGTTTTTGCTGGGTTAATTTTAGTTTCAGTAACTGACAAGTGTTTATTTCTGTATAGGAGTCCCAGTTTTTGATGAGTTTTCTTTATGTTATGTTGGTTATGGGGGTCAAAGGTAAGTTTATGTCAATAATTACCCCAATACTTTAGTATCCTGGACTATTTCAATGAGAGTGTTATCAGATGCAGGGATATTAAAAATGATTGGTGACAGGGGAGGTGCTTTTGGGTGGAAGAGTAATAGTTTTGTTTTCTTTGAATTAAGAAAGAGTTTTGCATTTTTTAGCCAGAATTCAATTGCAGTTAATGACCTTTAGGTGCTGGAAAGTAGTTCAGGTAGTGTGAGTACAGTGCAGATTATGGTGAAATCATCAGCATATTGAATGAGGATTCCAGGGGGAAAGTAAGTATATAGGTTATTTGTAAAAATATTGAAAAGTAGGGGGGGGCGAGGATGGAGCCTTGATCGACAGCAGTGGGGCTGTGGAGAAAGGGTGAGAGTTCATTGGACCATTTGACTGCTTGTTTCTGATTTCCAAGGTAGCTGTGAAACCATTGTACTGTGTTATGGGAACAGCCTAGGTTAGACAGCGTGTTGAGGAGTAGGGGATGAGAGAGTATGTCAAAGAACTTAGAGAGGTCAAGTAACACTGAGGATACATAGTATCCAGCATCTCTAGCCCTAATCATGTTGTGTCTTTCGGCTTTTCCCGTTTGGGGTCGCCACAGCGGAACTCCTGTCCGCTAATGATTGGCAGTAGATTTTTACGTGCCGAGTTCCCGGCCCTGACGCACAACCTTCAACGAAGGTACGCCCATTCATGCATGTCTCCACACAGAAGATGCTCTAGCTGAGAATCAAACAGGACAACGTCTTACTGTGAGGCAGCAATGCTACCGCAGCACCACCACCACAGTATATCTCTAGCCCTAGTCATGGTGTCTGTAAAAGATAACAGGGCTGTGTATCTGCAGTGGTTTAGTCAGAAACCATGTTGAGTTTGAGTTAAAAGATTATTCTGCAATAGATATTACATTAACTGCTGGTGGATCTTTCCAGAATTTTAGATATGGATGATAGAATGGATATAGGACAGAAATTGTATGGTTCAGTAGAGTTGCCTCCTTTGTGGACGGGGTGATGTGCGATTGTTTCCATATAGTTGGTACTAGTGATTCGGATAGAGATCTGTTTATTAGGATGCTAACTGGGTAGGTGATCGAGTCGGCTGCAAGTTTAAAGCAGTGTGGTGAGAGAATGTCAGCCGAGGTGGAGCAGGGTTTACGTTTTGTAGTAGTTTTCTTATAATGTTTGTGGGTATGAGCCAGAATGAGAATGAGGTTTGTTTGTCACCTTGTTGATTAATGGGTTTATTACTGACAGGGCTGGAAGTAAGTGATGGAATAAAATTGGGGTCTAGATTGGTTGATGGGTGGGGGTTGTAGTGTTGGGGGTGTTAGTACGTCAGATATTTATTTTATGAATTGCTTGTTAAAGTTTTCGGCTGTTTGTGATGGAGAGTTATCGTGTGATGGGGTATGTTCCTTATTTGTCCCAGGGTTGAGTAGAGTAGATACTGAGTGCCAGAATTCTTTAGGGTTGCTTTTATGCTGGAGGGGAAGGTGTGAATGGTAGGATTTCTTGTCTTTATTAATTAGTTTTGTGACTTTGTTGTGTAGGGTTTTGAATCTGATGTCATTTTGTTCACTTTTGTTTAGTTTCCAGGTTTCCCAGGCTTGGTCTCTTTGTATCATCAGGTGTTTACATTCCTTGGTAAGCCATAGCACTGTATTCTTTTTGGTTCTTTTCATGTGAAAAGATGAGAAAAGAAATGGGGAAGACAGGAAAGTGGTGAAATGGGGAGCAAACATGGGGGAAACAAAGTGAAAGGAGTGCAGGAATGTGGAGGAAGGATGTAGGAAAGAACCATAGCTGTTCATTTCTTCAGCAATCAAACATGATTACATATGTAAAATATAAGCTGAATTTGACTGTCACCTCCAGAGGGAGGGCTGACCACAACAAAATCATGTTGTATGGCCAACTGGACTGAGTCAAATGTGTCATAAAAACACTTGTGCAAAATGGAGAGCTATGAATGGGGCTTTTTTTTTTTTTTTGAGAGAGCAAGAGGAATGTTGAAAGGATGTAGGAATGTCTGGATGAAGTAGGATGGTTAGATGAGGAAGCAATTGCAGACAGACAAGATAAACAAGATAAGAGACAGTGACGATGAAGGATACAAGAGGTGAGTAAACACCATGGTTGGAGAGAGGGTGAGAAATCCAGGTCCCATGCATGTCAAGCTGGTTGACAGTGAGAATCTAGTCCTCACCCAGTGGACTGTCATCACTGTTACCTCACTGCGCCTCTGGCTGCAGTGCCCAACATTTGAGTCTCCTAAGGTAGCCTGAACCATGATAGAAAGCAGGCACCCCATCCGGTGTAGGCATGCATCCACAGTGCAGTACAAAATCATATGCACCATACCTGGCAGTTCCTGTCAGGTGATAAAGTCATCACCTCTGCTACTGCTCCCAGAGGGAGCCATAGGTCTGTCCTTCAGGGCAGAACTACCTGAGGGGCCAGGTAGTACAGGGGCAGTAGAAGGACTGCCACCAGGCTGTGCACCAGACGTGCTGGGCAGTGGTGCTGTAGCAGGTGGAGTAGGGGCAGGAGGATCCAGTGGGACAGGCTTACCTCACTGTGCTGTGGGAAAAAAAACAAAAAATAAAAACAAAAAGCAAAAAAAGAAGAAGCGAAAAGATAAAGGTTGGGGTGAGAGAAAAAGAGGGAGAACATTAGTAACTTCATATGTGACATACAAAGCATTGATACAATTATTTGACTCTATTCCCTTACCTTTACTTTTAACACTACAAACTCCTCAGAAATGTCATTATTACTTTTAAGACTATCCAGTTCATAACAGAGGCACACTGTAGTACAGAATGCAGCCACCAGTCCTTGATGTGTACATATATTGCACATATGAGTGTTCCAGTTATACTGATTACAGTTTACAGAAGGCCATTTGTGCCACTGGTATAGAGGTCTGAAGTTATATTGCACTAATGATGAAAATGTAACAGTACTGTATATTTGGGAAGTGTGGTTTTTGAACCCACAGCTGCTGAAAACTCTCTAACACTGTACTGTTATTTTGTCCTACAGCCTTCTGCATGCATACTTTCCTTTTACAGTTTAGAGATGCATAGTCACTGTTGTTTGAGAATATTGAACGGTTTCTTTGTGCTATAGACTAAGCATGCATACTTCCTTTTACAGTTGAGATATGAATGCTCAATTTGATACAACTGTATTAAATACCAAGTAAGCGGTCCTTGACTTTTAATGCTACTAAATTGGTATAAAAATTATTATTATTATTAAATTACTATTTAGAACAGTACTGTTCTGATGCATACATGCCACATACTTCTTACATCCTTAACAAATGCATGACATGGGACCTGACATTTGAGGATCACTCCGTGGCAGCTGTGGAAAAAACAGAACAGAATGCCATTATGAATACCAGTCCTGTCTATATTCATCTTTAAATTCTTACAATTACTCACTGAAATTGATACTTATACATCTGTAGGGTGTCCTCTGTACTAAGTTCCTAGATGCAGTGGTTGAGGGTATCTCGCTTCCTCCTCTGGAGGTCATCAAAGTGATGTCTGCATTGCTGTCCAGTGCGGGGGTTACCTGTAGCACCGGTCAAAGCCCTGGCAATACTATTCCAGGCTTCAGACTTGTATTCTGGTCCTGAATAGTCCCACTGCAGCAACTGGGGCCCATGCCCCATAACTAGGAGTCCAACAAAGACTGAAAACCCGTCTCTGCATCCGAAAGTGCACTCACTCACCAGCAACACCAGACATGTCTACCATCACTCAAGCTCAATGTAGAATAAGCATTTTCTGCCAATTGCATTTTATATCCTGATGTTTTCATGACAATTGCATGTCTCTCACTTACTGAGAGTGCACACATTTTTGTTTTGCAACATTTGAAAATGTTGTGCCTCGCTTACCATCACACAGGCATGGAAGGTGAGGGTGCACACTGTCAGGCACTGTGTTTGTGTAATGTTAAGTGATGTGCAACAGTGGCAAGTACTGCAATTTCAAGATTATTTGGTATACAGGCACTTGTGTAAATGTGCTAGTCAAATGGAGCATGTCTACAGTTCTCCTACACTTACAACTATTGCCACAAGAAGGTTGAGAAAACAGTTGTGTATATTGCACTTCACTGCTATAATCTGCAATCTCACAAAAGTAAAACTAAATTTGCACACCCAGTACTAGAACCCTAGACCATCTGCACTCCTCACCTACACTGAACACCTACTGTCACAAAATTAGTGACATGATATGCTCTATCTTAGTATTCATTGTAAAGGCCTCGCTGTTAATCACAGTGCAATATCACTTACCATGTTTGCATTCTGGTCAATAGTATTAATTGAATGCATCTGGTTTATGTTTGTGGCTTTGCGCAAACTAGGTGAGCACAGCCAAACACATTTGTGCTAAGCGGTATATCATGTGAACACTGGGCCTCAAAAAATAAATAAATAATAAGGAGACGTAGATGAAATGAAGAAAAAACATCTATGGCAGTGCCCCAAACAAAATTTAATGAAGTAAGAGAAATGGTCTGCTTTCACAACCAGCAAGTTTACACAGAAATGCTGTCCACATCATACCTCCCAACTGTCCAGAATTTTGCAGAATGTCCAGATGTTTACATTATATTTTTGGGCTATTCCTTTTAAACTGCGTGTTTTTTTTGGAAAATCACTGTAGATTGAAGTCGATACACAATGACATACATTATTTTAGTTTTGTTGTTTATATCCTTCAGAAAATACATGCTAACACAAATCCCATTATTCTACCTACTTTATTACATTTATAGAAATAATATACTAAATCTGTCCCTATTTTTGGCCCTTTGTCCCCCCCCATCAGTTTAGTTTTTGTTCAGATTTCTTGCACTATCAAGTTGGAAGGTGCAATCTGCATTCATATTACAGATTTCATGCCCAGCAACAGTGGTGCAATCCACAAAACCTTGCTTACATATGCTTTGCATCATTAATATGCATGGCGCAGTGCCACACGATGAGCAGTATTGCATATGTGAAAACACTACATGTAGGCTCTGCGCAGAACCTACATGGAGTTTATTGAATCTGGGATTATGTCTATATTTATATCTATATCTGTGCATTTATGTATATCTGTCTGTCTTTCTCTGTATATATATATATATATATATATATATATATATATATATATATATATCGACAACTCAAACATCGACAGTGACTTCACCGACAAGTCAAATAACCGACATCGCAAAACACGGACGTTTACCAGGTAACGGATGTAAATTCGCCACTCATGCCTACCATGGTTGCATGACACTGCCACACTTACTAAACCATGGTAGGCATGAGTAGCGAATTTACATCCGTTACCTGGTAAACGTCTGTCTTTTGCGATGTCAGTTATTTGACTTGTCGGTGAAGTCACTGTCGATGTTTTGAGTTGTCGATCAACTCATAGGTACCCATATATATATATATATATATATATATATATATATATATGTGTGTATATATGTGTGTGTGTGTGTGTATATATTATATTTATCTCTATGTTTTACAGATGCATAATAAGGCTTTTTCTAATCTTCGTCCTTTACTAACTTCATCAATAAGCTAAAGTACTGGGTCTAATGCATTTTAAAACTTCACTCCACTTCTATAACTGCAAATTCACGTAAGTCATCTGTACTGTAACATGATCTGCAAGAAACAGAATTGGGATAATTAAAAAAAAAAAAAAAAAAAAAAAAAAAAAAAACAGTTTGTCAAGAAGTTGTACATATAGAAAGTTGGGAAGACTATACAGTGAATTAGGTCCTCATCTGCCATTAGGTTGTATGTTTTTTGTGGAAATAGAAAACAGAGGTAATCCAAAGGACTCAATTGAAGTCTGGTATCCTCCTTGTGACCTAGAGGGTGACTAGTTTATTCAGTTAAGCAGATAGATGGACAAGTGTACATGTTCTACTGGAAACTTACCCACAGGGGAGGGTATCAGAGAGAGAGAATCTCCTGGGTCAGCTAACTAAAGTGATTTTATCTGGACTAATTCTATATACTCTGTTTCTGTGGAAATAGTGGATATCACTTTTAGATCTTCAGACACATACATCACCATGCAATGCAGGTATACTTGCCTGACTTAGCTTTTTATATGGCATAGTGACAGTCCTAGCAATAGTATGTTAACATGCATCCTGAAGTTCAACTTTCATCAGGTCACCAGCAGTAGCTTGCTGTAAACTTATAGCAGTACCTTAGGCATAGAGACAGGCTTTTGAGTTTGACACCTTGTGCACTGGTGACACTGTCACTGAAACTGGAACAGAGAACACCAACACTGAGATATAGTGCTGCTACTACTCTGTGTGTGTGTGTGTGTGTGTGTGTGTGTGTGTGTGTGTGTGTGTGTGTGTTTGTGCATGTGCATGTGTGTGTGTTTGTTTGTGTGTGTTTTGAACCGTGGACTACAGTGGCACACGCATATACAGTGATGAGCAGTACACATTATAATGCAGTGCATCACATCACTTTTATAGAACATATGATGCTATAAATTAGCAAAACATTTCAAGACCTTAACTACCCAACCATAGAGTGGAAGACCTATTCTAGGTCAAACATGAATGCCCAGAGATTCCTCGACTTCGTCAATGCCAGTGCATTGGATCAGCTAGTCAACACCCCCACAAGAGGTAAAAATATCCTGGACCTGGTACTAACCAACATGAGGAGCCACTGTAGCACCCCTGTAGTCTCATCCTCCCTGGTAAGACCTGACAATAAAGCAATCACTTTTGAAGTCACCATCTCCCCTGTCCCCCCACCCACCAGGGTCGAACAAAAAAAACTTTTCCAAAGCTGACAACAACCTCCTGAGAGCAGGTATAAGCAGCTTCACAGCCACCATCTCTTCAGTTGAATCAAGCACTAATGTCCACGCCTACACCAAAAAACTATATGAGCACCTATACAGCTGCATGGACTCAGCAATACCTGAAAGGACCAAATCATCTTCCTCAAGGAAGAGTACACCTGTCTGATGGACAGCAGCAGTAAACAGACTCTATAATAAAAGGAACAAGTTACTGTCCAGGTCCAAGAAGGAGCAGGTGCCAAGTTGGAAGAAATCTCCTTTGTCTGAACAAACAAAAAAGATCGCTGGTGAAATCCTCTAAGGCTAACTATGAGTCCAAATTGGCCACATCCACTAAGGACAATCACAAGGTCTTCGTCTCATATGTCTGCAATCTCAAAGATAACTCCCGAATCTGCTCTGAATTGTAGGTCAAGAATACCACATAAACAGACACCATAGATGTAGCCAACCTGCTGGCAGACAAGTTCACTGAAAACTTCACCCCCCCATCACCCCCACCAAGACATCCGCAGCACCTGCCCCCCTCCCCTCATCACCAGGGAGCAGGTTATTAATGCCCTCTCAAAGGCAAAAAATACAACCTCCATGGGACCTCACAACATCTCTGGCTGTGGCCTACATTAACTCAGGCAAGAGCTCTCAGCACCACTAGGCACCAAATTCAACCAATGCCTGTGCACCAGCTTCATCCCAGCAGAATGGAGGACAGCCACTGCCATCACTCTGCACAAAAGGATCATCGACTGACATAGGCAGTTATAGGCCCATCAGCGTAACTAGCCTGATCTGGAAGCCATGGAACACATTATCATGGCCTTTATAAACAAGGACATTGGCAACCTTTGATCACACACAGTTTGGTTTTGTCAATGGGAGATCATGCCTGTTAAACTTGGTTGCCTTCTTCAAAACAGTCACCAAAGGCATGGATGAGGGCAAGACAGTGCACACCACCTACACTGACCTAGCCAAAGCCTACGGCACTATTCCCCACTCGGGCATAATAGATGAACTCTCCCAGCTAGGCATCAACCCATATATTACCAGATGGGTAGTTAACTGGCTCACTGATAGAACCCATTCAGTCAAAACAAGGGAAGCCACCTCTAGTAGTAGACAATAATAAGTGGCATACCCCAAGGATAGTTTCCTGGGGCCTTTACTGTTTGGGATATACTTTTTTGATGTGCAAGTCAAAACTAGTGGTCTGTAGTTGACCAAGTTTGCAGATCACTGCAAGCTCAGCACTGTCACAAATTCCCCTAGTGATGTGAACATCCTCCAAGAGGGCCAGAAGCATGGCCTCAAACTGAATGCCAAGAAATGCATCATTATTCCCTTTGGGAAAAATGGTGTCCCCACTAATTATCACATTAATAACAGTGTACTAAGCATGCAATCAGTCGTGAGGGACATGGGCACCCAGGTTGATAGCAACTGGACTTTTGACCACCATGTTGCCACCATTGTACAGAAGGCTTTCTACATGGGCAACCTCATAAGTAAGGGTATTTCATCCTGGAACAAGGAGGTCATAACATCCCTGTACTCCTCCCTTATCAGACCCATTATCGAGTACAATGCCCCCTTCGGCATGTACCTTGCCAAGCACATGCAGCAGGTAGAGAGACCACAGAGTTTCCTGACCAGGAAAATCCAGGGTCACAAACACCTGTCCTATACAGATAGGCTAAAAGACCTGTCCCTCTACTCAGTCTTGTACAGATTGCTCAGAGGTGACCTGTGTCTGGCATACAAGGCTGTCTCAGACTCAGCCATGATGGGGTTGTTGCATATCCGTAAGTCAAACTCCACTCGTGCAACCCACACACTAGGTCTCAACCTGGTCTGTGACATTAATAGAACTTGTTGGCGGTATAGATTTGTGTCACAACGACTCCCCCATCTGTGGAATAGACTTCCTCTCCATGTCAAACAGAGTACCTTACTACTTCTCTTTAAGTGGAGCCTGGATGACTGGATTTTAAAAAAATATATACCCCTGTGTCCCTGCTGGACAGGGTGAACAGGTGCTGACTTTGTAGGAACATAGGTGAAATTCTTGGCTAGGCTTATAAGGACAATAGCTAGTATCATCCTATGAACCTATGAACCTATCAGAATAGAGACAGACAGTCTTTATAAGCATACACAGTACTGATAACTGGTTGCAGAATTATTACAGCTCTTTGCTCTACCAGTAACACCCTGTATGCTCATTATGCATAACATCTCCATGTTTTTTTTCAAACTTTTCAATTTTTTTATTTTCTCTTCTTGAAACTACTGTTTTCTTTCTCCTGCCAGTGCAATGAATGTAATATGCTATATGTATTTGTAATAGTTCAGTGTAAAGCATCTAAATTTTGTTTTCTCTATTCGACTTCATCTTTTACATGCTCCCTTTCTCTTTCTGTATATTGCTACTGTATGTGTAATTCAGTCTCTGATTCTCAAGTAAAATAATAAACAGTTCTTTCTTTTCTGCAGTTGCAGATCTCTTTATATCATCTGTAAAGAAATGAAAAGAGACACACACCACTGATAAGCAGTAGAGCTATTTGTTTATTTTATTTGTAAATAGAGTCCTATGTGTGATTAATACACTGTTCCTGAATACATCCGTCTAAGAGTGACACAAGGGATTAACATATAGAACAAGTTTTGATTTATGATCTGCTTTCCTTCTTCATGTACCCATGTTTGTCTTTGATAATTGTATCATAATTCACACATTCAGAAGTTTAAACAAGAGCTTGGAAACGTCTTTTGTTACATTACTATATCACACATCTGAAACAAGCCAACATGGCAGTCAAAGATGAAACACTGAAATGTCCAAACATTTATGTCAAAGCTGCCATAAAGTCATATGCTCAAAAGAAGAGTACACCTAGCTCTCCCTTCTGTAACAAAAAAAAAAAAAAAACTTTTGTGCTTTTAAAAGCCTGAATTCTTTTTAGTAGATGTACTCGGACAGATTTTAGTTTTGGTTTAAAGATTGTTAGCGGTCTTAAAGACCAAGTATTATTATTTTTTTTTACTTTTTAATTTGTTTAGTGGGTAAGTGCATCGGTTATGATAAACTTTTTCAGTCATAACCCAGGTTCAAGAACAAAAACATGATTTGCAGAGCAATAGTTGTAGCACTTAGTTAAGAATATGTATATTTCTAATATCAGTAAAATTAAAACAGTTTCTAATATTGCAGATACAAGTAATAGGATCCCTAAAATCTGCTGCCTTTGCTTCCATGCCCCTGTAAGCTGACATGTTCAGGGTAAGCCCCACCCCCTTTCATATCTTCCTATTATAATCTTGTGCTTCATATATCGTGATCCCCCATCTGTTTTAGTTGTTAGTAAAATAAGTTTCAGTTGATCTGGTCCCTGGTCATACCCAGTCACATCCATCTTATGCACCTTTCTGGTGCCTTCCTCTGAAGTCATAGTATAACTTTTTTTTTGGTTTTAACATTTACAATTATACTTATTTCCCCATTGGGCAAGTGCATTGTTCACTGTTATTGACGGGATTTAATTTTATTCCTTCGCATAGAGCCAATTTGAAATGTACTTTATTGGACTTTGAAGCTCTTTACTCGCAATTTGAATCTCCAGGTGGTGTTTGTTGACAAGGATGTACTACAGACTGAGGCTAACCTGTTTAAAAGGAAAAGTTCAGCCAGTCCTCCCTTACACACCACCATTAACATATTTAAAAAGATTTGTGAAAAGGAGATTCGTGAACTTCTTAGTTCCAATTGTAATAAGCATTTCTATAAACTTTCCCCATTATACAGAGAAACCCTTAAAGCCATCACCACAAACAGATATAAGATGTATGAAGCCCGATAAAGGTGGTGGCTTAGTGATCAAGGGGTACCTGGATTATGAGAGACGAGTGTGTAATTTGTTAGGAGATACCCAAACTTATAGTGTGGTCTCCCCAAAGGAAATATCCATTACCTACAGATGTATTATTAAGGTCATTCTTGATGAAGTGTTATTATTTGACAACATTTTAAATCACCTGTACAAGTTCCTTTCTGTGGTCAATCCAGTGGTTCCAAAAATTTTGGGGATTCCAAAAGTACATTCAAATGTTGAGGACCCTCTGTTAAGGCCCATTGTGGCCACAGGAGACTCTATTACAGAACCGCTGGTGACCTGAAATTGAAGAACATGTTCCTCCCATTCACCCATGTCATCAGAGATTCTTGGGACTTGCCTAACAAATTACATCACATTAGTGTTGACAGTATTTCTTTATTTCGTGGGAGGGGCTTACAGAACAAGATCATTTACTTGTGCATGACTTCATGGACATTGTATTGAATAACAGCTTCGGGGCCTTTGGTGGTGAATATTGCAAGCAACTTACAGGAGTAGTGATGGGGGCTGCATGTGCTTCCATTTTTGCTAATGCAGTTCTCCTCAAGTGGTTGCTTGGGCTATTTCAGATACTTGGATGATTTAGTATTTGTATGGAAGGGCACCACCAATGATTTTTTGGCACTACTAGAGGCGATGAAGAGTAGTAACAGTTTTTTGAACTTCACTTGCCAGGTTGATGTGCAGGGGATTAATTTCCTGGGACTTTGAAATACAAAAGACAAGTAACAGTTGCCTAGAAACGTAGGTTTATAGAAAGCCCACTTATTGTAATTAATTTCTGTCCTTTACAAGCTGTCATCCTTTTCACCAAAGGAAAGGTATTGTGAAAAATCAATTTATCAGGGTTTGTAGATTGACTTCTAATGATGCCATATGTTTAGATGAATTATTGGTTCTTAAGAGGATGTTTTTAGATTGAGGATATCCCATCTCCCTTTTGGACAGTGTTCAAGCCAGGTGTTGGAAGGGAGAACAGAGAGGCATGCAGCTATCATTAAAGGTGGCCTGGTGAACTCTACTGGATCTGACCAGAAGGACATGAAACAATTCACTGGCCTAAAGAACATGGTTCTTCAATATTCCCTGAATGCCAATAATATCCAGCAAATTATTTGCAATAACTGGCATGCCCTTTCCTGTGATGAAGGGACCCAACAGTTTACTAATAGCCAGCCCACATTTACATTTTTATTTTATTTTATTTTACATTTGTTTACCGGGGTAGTCCGACTGGACACAGGTCCGTTTTCAGCTGAGGCCCAGAGAGAAGAGCTCCAGAATGCAATACAGCACAATCAATACAAACTCCAAAATACAATACAGTGTAATCCAATCCAATACATGAGAACATATATCTAAGTATACATTAAAGATGAGGTTAAGAAGATCTAAAAGTAGTCAATTTGTAAAATGACTAAGCAAACACTGAAAAATCACTATTTAAAAAATCTAATTTTTTTTTTATTTTTTTTATGAAAGACAGTTAAGACATCGGTCTGATGATAATGTTCTTACTGTAGGTGCCCCTATAAAAGGTCTCGAGTATGGAGCTTGGTAATTTTGCCTCCCCTAAGTTTCCTTAGAAAATGCAAATGTTGCTGAGCTTTTTTGACTGTGCTGGATACAGAGACTGACCAAGATAAGTTCTCTGTGACATGAAGACCCAAAAACTTTGTACTCTTGACCCTTTCCACTGTCATCCCTTTCATCACTAGAGGTTTGTGTGGTACTTGAGATCTTCTGAAATCAACAGTCAACTCCTTTGTCTTGCTGACATTCAGTGCTAGATTGTTGCTGTCACACCAGACCAGTAGTTGATCAATCTCGTTCCTGTAGGCCTCCTCCTCTCTGTCTTTGACCAGGCCTGTAACAGTGGTGTCATCTGTGAATTTGATGATTCTATTCTTCTCATGTGTGGCCATGCAGTCATGTGTCAGCAGACTGAAAAGGAGAGGGCTTAAGACACACCCCTGTGGTACTCCTGTGTTCAGGATGATACTTCCGGAGCTGTTGCCTCCCACACTAACCTTTTGAGGCCTTTCAGTAAGGAAGCTCAGAATCCAATTGTGTAAATGAGAGTCTATGCCCAGTTGAAGTAGCTTCGATATCAGATTCTGAGGGATGACAGTGTTGAAGACGGAACTGAAACTGATGAATAGCAGTCTTGCATAGGAGTTTTTGCCTTCTATGTGGGTCATTGTTTCATAGAGAGCTAGTGAGATGGCATCACCTGTACTGTGGTTTGTCCTGTATGTGAATTGCAGTGCATCCAGTGACACAGGTAAGAATGAGGCTATATGATCTTTGACCAGCCTCTCCAGGAACGTCATTACCATTGAGGTTAAAGCAACTGGTCAGTAGTCATTCAAAGTTGTTGGCTCTGATTCTTCGGTAGAGGAATAATAGTTACCTCCTTGAAGTATTTCAGAACACTGGCTAGATGGAGTGAAGTGTTGAAGATGTCAGTGAGTACTAGAGCCAGTTCTGTTGCACATTCTCTTAGTACCCTGCCCATGATGTTGTCAAGGCCAGCTGCTTTCCTCTGGTTGACATGTTTTAGGGTTCTGGTGACATCGATTGTATTGAAGCTCAGCACTGTTGCATGCTTGTCTTCAGGGATTCTGCATGCTGTTGTTTTGTTGTCAGCATCAAACCTACTGAAGAATTTGCTCAGTTGGTTCAGAAACTCGATGCTATCATCACATGAAACTGATATAGGCTTGCACTTGGTGGTGGTTTGAATTCCTTTCCATAGCTGCCTGGTATCCTTCTGGTCCCTGAAGTGACTTTGGATTTTTCTGCCATAGGATCTCTTCGCCTCTTTGATACCTTTGTTCAGTTTGGCTCTGGCCACACTTAAAGCTTCCATATCTTGGGATTTGAAAGCTGCATTTCTTACTTTCAAGAGCTCGTACACCTCACTAGTTAGCCAAAGTTTTTGATTTGCCCATATGGTGATAAGTTTGGTGTTTGTTATATTCTCCACACACTTAGAAATGTAAGCTGTGACTGACTCAGGGTATGTGTCCAAGTCAACATGGTTGTTTGTCACAACAGCCTTTCTAAACACTGACCAGTCTGTACAGTCGAAGCAGTCTTGTAGAGCTGAGATTGCTCCCTCAGGACAGATCCTTATTTGTTTTCTAGCCGGTGTACTGGTTTTCAGTATGGATTTATAAACTGGAACCAGCATGATGGCTAGGTGGTTTGAGCTCCCTAGATGTGGATAAGGTTTTGCTTTATATGCACCTTTGATGTTAGTGTAGACCTTATCCAGTACATTTAACCCCTTGTGGCAAAGTTTACATGTTGGTGGTAGTGAGGTAAAACAGTCTTTAGGTTAGCCTGATTGAAGTCTCTTGCAATTACTACTGCATGCTCTGGATTTCTGTTTTGCAAGTCAGTTATAGACTGATACAAGGTGGACAGAGTGTCACTGATATTTGCATCAGGTAGGATCTAGTCTGCTGTGAAGCATATTCCATTGAACTCTCTTGTACAGAAGGCTGACAAGAGTGCTCTTGCCAGGCATTCCCTATCCTGTCTAGGCTTAAAAGATTCAAGTTTTTTTTTTTTTATTCTGGGGTAAGTACAAGCAGCTACCTACACAGGTGACTGGAAGAACAAATTATTGCTTTGTGAAATGTTGTGGCAAATTAGATAACATGCAAAACACTTGCCAGGGATTAATGACAGTATTTCCATTACCACTGAACTAAAAACGAGGGCTTCCAAATTGTAAATAGTGTTGTTTATGTTATATTTCACTGTTTTCCAATACTAAGAGTTTCCCGGGTTTCTTACAGTTTCTGCCCTCTTAATGGGTGTTTTTGGGGTGTGTGTTTATGAATACATTTTAAATGCTGTTCTCACTTCCTGTTTCACAGTTCTGAAGATGTCTTTTGTGTAAGATGAAAGTACTAAACCTTAGCTGTCTGCAGTTTTTAGCTTTTAATTTGTTATTAAAGTTCCGTGGTCATACAGCTGCTGGCATTTGTTTTTTATTTTTGTTTTTAACCTCCAGAACTGCACATGAAGGATTACCTGTTTTATTATGGAGTCGTTCTACTTGCAGATATATGTCAAGTTTAGTTGCTGCTGCATTAACAGACTCTGCTGCTGGTTGCCAACTGCAGGTCTGTTAAACACCACCAGGTTACATTCATGCTTTTTGGTCATCGGTTCCACTCTGCCCAGCAGACATTTCACACCAAGTATTGCACTTGTCTTTTTGTCACCTTTGTGTGCTAAACCATACTCAACTTCTTTATACTTAATTTGGCAAGATTTTCCTTAGAATTGTTTCCCATCATGCACTGCTGTACCTTTGATGTGTTTTGCTTTAGCTATCTCTGACATGAAAACAGTAAAAAGTACTGGACATAGGAAGGACCATCTTATGTGTTACCGCACTAGTCACTTTACTAATTTCTGACATCCCTCTCATCTCATCTCTACATATCCTACCCTTTAATAATACTGCAGTCCTGTTCCGTAGTTCCATTTCAACATCCTAACCCTGCAGAATTCCTCATAGAAATGTGCCTTTATGATGTTCATTTAGTCCACACCTACGAGTACTCAGCTATTAGGTTCCCTTGCAACCATTTCATAAATCAGGATCACTTTTGAACTGCATCTACTTCTAGCCATGAAGCTGTGTTACATATTGTGCTTGAGGTTATTATCATCCAGAAAAAGCAACCAGCCTTTCTCTTGGGATTTCCTCCATTACTTTTCTTGATACAGCTATTAATCTTATAAGCCTGTAAGTTTGGATTACTTGCATGAGTTTTTCTGGTACAGCTATTACTCTTACAGGCCTGTTTGATAGGAATACCTCCATGACTTTTTCTGATACAGCTATTACAGGTGTATGCCTGCTTGTTGATAGAGCTATTACTGTTATAGGCCTGCTTGTTGGGATTACCTCAATGGCTTTCCCTGAAACAGCTATTACTCTTACAGGTCAGCTTGTTGGAATTACCGCCATGACTTTTCCTGATACAGCTATTACAGGTATATGCCTGCTTGTTGATAGAGTTATTACTCTTATAGGCCTACTTGTTGGGATTACCTCCATGGCTTTCCCTGAAACAGCTATTACTCTTACAGGTCAGCTTGTTGGAATTACCTCCATGACTTTTCGGGATACAACTATTACATTTACAGGCCTGATGTGCCCTTTCCCATATTATGAGAGCCAGTCTTGTCATCGTCCATTCTTCAGGGACTTCTGCACTGGCAAACCAGCAATCTGTTGAAAATTTACATTGAGATCATTAGTGGTCAACAACTCTTACTGATTTCTAAGGGCTGTAGAAAACAACCCATCATGTCACTGTGGCTTATTCTCCATTTAGTATAGCCAGTTTCCTTTCTACTTTCTACTAGTCTTCATCTATTGCACCTGTGTCACTACCCTACCTATCCCATAGCATAATACCTTCCCATCCATTTTGTTTTTATTGCTGTCAGTCTGAACATTGTGATTTAGAAATGTTTAAAACTACTGAAACTTTTTTTATTTGCAAAATATATTTTGGGACCTGATACAGAGAAGCAGTCATTTGTTCATTGGAATTTAGCTCGAGTGACCTGTAATGAGTGTACAGAATAGTCAGTGTTTATAAGGATGGAAAGGCCACTGCTGTGGCATAGAGGGATAAAGCACTAACTAAGTCCCAGGCAACTTATGTTTGATTAATGACTCAGGTGTCTGAGGCTCTTTCAGGGAAGGATGTGTGTTCCCATTCTCTTAACTACTGTGTTCATCTAGCCCTTCCCTGAAAGGAGGTATCGTCCATAGATGGAAGTAACCCATGAGTGTAAAGCAGGTAAATGCAGGGGAGGAGGGGAAACCAATGGTCATAAATGAAAAAAAAAATCCCCCAATGGAAGCAGTCAGTGTCATGGCTCCCAGGATGCCCTTAAGTTCTGTGACAGCCTCACCCTTAGAATAGAGATAGTTTAGGAATTGAAGGAGAGGCTGGCAGACCAGGTAATATAGGAGGGTAGTAGAGTAAGCAGGAAAGAATGAAGCAGAAGGGGAACCCCCAATAAAGGTCTGTAAGGTTGTAGGTTGCGGATTTAAAGCCTAGCCATATTCTTCACCTGTCTTCTGACAACATATATGCACTCAGGCACTTTTGTGTCTCCTGTCAAATGACGTCTTACTGGTTAAACATAATTTCATTTACTGTTATGCATACTGCCTTTCCTCTTTCAGGATCTTACCACCCCACTTCTGTCTGATAATTCAGCTTCCTGTGAACCTAGGTATTTTGATAAGTTTCTCCCTTACCTTGGCACACTTTCTAGACACTTTTAGCTCATCAGTTATAACTATACTTCATTGTTTTTGTTTTTTGCCATATTTGTTTTGTACAAGTTTTGAAGTTTTTGTTAAGCATCTTTCTGTCAACTTATTTTTTTCTGAGCAATTCCTGGTGGAGTAATGTACTGGAACTTAATGAAAATTAAATGCCATGTAAGCGTCAGTGGTAGCTACAATAACAAGAATTTAAAGGCAATCATTTTATATATAGTACTTTAGGATCAAGATCAAAATAAAAGAATGGGACACAGAAAGCGATTAGAATAAAGTAATATGGTATAAATGAAATATGTAGACAACAGTGGCAAATAAATAAAATATACTGTGTATTTTACAAATGCCTAACAGAAACAATTTTTAGGAGATCTGAGTAAAGAAAAAAAAAGAGGGGAGATCAGCAGGTAGGTGACTGAACTGTATAGTGTGAGTGTAAGGTTGTGAGATGTTAATAGTCGTTATACAGGTGTCACTGGATCCAAGCTTGTCACATTTCCATCCTTAGAGTTGTTGTTTGTCTTTCGGCTTTTCCCGGTTAGGGGTCACCACAGCGGAACTCCGGTCCACATGATTGGCAGTTGTTTTTTATGGTGTCGAGTTGCCAGCCCAACACCCAACCTTCAACAAAGGCACGCCCATTCAATGCATGTCTTTCGAACGCCCACTTGACCACTGGGAGGACATGCAGACTCCACACAGAAGGCACTCTCAACCCAAGCCAAGAATCGAACGGGAGAACCTCTTGCTGTGAGGCAACAACGCCACCGCTACACCACCATGGAATGAAAATTTCCATCCTTAGAGTACACTCATTTAATACTTCTTTTATTGCATATCCTTTCACCAATTCTTTAGCCATTCCAGTACCAAGCTTAATAAAAACTGCACTATTGAACTCAGAGCTGCATAATAACTTTCAATTTAGCAGGGGTGCTAACCCATCTGCACACCTGTGGTGGGACAGTGTTCTGCCCATCTTCACTCTGTGTCCCATCATGACTGATAGAACAGTTGATTTTAAGATGGTATATTTAGGTGACATAGGTCATGTGTACAACACTTCTAGGATAAAATCCCAACATCATTATGACAAGTAACTTCTTTTAACTTACCATAGTAACTGAGAGATGTAATATTCTTTTATTTGTAATTACTGATCAGTTAAGCAGTCAGTATTGTTTGTTTAAGAAGAAGTTTAATTTTGTACCTTTCTAACAGATCATTGTTGCATGATATCATAGGCAGCATTGACAGTAAATACATTCAAAAAATGTACATTTTAGTGATATTTCTGTGGACTTTCTCCATTTACCTTATTGATTACTGAATGATTCAAATGTTAGTTAAAATATAAATTTGATTTGCACTGTAAGTTAATTGAATTCCTCATTCTTCTTCAGTTCCCTAGTTTTTAACTACTTGCATTCTTTTATATGTAGTATATTAGTGGTGAGTTTATTTATTTATTTTACATTTGTTGACCGGGAGAGTCCAACTGGATTATAAGTCCATTTTCAGTGGAAGCCTGGGGATAAAAGCTCCAAGAGGACAATTTTTTACAAAACATAGTTTTAAGGACAGACGTTTGACATACAATTTCCATAGAAGAGAATTTGACATACATATTAACTAATAGCGTTGTCGCCTCACAGTAAGACATTGTCCTGTTCGATTCTCAGCTAGAGCGTCTTCTGTGTGGAGACATGCATGAATGGGCGTACCTTCGTTGAAGGTTGTGCGTCAGGGCCGGCAACTCGGCACATAAAAATCTACTGCCAGTCATTAGCGGACCGGAGTTCCCCTGTGGCGACCCCTAACTGGGAAAAGCCAAAAGGCACAACATTAACTAACAGATAGGATACATTCGTTCTCTACAATATAATATTACATTTTAGAAGATATTCCTAAGTTTAGGATTTCTGTGATAGATTTACTATCAGAGTAAAAGCAGAGAGACGTAGAATAAGGCTCCGAGAGAGCAGATGATGCTCACTATAGTTGAGAAGGATAACAAATTGTTTCACTGTATGTCTTCGCCTGGTTTTAGTTGAGAAGGATAACAAATTGATTTACGATATGTCTTCTCCTGGTTTTAGTTGCTTATGGAGAGCTCAACAATGCTGGAGTAATTTTCCCTAACTCCTGGAGAGATGGGATGAGAGTAGATTAACAGTCCTAAGTGGGTACAGTACTATGATTGGTTGTCGTAGCAGATTTACTTAAGTTAGGTGAAGTGTTCTAATGAGACATTAGCCAGGGGGGGGGATACAGGAGCACAGTCGATTATTCAAAAAGTGAGTTTTAACAAGTTGATTATGCAAGGTTGGGTTGCATGCCCAAGTCATACTTGAATAATTTTCATAAAACAATCAAAGATGGTATTTCTGGTGGCATTAAAAGGGTTTTATTTAGAAATCCCATAGCCTTAAAAACATTTTACGTAAATTTCATTTTGTTTCAGTTTTGTGCCACTGGGTGGTGCCATATTTATATATAGAAAATCAGATCATCAGTTACATTTGAAGCCTGGAACTATTTTTGTAAGGCTTAGCTAAACAGTGTCACTGGAAAATAAAGAAAAATAAAACCAGGTTAATTGTTTCAGTGTTTCCCTTTATTCACTTTATGTTTAACAAGAGTAAATGGAATAAACAGGATCAACAGCAGTCAAAATAACCTATCTGTGCAACCTTTGAGGTTTCAGCCCACAATATAATCCCCTAACTTATAACTTTGAATATTTTTATTTATTTTACCTTATTTGTTGACTAGGCTAGTCGTCTCTTTTCAGTACACACCCGAGGTGGTATTTATTCTACTAGGGTAAATTTAGCCAGGACAATATACAGAATTATAACATGATATGTATATACTAATTGTAAAGTAGGGGAAAGTTTATTTCATTAGATCTTAGACTATGTAGTGATAAATATGAATGTTGTAATAACAGGACAATTTAATTGTGATTTAAGAGGTAAGCATAAAAAGAAAGGAAATGATATAGAAGTTATAAAATGTGGTAAGTTAAAACTTTGGGGAAAATGCATGGACTTAACAAAAGGGCTATGTATAGAACTGAAGTAGATTATTTTATATTATCAGAAGGTACAGTTATAGGAGAATGAGAGGTAGTTGAAACAGGATTTTCTGATCATCTTGAAATATGGCTAGAGATAAAGGAAAACAAGGACTATATAAAATAGGCAAATAAATAAAAAGGATAGCTGAGAAAGTATAGAGTGAAGAAGGAAAGAGATTAGGAATACAGTTATGGAAAGATCACATTACTATGATATTTTTTAAAAATTGGTCTGACTGATGGATGATATTTAAGGAAAATTAAAAAAAATATATATGTTTTTTACAGTGGTACTATGATGTGAAAAAAGTAGAGAAAGTACAATATAAAAGAACATGTAAAGATGCATTGGAAGATTTAGAACATAATAGGATCACCTGTCTGCTCATGATTGGCAGTAGAGTTGTACGGTGTCGAGTTGCCAGCCCGGTGCCCAACCTTCCACAGAAGGCACTCACATGCACACACTCAAGCCTAGGGTCAATTTAGCATGTCCAATTCACCTACAGCATGTCTTTGGGATGTGGGAGCAAACCGGAGCACCCGGAGGAAACCCACACAACCACAGGGAGGACATGCAGACTCTGCACACAAGGCACCCCAGCCGAGGATCGAACCAGAGAACCTCTTGCTGTGAGGTGACAACGCTAACCGCTGCACCACCATGGCTACATTTGCCGCCTCACAGCAAGAAGTTCTCTGATTCAATCCTTGGCTGGGGTGCCTTCTGTACAGAGTCTGCATGTCCTCCCTGTGGTCGCGTGGGTTTCCTCCGGGTGCTCCGGTTTCCTCCCACTTCCCAAAGACATGCTATAGGTGAATTGGACATGCTAAATTGGCCTTAGGTGTGAGTGTGTGCGTGTGAGTGCCTTCTGTGGAAGGTTGGGAACTGAGCTGGCAACTCGTCACCATAAAGCTCTACTGCCAATCATGAACAGACAGGTGATCCGCTATGGTGACCCCTAACCGGGAAAAGCCGAAAGAAGAAGAAGAAAGTGTTTTGACAAAGAAAAATAATTTTATAAAGAAACCAAGAAAATATACAAAAAATTGCTATATAAGCAAAGATTTTTTTTACAAGGAAAAAGAAAAGACGTATGGAGTTACTTAAGCAGATTAGTAAAGGAGGATGGTAGCATAATGAGAGAAATAAAAATGTAAAAGGAGAAAAAGAAAGAACTCAAGAAAAGATTATAAATAGTTTATACAGTATGTACAATAAATGTTTAAAGAAAGAAGGTAGTAAAAAAAGAGAAAAAGTAAAAAAGTGATCTAAATAAAGTAATAGGACAAATAAATGTAGATTAAGTTGCTGGGCCAGACGAAATAGGGTGTGAAATATGTAAAAAAAATAAGGAACTGGTAAAAAAAATTAAATGGTTAAATGAAAGTTTTATGTATTAATAGTTTTGTAATGAAATACTTAAATTCATATGGTAGAAGGAAGATAGAAGAAAGTTAAAAAAAATGGAAAGCAGTAGCATTGAATAATAATGATTATAAGATCTTTATGAAAATATTACAATTTGAAACTAAAATAGAAAATATTATGGAAGACAGCATATATAGTATAAAGGGTTAGGGTTGTCAAGAATTATTAATAATAGCTAGAGAAATTGTCGATGATATTATGTGCAGAAAAGAGGAAGCAAAAATCATGAGTGGAGACTTTAATAGGACATTTGACACAATTGGACATGAAATCTTATGGGTAATAATGAAAGCATATAATATAAGTGAGAAAATTAGGAAAATATGTATGTCAATAGGACATTATTAGGCTATTGGCCCTGAGGCCCTTATAAGCCTACCCAAGAGTTTGGTCCATGTTTTGACAAGTCAGCATCCAAAGCCCCTGTCCACCAGGGACACCGGACCAACACAAAGTGAATAAAAATTTTAATAAGTAAATAAAAAACACAAAAGATTACCACTTTCAGGTCAAGGCCCTTCATCAGATCTAAAACCATAAAAGTGTCTCTGCAATTAAAAATCAGCTGTTGTCAATCAAAACCAAAAGAAAGTCCTATGACCCTTCAACACAGGTTTGAGTGGTAAGACGTCATTTAATCCAGGGAAGATATCCGCCCTCAGATGTTCATTGTGTTACCCTGCTGCAGTCATCACACTTGGGTTATCCTGTCGTCAGGCGGTCCCGCAGTCGGCCGAATTTCCAAAGTCTTGGTCCAACGTCGGTTGCTGTCGCCTCATCCCTGACGTCAGTGTGCCAAGGGTACATATATTGCAACCGACGCCATTTTCTTCAGTCTTTCTTGCCACTCGGTGCCCGAAGCAGAAGCAGTTCACAAGTGCCGGTTGGCCGACTCCTGAGATTTTCGAATTCGAATTTCAGACCGAAGTCTTCTATAAAGCTAAGTACCCCGTTGGGGAAACTTTTCTTGCCTCAGACCGATGTCAGAAAAAGTTAACAATTGTATTTCTTGTGGGAAGCAAATACCTCATAAGGATTTTCATTCTTATTGCATACCTTGCCTAGGCCCTGATCACGACGTCACTTCTTGTCATTTTTGTGCTAGATTTAATAAACGTACTATTAAAAGACGATTTGATTTCGCGTGACACGTTTTTGGTAGAAAATTTAACTATAACATGCCGTCGGAGCTACCGACTACCGGCATGCACAAAAAGCGCAGGGACAAGGACCGACAGCCCAGGCCTAAGCCCGATTCAGAGGCCTCGGTTGATCCGGTCTGTGGTTATCAGTGAGGCTCCGACGCAGCCTCTGACTACCGCAGTTCTGGAACCTGAGACCGCTACAGATATTTTGACGGAATGTACTGGGCCAACGCAGCCTTTTACTTCAGGCCCTTCCGACAATTTACCTTCTAAGGCCGTCGGTACTTCTGAAACGCCATCAGTTTCTGAAGGCATTTTCAGACCGACGACTCTTACAGTCAAAACGTTTTCCAAGTCGAAGACTCCTTCTAAATCGAAAAAGGCTTCACTTCAGTCTCCTGTTTAAGGCCCTATGCCTAAGAAACAGATGCTCAAAATGGCTGAAGATTTGATTTCTCTTATCAGAGGTTCACAGCCTCCTCCTGACAAAAGACCTAGACAAGAGGAAGATTCTGCTTCCTCTGAACAACTGTCTATTTCTTCGGATTCCTCTGAGGACCAAGACTATTCCTTCTCTCCTTATGAAGATTCTGATGCTGAAGACTCTATTCCCTCAGCTTCCCCTCCAGAAGATTACTCTTTTGGGGAAACTTTACACACTATGAGGGAACATTTTCACTGGGAAGGTCAGGATTACTCTGATTCCAAGAAAAGGCTCAGAGAGTTTCTTTTACTCCCCCAACACAGACCTCTAGCCATCCCTCCTGTTTTGGACATTGTGGATGATGTCTATTTAGAATGCAGTTTCAACCCTGACTCTCTACCTCCTGCCCCGGCCAAGCCTGACAGATACTGCAAAGTACCTGATTCCCACAAATTCCTTTACAAAAGCCCAGTAGCTGTCCCAGAGACTATCTCCCAGGGTCCCAAGGCTTCCATGGCTAAAAATCCAGTACCTTCTGAAAGGGATTCAAGAGCACTAGACAGATGGGGGAAAAAGGTTTACACCTCAGCCACTTTAGCTATGAGAGCACTAAACTGTCAATTTCATATGCTTAAGTATCAGCAATTTCTGATGTCTCAGTTAAAACAAAAGATAACCACCCTCCCTCAACAATCTGAATTGAAAGAAGTACAGGATTTGTTGCACGCCACCGAGCAGGTGGACAAACATACCTTACAATGTGGGTTTGATTCTTTAGTGGCCTCCTGCAGAGCAGCTGTCACTGGATCAGTTATACGTAGGCATGCCTAGTTAAAGGAACAAAGTCTGCCTGATCATGTTAAAGCAAAACTACTAGATGCTCCCTTACAGCAGGATGTTCTTTTTGGTGTTAAAGCAGAAGAAGTTTTAAAGAAAATCGAAGATAAGGCGAAATCAATGCAAAATCAATGCAGACAGTCAAATATTTCCTACAAGTACAACCCCCTTGCTTCAGCAGAAACTGGCCAACAAATAATTGGTCCTTTCCAGCCACTGACAGGCCTCAGAGGGGTAAATACAGGTGCCCAAGGGGCAGAGGACAACCACAAGTTCAGTATAAGCCTCGCCAATGGGGAACTCCAACCCAGAAGGGAGGAGAAGACAGGTCTCAAACCAACAGAAGGCAACCTCAATGACTTGCACCTCAGCTGGCCAAACAAAGCTCTTTTGTCAGCCCCCTTGGGGGGAAAACTAGCACTATTTGCAGACAACTGGCACATGGTCACAAAGGACAAATGGGTCCTAGACATAATTTTATGAGGATACAGATTCCACTTTCACACCTTGCCAATAAAAAAAGGAATGCCAAACCTGCCACAAAATCAAAGGGCAGAGGCTCAAAAACAAATTACAGCTCTCATGGCCATGAGAGCCATTCAAAGGGTACCAACTCAAGAGCAAGGCCAAGGATTTTACTCAAGACTCTTCCTAGTACCCAGAAAAGAAAATGCTTGGAGACCAATTCTGGACCTTTCAATTCTAAACACTTACTTACAAGTTCCCAAATTCAATGTGCTAACACTACAGCAGCTACTTCCCATGTTGGGCAAGGAAGCATGGCTGGTAATGTTGGACCTCAAGGGGGCATACCTGCATGTCCCTATCAGACAAAGTTGCAGAAGATACCTCCATTTCATTGCAGGTTCAACCCATTATCAATTCTCTGCACTGCCCTTTGGCTTATCTACTGCACCCAGAGTATTCACAAAATGCCTGGCACCAGTAATTGCATACTGCAGACAAAGAGGAATTAAAATATATCCATATCTGGACGCCTGCCTCATCCAAGCAGAAAGAAAAGACATTCTCTTACAACATCTGGCTTTTGTGAAGCATCTACTAAATTGTCTGGGGTACACAGTAAATGAAAAGAAGTCAAAACAAGTACCCTCACAAAAAATGACATTCCTGGGTGCCAGCCTGGACACAATGGCCCAGAAGGCTTATCTTACACCAGACAAGAAATTACAACTGACTCAATATTTCAAGACAATGGCAACAAAGACCCAATTAACTGCAAAAAAAATTCTGCAGGCTTTGGGCTTCATGGCATCTTGCATTCTGATAATACCATTTGCAAAACTGCATATGAGGAAATTACAGTGGTACCTAAAAAGCGTATGGTCTCAACACAGCCACAGCTTGGACACAGTGATATCTCTCATTCCCTGCCTTCAACAGGAATTTCTATGGTGGGCACAGGCATGTCACCTCAACAAGGGTCAGCCTTTCACCTTGCCTCCACCCAGGCAAACTATCACAACAGATGCTTCAGACTATGCTTGGGAGGCACACATGGCAGGGCAATGCATTCAAGGCCTATGGACTGCAGAACAAAGAAAACTGCACATAAACCAATAAGAGATGCTAGCTGTACAGAAAGCTCTGACAGCCTTCAAGGATCTACTACAGCCAGGACAACTTGCAATAAAGATGGACAACACCACAGTAATGTGGTACATAAACAAACAAGGGGGCACACATTCCTACCCTCTTTGCAGGCAATGGAACACAGCTCTGGCCTACCAAGTCCAGTTACAAGCTCAATTCCTGCCAGGACAGAAAAAAAACATTGGCAGATGACCTAAGCAGAAACATCAAAGATCCCCACGAGTGGAAGCTAGACCCACAAATATTTACAATGATAACTCAAAGATGGGGTCTACCAAATATAGACCTGTTTGCCAGTCCACAAAACTACCAGCTGACAAAATTTTGTACAAGGACATTCCACCATCAAGCTTGGAAAGTGGACGCTCTCTCCTTCAGTTGGAAAAACCTGACAGCATATGCCTTTCCTCCATTACCTCTTCTCACAAAGGTTCTTTTGAAGGTCAAAAAGGAGAAACCTTGACCGATTCTCATAGCTCCAGACTGGCCACGCCAGCACTGGTACCCGCTATTTTAGAATATGGCTCACAGCCCACCATGGATATTGCCTCAAATACCTCATTTGCTCACGCAGCAAGACAAGCAGATTCTACACAGCCAGATCAAAACCTTAAACCTGGCTGCATGGCAAATCAATTAAGCATCCCACCAGCCCCTCTTTCACAAGCAGTACTGGATGTTATTCTAGAGGCCAGGAGGCCAAGCACCAGGAAGGCTTACTTGGACAAATGGAAAAGGTTTTGTGCTTGGAACCAAGCTAAAGGCCAAGACACAACTCAGCCTCATATGCCTCACATTCTGCAGTATTTAGCTGAGATGTTGCATAAAGGACTTTCCTTCTCCTCAATTAAAATCCATGCTTCAGCTATTTTAGCTCACTATGACACAAATCCACCTTTATTTTCAAATCCTCTTCTAAGGCAGTTCCTCGGAGGGGCAAAAAACATTAGACCACCTAGAAGAGCCCCTACACCAATATGGGAACTCAACTTTGTTCTGGAAAAACTAACACTACCTCCCTTTGAACCAGCTTTTTCCTGCAGACCTTCAGTTCCTATCTTGGAAGACTGCCCTGCTCCTGGCAATAACTTCTGCTAGGAAAGTCTCAGAATTACAGGCACTTATGGCAGTGGAACCTTTCCTCATTTTTCATCAAGACAGAGTTTCTCTACAAACTAATCCTTCCTTCATGCCTAAGGTGGTTTCCAGTGTAGCTTTAAATCAAACCATCCACCTACCCACTTTCTTCCCCAATCCACAGAACAAAGGTGAGAGACTCCTGCATTCCTTGGACATTCACAGGCAGCTTCGTTACTACTTGGATAAAACGAAGGCTTTCAGAAAAACTGACCAGCTCTTTGTTTCCTATGCTACAGCTTCTCAAGGGAGGGCCATATCCAAGCAAACCATTTCTAAATGGATAGGCCATTGCATACAATTCTTCTATACCCATCATTGGAAACCAGTTCCTCCTACCATTAGATCCCACTCTACCAGGGCAACAGCTACCTCTACAGCCTTTCTCAGGGGGGTTCCTACCAAGGAAATTTTAGAAGCTGCAACTTGAAGTTCTGTACACACCTTCACCAAACACTATCACTTACCTCTTTATTCTAAGTCCAGGGCAGGCTTCGCCACTGCAGTTCTGCAGGGCCTCATTGCCTCCACTAACCCTCTATGATGCCTCCACCCTACCTTAGCTTTGGGACTCAACCCAAGTGTGATGACTGCAGCAGGGTAACACGATGAACACAGTACAGTTTTGTACCTACCATAAATGTAGATGTTCGAGTGTTCACCCTGCTGCAGTCCAGGTTACCCTCCCTCATACCCCTCTCATGTACTGGCTAAATCTTTGCTATGCCTTTCTGATGTATTTGCTTATAGCTGAAGGGATTTTGTGTTTGTACAGTGTTCTCACCTTTTGGTACTAATTTGGATCACCTTTTTGGGGGCACCTGACATCTGGGGCAAGAAAAACTGAAGAAAATGGCGTCGGTTGCAATATATGTACCCCTGGCGCACTGACGTCAGGGATGAGGCGACAGCAACCGATGTCGACCAAGACTTTGGAAATCTGGCCGACTGCAGGACCGCCTGATGACAGGATAACCCAAGTGTGATGAATGCAGCAGGGTGAACACTCGAACATCTACATTTATGGTAGGTACAAAACTGTACTTTCCGCAATCCATTTTGTTTCATTCAACTCTGTTAAATTACATATATCCCAACCCCTTAAACTTGGAGATTGCATTTGTAGCATCATAAAAACAAACTCATGTCCAAAATTGACATTAATATGTTGAAAAAGTGCATTGTGTCTGACCCCACATCTTATGTCACTCAGATGCTGAAGAATCCGTTCCGTCAACATTCGATTCTTCTTCCCGATGTAGAACCACTGACAAAATTTACAGGTGGCAATATATATTAAATTCTTACTAGGGCAACTGGCATATAAACAAGGTTTAAATATTCTACCAGTGACTGGATGTATAAATTGCCCAGTTCCCACAAGAATAAGTGCCAATCTTCTGAAAGGAAAAAAAGAAATGGAGGATGAAAATCCCTATATAATAATCTCTTCACGTTTAAATTATTTTTAAAATATACAATCTCCAAATTTAAGGGGTGGGGATTTATGTAATTTAACAGAGTTGAATGAAACAAAATGGATTGCAGAACTGAGGACGCATACCTTCCCTGGACTAAATAATGTCTTACCACTCAAACCTGCTGAAGGGGCATAGGCCCTTTTTTCGATTTTGATTGGCTATAGCTGATTTTTAATTGCAGAGATGCTTTTATGATTTTAGATTTGATGAAGGGCCTCAACCTGAACCTGCTAATCTTCCTTGTTTTTATTTACTTATTAAAGTTTTTATTTACTTTGCCGTGGAGGTCCGGTTTGGTTGTTTTTCACTTTGGCTGTTTTTTTGCAAGCTCGGACGTTTAGTGCTCATTGGATTACTTTTTGTTGCAGTGTTGGATACATTGTTTTCTGGAAGGGCACCCATGGCTGAAGTGGAAGGTGATTCCTTGGAACTTGAATATAGACCTAACAGACCTACTATGTCCATGTCTGAGTCATTTAAGGAGAGGAAGAAGAGAGTGGTGCATTAGGATTTTAATCCACTATTGAAATTGTCTTTCTCTGAAGACAAGAATGCTGGTAATGAGTTTAATACAACTGACAAACAGGCATTTGATTTGTTATATTGTCAACTTGAAAATGACTTTTTTAGATTATTTAGAAATGTTGTCAATGTTTGTACGTTGGGAAGACAAATTGAGTGCTGAAGGAACGGATTCTTCAGCATCTGAGTGACATAAGATGTGGGGTCAGACACAATGAACTTTTTCAACATATTAATGCTAATTTTGGACATGAGTTTGTTTTTATGGTGCTACAAATACAATCTCCAAGTTTAAGGGATGGAGACTTATGTAATTTAACAGAGATGAATGAAACAAAATGGATTGTGGAAGTGAGGGTGGATACCTTCCCTGAACTAAATGATGTCTTACCACTCAAACCTGTGCTGAAGGGGCATAGGCCCTTCTTTTGGTTTTGATTGGCTACAGCTGATTCTTAATTGCCAATATGCTTTTATGGTTTTAGATCTGTTAAAGGGCCTCGACCTGAAAGCCCTAATGTTCCTTGTTTTTTTTATTTACTTATTAATGCTTTTATTCACTTTGCTGTGGTGGTCCCGTTTGGTTGTTTTTTCACTTTGGCTGTTTATTTGCAAGCTTGGACCTTTAATGCTCATTGGATTACTTTTTGTTCTTCAGGGACACAGGTGGAATCCTAGGGGTGTATTTTCTGTTTCCCATCCAGTTATCCAGGTTGCGCTTGAAAAGGGATAATGAGGTACTCTGCTTGACGTGCTGTGGGAGTCTATTCCACAGATGGGGGAGTCTCTGGGACACAAATCGTTTCCACCAATAAGTCCGATTGATGTCACAAACCACGTTGAGGTCACGCATGTGGGTTACTCAAATGGAGCTTGACTTGCAGATATGCAGCAGTCCCATCAAGGTGAAGTCTGAGATTGCTTTGTATGCCAGACAGAGGTCACCTTTGAGGAGTTTGTATGAAACTGAGTAGAGGGACAGGGCTTTTAGCCTGTCTATGTAGGGTAGATGTTTTAGGCCCTGAATTCTTCTGGCGAGGAACCTCTGTGGTCTCTCCAGCTGCTGCTTGTGTTTTTATTGGCCTTATAAGGGAAGAATACAGGAATGTTATGACCTCCTTGTCTCTGGATGAGATACCCTTACTTATGAGGTGGGCCATGTAGAAAGCTTTCTGTACAACAGAAGCAACATGATAGTCAATGGTCAGGTTGCTATTAACCTGGGTGGTCATATCCCTCACGAGTGATTGTGTATTTAGGATGTTGTTATTAACATGATAATATGTGGGGACATCACTCTCCCCAAAGGGGATGATGATGCATTTTTTGGTATTCAGCTTGAGGCCATGTTTCTGGCACCAGTCATTTGTTTGGACGAGACCCTCTAGGAGGACATCCACATCACTTGGGGAATTGATGACCAAGCCCAGCTTGCAGTCAACTCAAACCTGGTCAGCCATAGCCCACTGGTTTTGGCCTGCACCTCAGAGAAGTATATCCTGAATAACAGAGGCCCCAAGCCTGATCCTGGGGTACACCACACGTTACAGGTCTACTACTTGAGGTGGCTTCCCCTATTCTGTGAGGCAATTTGCTACCCATCTAATAACATATAGATTGATGCCTAGTTGAGAGAGTTTACCTATTATGCCTGAGTGAGGACTAGTGTCGAAGACTTTGGCCAGGTCAAGGTAGGCGGTGGCACCATCTTCCCCTCATCCATGGCTTTGGTGACTGTCTCAAAGAAGTTGACCAGATTTAACAGACATGACCTCCCCTTGACAAAGGCAAACTATGTGGGGTTGAGTGTTTGGAGGTTGCCAATGTCCCTGTTATGAGGTCCATGATAATCCATTCCATGGCCTTGTAGATCAGGCTAGTTAGGCTGATGGGTCTATAATTTCCCAGATCGGTGGAAGCCCCACCCTTGTGTAAAGGGATGACAGTAGCTGTACTCCATTTGGCTGGGACAAAGCCGGTACTTAAGCTTTGGCTGAATAGGGTGCCTAATTGTCCTGCAAGTTCATGCTTGAGTTTATGTAGGATGCAGCCTGGGATGTTATCGGGTCCCATGAAAGCTGTACTTTTTGTTTTTGAGAGAGCAGTGAAGTTTTTGCTGAATCTGTCAGCCAGAAGGTTGGTTATAGTTACAGCATTTGTGTATGTGGCATCCCTGACAACCAGTTCTGAACAGATCTGAGTGCTTCCTTTGAGATTGCAGACCTATGTGAAGAAGGCCTTATGATTGTCACTAGTAGATGTGGCCAATTTAGACTCAAAGTTGGCTTTAGATGATTTCACTAGTGCTCTTATTTGTTTGTTCAGGCTAAGGAGAGATTGCTTCCATTTGGGCACCTGCTCCTTTTTGGTCCTGGACAGCAATTTTTTCCATTTGTTATATTGTTTATTTATTGCAGATGTTCACCAAACAGGTTTACTTTTCCTTGCGGAGGATGATTTTGTCCTGTCGGGTATTCCTGATTCCATGCATCTATATAAATGCTCGTGTAGTGCTTTAGTGTAGATTTGGACATGGGTACCAGTTCCAACAGAGGAACACGGGGCTGTGAAGCTGTTTATACCATCCCTCAGGAGGTTATAATCAGCTTTGGAGTAGTTTTTTGTTTGACCCTAGCAAGAGGGGGGTCAGAGGAGATGCTGACTTTGAAAGTGTCTGCTTTATGGTGGGATCTTACAAGGGAGGGTGATACTGTAGGTGTGCTGCAGTGGTTACTTGTGTTGATTAATACCAAGTCCAATATATTATCACCTGTTGTGGTGGTATCAGCTAGCTGTTCCAAGGCATTTGCATTGATAAAATCGAGGAATCTCTGGGCATTTGCATTCTGGCATGAGTAGTTTTTACAATCTATGGCTGGGTAGTTAAAGTCGCCCAGATTCAGGGTAAAGGGTTGAATCTTGATAGATTTGAAGAGGTCCAGATAGGTGGAGTGGGCATCCTAAGTCAAATTTTGGGGCCTGTAGCTAGCTATGATTTAAATTGGGGTATTGCCAGTGGTTAACTGCACCTGGAGTGTTTCCTGTACATCATACTTTTTTGCCAGCATGGAGGTAGTGGGTCTTTAATATACATTAAAAGTCCACCTCCTTTGACTTTGCTGCTCACAGTTTGGGGTGTGACTGTATGATGGGATGAGTAACCAGGTAAGACTGGGTTCCTGTTTCGCAGCTTTGAACCAGGTTTCTGACTGCACAAATGTCAGCAACTTCCAGGGTTAAGAATGCTTGCAATGAGTGCAGTTTATTTTTTAGACACATAGCATTTAGCAGCATGACCTTTAATTCACTTTTTGTTGAAATTTTTATGTTGGTTTTATCGACCTCAGGACTTTTCCTAAAAAAAAAAACTATGGGGGAGGCAAGGGCCTTTACCAGAACCCTGAAACCCAAGTGAGACAGATGCAGGCCATCTCTAGCAAACCATCATGGTCTGTCTATCATATCTTCCCAGGCTGTCAGGTACTTAATCCCCCTGGGATGACACCAGAAACTATGTCAATTGTTAAAGTTAATAATTTTCTGTTTGTACTGAGGCATCATTCTGGGTGATGGTAGAATGCTGGTTAAGGCTAGGGACATACCTGCCTGGGACACATATTCAGCAACCTCAATCATGTCTCTCTTCATGTAGTCCAGGGAGGTACATCTCAAGTCATTCACCCCAACATGGACTATGACAGATTCATAACTGTACCTGTTGTTGACAGACTTAAGTGTGTGTGTGATATAGTGGATTCTGGCACCTGACAGACAACTAACCATGACTTTCTCCTTATCTAGCTTGGTGAGAGGCACAGCTGTGTTTCTCACAATGCAGTCTCCTATGACTAATATGTTGGGTTTATGGTTAGGCCTTTGTGGTTGTGAGACACAGGTGTATGGACTATACATGGCATGTGGTGTGGAGGGTTGTGGAGTTTGCGTGTGTTCTGAGGTGTCCTTTGTTTAGGTATGTTTTTGTTGAGAACCTCCACATATGTGGGTGTGTGTTGTATAGTTGCGGGTGGTGTTTGAGTTGTAGTTATTGTGTTGATAACCTTCTTAGTGCCAGATATACTGGCTTGTGAGGGAGATAGCATAGACTCTAGGTTCTTAATGTAATTGCATCTCTCACAAATTGTGTTCCTAGGTGGGAGTAGTAGATGGTTATCCGTGTACATGCGGCAGTTGCTCATATCAACCAGACTGGCAGGAGAAACTGTAGGAAATTGTCCATCCATATTTGTCAGAATCTCAGGGAGAGAGGCCAGGGAGAGCTAAGGGGTAGGCCTAAAGCCCAAGGAATTCCTTACCTTCCTCCCCTAGAGCAAGCACCTAGGCAGACACACACCACACATTCATTCAGTTGCAGTTTTGCACTTATAGACACACACACACGCACACACACACACACACACACACACACACACACACACACACACACACACACACGCACACACATGCACACACACACACACACACACACACACCTCATCAATATGTGTCTGTCGTGTAAATACTGCCATAGGAGTTCATGGGTTATCAGCTTCAAAAGATGTCATTCAGTCTTTCCTCTTAGAATAAATAAAAATAGCTTGTAAAAGTGATTCAGAGTTAATTGAGAGCCATGGCCATTACCTGAAGAGAGCACATGACTGATAGTAATCAATCCCTGAGCTGCCACATTACCATGTGGCTTCCCCAGCAAGATTGCTTTACATGCTAAGGCCCTTGCAATGGGAAATAGTAGTTAAACAGTCAGTGAATCAAAAAGGCTTACTGTGATGCAGAAACCTTTTGAGATAAGAGGCCTGCATCATGCTAAGCCTTTCTGAATCCTATAGCATATGATTAAGATCTGTGAAATGCAGCATTCAGGTCTGTTTTGCTAACATGAAGTAAAACTCCAGCTTATAGAACTATGTTGGTTATTTTAATTATGTAAAACATAGCACATACCTATTTTGTTAATACACTGAACATTAGCCTGTAAAATGTAGCATGCATATAATTTTTTAGCACACTGGACATTACATTTCTGTAAAACATCATACAGAACTGATATGCTTTCACACTGCATATTTCAGTTCTGTGAAAAGCTACATCCAACCCTTTTTTCTTAGCCTATTGAATTTTTCTGTTCTCCAAACAGAGTATGCGGACCTATTTTTGTAGCACACTGAGTAATTCAGTTCAGTAACATGTAGCATACAGAATATTTTGTAAGCACATAGGGTAGTTCAGTTCTGTAAAACATTAAGGCCTGCTAAGTTGTTCCCCAAGATGTAACTGGGAATTATTATATGCTCATTATTTGTGTGTGTGTGTGTGTGTGTGTGTGTGTGTGTGTGTGTGTGTGTGTGTGTGTGTGTGTGTGTGTGTATGTTTATGTACATACATGTATATATACTTATATGCATACAATACACATATACAGACATAATCCCATGTGCACACATGCAAATGCATATATGTAGAGAGAGACCTATGTTTCAATCCAGTGATAAGGAAACCTATTACCCTGCAATCTCAATTCTGCTGTGCTGTTTTACACTGCAGTGTTCTGTAAAAGCATATGCTATTGACTGCATCCCTCACCTATAAAAAAAAAAAAAATAGAAAATCAAGTGACTCACCCACCTGCTCTTCCATCATGTCACTCTCTCTGTGATTGGCTATCTGAAGGCTGCAGACACAGCACAATTGGCTCAGCTATTTTACTGGAGAGCTTCAGCAGTTGGTAATTTCATCATCATGACACAAACATTTAAATGAAGTAGGAAAATGAAGGTCAATATACCAAACTGGAAATGCAGGCACTGTGCAGGATATAGTTTGACATCAAAAGCGCAGATCTAAGACATTTTCTTGGATATATTGCTGAACTGGGACTGTTACATGCTGTCCTTAAAGAATGGATTTGGCAAATATTTGTAGTGTAATTTTTCCAAACAAGCAAGTGCAGTGTTTTGCAGTAAATTTTAGATACAATACATTAACCAGGACTACTCATTATAGGCTCTAGAAATGCATGGGTGTCAAATTGTTCATATGGAAGAGTGGTTTGAACAGCTCTGCAAGCTTCATGATGGATGGCTTTTGCTAGAAGGGCATTGTTTGCAAAAATGTGTCCACTAATTGCAGACATTGGGGATAACCCGCTCCTATTCTACTACTTCCGGTCACTGGCCTCTAAATGGAGTTCCTTCTGTGTGGAATTCTGTTTTAATTTTTTAAAAGATACATGGCATTCGTTTGGAATTTCTTATGGATTTCCCTAGTTCTGTGTCACTCTGGCTTCCATGCTTTTCTTTTCTACATTATGACTCTTGGTTTAACTTTCAGATCTGCTATTTGTCCATTGTTTAAAATAATCTAGCAATCAGAGGACTGAATACTTATCAAAGTATTGCAATCATGAAACTGAACCTAATGGAGCTACATTTTGTATTTTTTTGCCATTACTTAACATGAACTTTTTTTCTCAATGCAGTTTGCAAGATGCTGGTATAGAATTTATTCTGGTCATAGACAGAAGACAAGACAAATGGACGTCTGTAAAAGCATCCTTGTTGCGGATAGCGGTAAGACCTTTTGAAATTAACAGTTTGTAGTTATTTTCTACTGCGTTTTCATTAAAGCAGGGCATTATTCTAGAACTTAATCTGTAATAATGCTTGATTAATATAGTCCTAATTAATTGTGGCTGTGTTTGGCATTGTAATGTGATATCAATGCAGGAACATGTTTGAGGATTTTATGATTTTGATTAAAATGTACTTTAAGTAATAGGTGGTCAGGAGCGCTCTGTTCAGTCTTTCGCTCTCTCGCCTTAATATTCATTTTGTTCTTTTTTGTGACTTAATTGAATTAGTTAGGGTACAGAAAAGAAAGAATCTGTCTTTGTTAAATGCCAGGGGGTGGATGTCAGCAAAATAGAATGTGAGAGCTTTGCTCTGAGGCTTTATAGTGTAGTGAAGGGTGAAGCCAGAAAGCTTCAGCAAACAGCTTTATTCTGCTGCATGCCATTAACCTTATGCTATGCAGGAGAGGGAATAATGTCTTTAGCACTGCAAACAGAGTAAGTAGGCAGCTGAGCATGGTTATTTTGTGTGTGTGTGTGTGTGTGTGTGTGTGTGTGTGTGTGTGTGTGTGTGTGTGTGTGTGTGTGTGTGTGTGTGTGTGTGTGTGTGTGTGTGTGTGTGCTTATACGTTAAGTTTTTGCTGAAAGGTTTGAAATACATTATCTGTGTACGACAGTGGAAAATCCATCTAGCTTCAGCCATAGATATTTATACTGCTTCCTTATCATTCCATTTTGGCAATGTTAAATTTCACTGTCTTCTACTAAACTACTGTTTCTAATGTGTGTGTGTGTGTGTGTATGAGGTAAAGATGTGTTTGTATCATAATGACAAATTTACACTTACAGAGCTGTGATATATTTTATATTTCATCAAATTGCTTGTCATCTGGTGACCTAACGCATGTCAGGTGCTGTGTAATCTGAATCATGCACCAGGTAAACAGTTACTGCTTCTTTTGTTGCATTCTAAGTATACCTGCAACGTGTTTGGTAGGACTTTTTATTTTGATACAGAATGTCCATCGTTACTTCCTTTTGTTGTGAAATGCAAGATATTTCCACAAAATAGGACGTCTAAGTTATAGAAATTAAATGTTATTGTTAAGAAAATGGCTGCACTGTGGTAGAACAGTTAGCATTGCTGTCTTACCATGTTTGGCTCTCTGGTTCAATTCCTGGTTGTGGTGCATATCCCAAAGCCAGACTGAAAGTTAAATTTGTGTGTGTGTGTGTGTGTGTGTGTGTGTGTGTGCATTTGAGAGTATGCCAAGTAGCCAAGTGGTGTCTCTTCCCCAGACTTAGTTTTGCCTTATGCCTGCCACTTTGGTTGCATAGTTTCTTAATCCCCCATTATCCCAAATTAGATAAAGTTGGTTTGAATAATTGTGAATTTGAATATCAGATGATAATGAGATTGGTATATTTTAATTTTGCCTAAAAGGAAGTAGCTAACATATATAATGACCCTCTACTGCTTCTAGATGTATGCTTGACTCTGTATATCTTTGGATATACTTGATAATGGTGGCAAGAATCACTCCAATGGTAGGAAGCACAACCCAGAAAGGTAATCTACAGTATGACTTTATAGTCAATGATCCTTCTTGTCATATTATACTGCTGATGTACAATAGTCAGTTATACACATAATAGCACAATAGCTTGAATAAATTAACTTTCCAAAAAAGATTTAAAGAAAAATACCAGATGATGCAGTGAAAAAACTTAACAGTTGTACTTAGTCCAAGGGACAAATGTGAAGTTACAACCAATTAAGTCAGGTAAATCTTTTGCAATGACTTACAATGTCTTGTATAGCTGGCACCAGAAATCATACTGGTAAGAAAACAACAGTTACACATGAACTGATTTTTTTTTTTTTTCATTTTTGTTTTTGATTTTATTTCCCCTGTTGATGTTCATCCCTCAGTGATTAATTGGCCTGTTTATTCCCCTAAGGCAAAACCCAGCTGTGTAGCCCATCCATCAGGCTTTTCTCATTTAAACCTTAATCTCACTCTCTTGGTGACTGATTTGGCTGACTGCATCATTCTAAGAGCTATTTTCTGTGTGTTAGTGCTCCTACCCACATCCTAGATTGGTAAGTCATGTGCACATGCTTGTATTTTTGATACAGCTTTGAGACCACTACTTATTCTACCTATGGTATATGAGCTGGCATTTCTTGTTCCCTCCGTTCCTGCTCTGTTTATTTCTTTCAGAGCCATATACATTATAGGTTCATAGGTTAGTACTAGGCTAGCTGCCCTAGGAAGCCATTTTAAACTTAGCCAATTTACCTTCAAAGGTGAGAATCAATCACTGCACTTTCCATCTGTGAAGTAAACACCTTAACCATTATACAGCCCCCAACTCTAGTAAGTACTAGGCTAGCTGCCCTTGTTGACTATTTTAAGTGCATCCAATTTCCTGCAAAGGTGAGAATCGAACACTGGACCTAGAGTTTGACAGATCTGTTTTCCATAGCCGACAAAGGCAGCTGACACAGTAGTCCCATGAAGTCAGGATGCTGTAAACAAATTGATGAACACGAAAATTACCATTACTAGGTTTTCTTATTGACAGCATTTACAATGATATATCTGTCCTTCTTGGATCCTCACTGCAGCACAGTGGTTGTGCTGTTCCTGCCTCAGAGTCAGTTTGTACTTTGAAAGCATATTATTTGATGTTATGATTTCCAAGAATACATTTCTGAAGATGGTGCAATGAAAATCTTCCTGCCTTATTTTTGTATCCAGCAGAAAACTGCCAAACTTTGATTTCCATTGTTTTCAACACGTGTTCCAATGTCTTGTCATGTTAATTATCTTCTATAGCATGTAATTGCTTTTCTCAGTATTCCGTCTACAGACTACACAATCAAGTCTCAAAATAAAAGTTAAGGGGTCTCAAGGAGTCCTTGTGGTTGCAATTTTCCATGAGCGCTACCCTTGGAAAAGTTCTTTTTATTCCTTACTCAATGCCAGCACCATGTAAAGTTGGAGTCAATGCAGTGATCACAAAATCTGCAATAAAATGTAATATACAAGTACACTATATTCCCTAACTTTGTCATAACTGTTTTCTCTGCCCATCTCAATTCCCATTCCAGTGGACTAGCTGCCATACTTGGCTAATATTATCTTCTGCCATTATGGGTTCCTTAGCCTTAGAAATATTTCCGCCATCATGCATATATCCATTTTCACTGTGACTTCCTCCTTCCTAAGCACGTAAAGTCCTTTCATTGTTTTATTTTTTTATCTCTTCCAAGTAGAGCATCTCTCGCTTGAATCTTGGTAGCATATTGCAAATGCAGATCATGACAGTTTTCCTAATCAGAAAACAGACTTCTAGAAGTAACTTTTGCCTTTAGTTTCAGTGGGTTTTCTTTATCCAGCTATCTTTATGAGTTAATGCATGCCACATTCTGTGCATCTGTTGTACTGCTAAAGCATCTTTTCTTAAGAACTGCAAGGCTGAAATAATACAGTCTAATGTTCATTTGAATACCTGCCAACACGAGACCCTTTTATGCATCCATTACCTATAGTAATTGAATCAGGGTCAATACAAAGAAAGTACTGATAAGACCCATTATAATCAAGTGTCTTCTCAGTCCCAACCTTTGTTAAGTTACTTCAGCTTTTCAGAATAATAGTTTACATCGTAAACACACACACACACACACACACACACACACACACACACACACACATACATTGCAATGCTAAGGAATGCAGACAATGCTTATAATGCTGGGTGTGGCTCAGAATTAAAACGTCTTTGTTGAAACTGATCAAGAAGAGCAGAAAATAACTTCTAGCTAGATCCTCATACTAGAGTTCAAAACAGAGGGCCCATTAACTCTTTTGTTCTCGTAGATATAAAAATAAAATGTCCCATCTAAGCTACTTAAAACTAAATGTTCATACAGCCACTGCAGAAAGTGATATGGCCCTCTTGCATAATTAATTTGGGAGAGGATTCATTAAATAGTGTTTCTAACTGTATCAAAATGCAGCTGAATTTTAATTAATTAATTAGTATAGGCAGGATGGAGTGGGTGGAGAAGAGTGTCAGGAGTGATTTGTGATAGACGAGTACCAGTAAGACTGAAAGGGAAGGTCTACAAGAGGGTAGTGAGACCAGCTATGTTATATGGGTTGGAGACAGTGGCATTGACAAAAAGGCAGGAGTTAGAGCTGGATGTGGCAGAATTAAAGATGTTAAGATTTGCACTAGGTGTGACGAGGGTGGACAGGATCAGGAATAAGTATATTAGAGGGTCAGCACAGGTTGAAAGGTTTGGAGACAAAGCCAGAGAGGCAAGATTACGTTGGTTTGGACATGTGTTGAGGAGGGATGCTGAGTATATTGGGAAAAAGATGCTAAGGATGAAGCTACCAGGTAACAGGAAAAGAGGAAGGCCTAAGATAAGGTTTATGGATGTCGTGAGAGAGGACATGCAGATGGTTGGTATGACAGACCAAGATGCACAGGACAGGAAAAAATGGAAACAAGATGATCCGTTGTGGTGACCCCTAACGGGAACAGCTGAAGGAAGGTGATTAATTAATTAATTAATTAATTAATTAATTAATTAATTAATTAATTAATTATTCAATTACTCTATCTGTGTAAACAGAGAAGCCATAATTGTGCTTGCATGTAACTTTCTTTCTTTCTTTCTATTTCTCTCTCACTTTTGGTAATCTGCTTATCCCTGCAGAGCCATACTCGTTTTTCAGAAGTAATGTGGGGGAACAAAGCTTTCATAAGAGACAGGTATACATATATTCTTGCATAGGTTATATAAATGAACTGCAAAAAAAAATTGTATTGACTATGATGCTTATTTGGAGCAAAAAAGAAGCTAGCTGAAAACAGTATAAACATGCAATATTGAATTATACAGGTCTGCCTTAAATTGTTGACTGGCGATCATGTCAACTTTCAAAACATCAAACCTGAAACAGTGAACATTCAAGATAAAGGTATAACGAGGAGCGGGTTTTGGCCTTTCCCAGCTGTAGTTCAATCCCAGAGTTGGTATATATAATTAGCAGGTAGGTGCAGGGGGACTTGCTGTCCTGCAAAAAATACATTTTCGAGTTTTTTGTAGTTTTGATGTTGTGGATGCTTGGTGTTGCAGATTCAGTGTTCTGAGAGTCGACAATCGACAGTTTGGCCAGTTGATAATTTAGTATAGATCTGAGGTATACAAATTTGAATGCTGAATACTTTGCTGTAATAAACTTAAGCAAGCAAATCATTTTGCAGTGATTTTCAGTCCCTGTGCCTTGTATGCAAAATCTGCACATCCTCCTTGTGACTGAGTGGGTTTTCATCTGATGGTGCTGTTTCCTGCCACTTCCTAAAGATCTGCGTAGGAGAATTGGCAGTTCTCTAAATTGCCTTTTAATATGCAATATGTATGCATGTATGTGTGTTTGTGTGTCCTGTGACCAGATGACACCTGACAAAGGCCACAGAAATACATCACAAAGAGGATTACCGGCCTCAAAGAGATGCCCTATGCAGACCATCTCAAAAAACTGCAGCTTTACTCCGTTGTATATCGCCTACTCAGAGGCGATCTCTGCCTAACGCACAAAGCTATGTCAAACCCAGAGCTCTTAGACATGCTCCACTTAAAGAAATCCCAATCCCTATGAGCTACATGCTCTAGGGACCTAAACCTCGTCACCACAATAAACAGAACATGCTGGAGGGATAGATTCCTGTCCCAGAGACTTCCCATACTCTGGACCAAACTACCTATCTATATCAAACAAAGCTCCTCATTAGCACTGTTCAAGAAAAATCTTGATGATTGGATGGGAGATAGGAAATTCACCCCGGGGATCACTTCTGTGGCTCTGCTCGACAGTGGCACAGGAAAATAATTTTCTTGGGTGGCGAAAGCCAGGGTAACTTTGGCTAGGCTTATATAGGCCCTAGGGCCAATAGCCTAGTACCTACCTATGAACCTGTGAACCCCACTCAGAAGTATTTTATCCACTTGTTCCCATTGAGGGCTGGAATAATCTATGGCACTCATTTAATCCTGTAATGCACAAAGGAGGTAAACTGAAAATAAATGAATGCACAAATAATTAAGTCTCAGTGTCAGGGCAGCTCAGAATGTATTATTTTTTTTTTAGTGACAATAAAGTTAGTTTATCTACAAGGTGGTCATGAGTAGATCCTTCACGTATCACTAAAGAACAGAAAAGCAGTGACCCTTTTCCATAAGAAATCACTGTCAGCAGGGTTTCTATGTGTGTGTCAATGGTGAGTCCTTGGTTTTGAAATGTTCCTCCTGTCTTCATGTTTGTGTACCACAGAATTGGTCTATATGGTTTTCCTGCATTTTGTTGAATGTCCATTCGGTCAACAAGTGCTAGGGGTGGGGGCGTTATGTCGAATGTACATGATTATAATGTCAAGATTATGTTTTGTTGAGACAGGTGAGTGGGTTTGGATGGGGTGGGAGTGTTTGTGCATGTGTTTGGTAGGTAGGGTTGGGTCAGGGATAGGTGTTGTATGTTTGTGTAGTAGTGCGTGCATTTTAGGGTTAGGATCCGGGGGTAGGTAAGTGATGAGATGTAGTGTTTTAATGTTTGCTTGTGTGTGCTTGTATGTCTGAGTGTGTCTTGTGTAGTGGCATTGCTACGGGAAGGCTTTTTTTTAAGGTAAGCTTTAGGGTTAGGGATGGTGGAAGAGGCAGGGTTAGGGTTAGCAACTATTAATAAGTTGGTGCAGGTATGCTACTCCTAACCCTAATGTTGCCCCTTTCACCAACCCTAACCCTACGTCTTACTTTAAAAAAAGAAACAAAAAGCCTCACAGTAATACTACCACTATTCTGACAAATTTTAGGTAAGTCTTTGTGTGGGTTTTAGTCTAAAGATTAGGAGAGGAAGTAGTTTCCCCCATCTGTCTTTTGTGGGTCGATCTGTAGGGCTTTCGGTATTCTGTATGTTCAAACATGCGATTTCCCGTCTAGATTAAGTATGTTCAATTATACAGATTAGAACCGGTGTGTGTGTATAAATACCTATCTGTATTTATACATATATATATATATATTTATAAAAAATACATAAATATAGATATCTATCCATATCTACATCTGTCTATATGTATATATGTATATATAGGTAGATATAGATGTAGATCTATTTCTCTCTCTCTCTCCCTTTCTATATATATATATATATATATATATATATATATATGGTTCCACTTCTAACCATTGAAATTTCAAAACATCGAAATTCTGATCGAGACCAGAATATCGAATTTTGAAACATCGAAGGTTACAAGTGTAACAAAAAAAAAAATAAAAATAAATTTTAACAATTATGCCCCCCCTGCACCCCACACACACCCCCTACTTTAATATACCAACTCCGAGACCACACTACAGTGGAGTAAAGGGAAATTTAGCACTTTTGCATATAGTGCTAAATGGGAGATTTTCTGTACTCTATCTGTAGTGCCGTCCATACCTCCCAACTGTCCCGAATTACTCGTTTTTTACCGTGTTTTGGGTCGAAATGAAGGGGTTCCACGATTCCCGAGTGGCACCCCTTCATTTCCGATTTGTTTGCTTTTGTTTTTTTTATTTTTTGAATTTTCGCGCTGTCGGAGCTGACATCATCACGTGGGCAATGACGTCAGCTCTGTCAGTGCTACCAGCCAGTCGGAATTGAGCTTAAGGAACTCACGTCATCATTTCCGGCTAGCTGCGAGCAGTCGGGAATTAAATAGCAGCACTAATGGCAGTTTCTGAAACTTTCTGCGCTTTGCTGTTCAGAAAGAAAAATGCTGGCTGGCTTTTCATATGCTGCCGAGAGAGGTGCTGGCTTTTGCGAATGCTGCCATTTTCGGATGGAAAAACGAGAGAGGGACTTTGAGAGGTGCATTTAATTGTATGGTGGATGGAAAACTAACATCAGCAAACTGATTTGAAAAAATTCAAGACAGTTACCTTTTTGGAAGACATCCTTAAGTCTAGGAATGTGAGTATGAAAGTCCGGAGAGGCAAGTCACTAACTGCATTGACATAGAGAGGGTCAGGTGTATACACAGAGCTCTTCTGGAAAGGCAGTCCAGGCAGGTGCTGAGGCGTGACTGAGGTAGAGATCTGTATTAGAGGGTGCAGTTCTAATGCACATTTACTATGTATGCATTTTTCAATAGTGAAGATCAAATTTGAAAGCAGTGTTGGCATGAGGATCTGTACGCACTGATGGGATACGATCTGTGGTATAATAATGTTATACAACTCATGCTAGTAGCCTCAGTGCTGCTTTTCTTAACAAAATTGTCCCTTTTTCTTGTTCTGCTGTTATCCCAAACACCTCAGAATGCCTTTGATAAATTACAATATAATTATGGTTTAGGCAGTATAGCTCAGGGCCGACTTTTTTTGTGCAGTCGAATTTATTCAAAAGTATCATGGTGGTTTTTCGTTCTAGCTTCCACCTTTGCTTCTTATGATACTTTCATTTCCCCCACTTGTCCTCAGTATGGTATATCTGAATCACCCCTTATCTTTTTTCATTGGTTTTGTGTTGTAAATGTGTGTGTGTGTGTGTGTGTGTGTGTGTGTGTGTGTGTGTGTGTGTGTGTGTGTGTGTGTGTGTATATATAATGTTATATAATGTATACAGAGAAACAAGATGACAAACAAGCAGATTTCTGACAAAGTAAATTATCTGTAAACAGGAACGATGTACCTGCCATGGTTGAACGTCCAAAATATCTATATTTGATACATTTGCCTGTTGCTGTTTGTTGGACAACATATTCTGCAGGGCATGCACAAGGGAATACACTGCATTATAAGCTTTGTAGGCATGTCTGTAGTTCAGTATATCAAAAAGTGAGCCACTTAAATCAGATGCATTCTTATCACCTTTACAGAGTGGCATCCCACTGTCCATTTTAGTATTTATTTCACTAAGATTGCTGTTGTCACCTTGCCACACACACCCAAATGCTTTCTCCCAGAAGGAGTTAAATGTGTCATGAGCAAAGAATGATACTTGGAGACCTTGAAGATATTCTTTGAACCCAGATAGGGCTCTTGCATTGTGGGAGAACCTTAATGTCCCATTTAATGTTACCCACATCTCATGTTTTGAATATTCCTGTGATGCAGCACAATGTAAAGTAAAGCTCCATACTTTCCCACTGATGCTATATACTGAAATTGCATCAATGAATGGAATGGCTACCCATTCAGTAATATAGATCACAACAACATTTGCAGATGACTTTTTAATTACCTCAATCTGTAGAATTTTAGGCCCATAATCACTTTCTGGGATCTTCTCATGATGGAAGTCAGTGCAGCCTTCACTTGTAATGATCTCTTCGGCCAACCTGTGGCTGCCTGTCTCTCCAAATTCATCACTTAACAATTCCAACCCAAGTCCATCCAAAGTAGGAAAGTAAGTGAGCAAGACTAATTGACCTTAAACTGTTATTAGGAACTCTCCTCAGAAATGAAGGAAACTCATGCTTGTCACTTAGCAGAACAGTGTCAGCACCATGGCTAATCTTTTACAGAGACGTTGGCATTCATATTTGGTTCAGATACATTTCTCTCTCTTTATATATATATATATATATATATATATATATAATATATATATATATATATATATATATATATACAACATCAGAACTAGTACATTTCACCATATGCATTTGAGTATATATGTGAATATACTGGAGAATATGGAGTTAGGCATTTTAATGAATTATGGAGTAGACAAAGCCACACAAATTATAAATATGAATCTGAGCTGCTTGAATGAACTTAATATCCCATACAGTGCATGCATTCCATACATTTAATGACTGCAAGAATATTTCATGGTGAAAGACAAGTTTAAATATTAATTTCTTATATTGCCATTTTATGTATGTGGTTACTCGGTTTAATGGGCACATGTTTGTTGCAAATGCATGATTCTGTATGTTGGTATATGTACCACACAGTGTAACATTGTCAGCAACATCATTACTGTGGAAGTAGACTTTTATGACAGAAATGTTCTGACTTGGGTAGTTTTGTCATTATTGGTTCATGCATTTTGTTTCATTGCCTACAGTACAGCCTACTGGAAAAATGTTCAAACAATAAATTTAAAATTCTCTGTCTAACAAGTGTGCTGTATTATACAAGGAATATAACTTAAAGGCAGGAAGGTGTATCAAAGAAAAGAACAGATGTATGTTTCTTATTTTGTGTGCAAGGGGCCAGTGATTTGAAAACAGCCCAAAGGTAATCTTTATCCACCACTGGCCAGAATGCATTTTCTTTTGATGTGGTGTGGGTTTCAATGTTGTTTCAATGAATGTGAGTTTCAAGGGCAGAGAAGTTTTAATGCCAAGTCTATTTTCATGGTGAGATGTATTGCGTTGTTTAGCAGATGTCTGTTAGTGTTTGTGCATTGTTGTGCTGCAAAATGTAAAAATAAAATCCAAATAATAATTGTTGAAGTAAATCAGTATGCACACATTAGTGTTTATGGTAAATGGGACAAAATAGCCAGGTAATGGGACATTGGAATGGCTACAGGGGGACTCTGGTGCCATATTTTGGTTCTTTGTTCTTCAGTTTGTGTTTGAAAGCTGGTATCCCACAATTCTATTGGAGTGGGTGGGGTTACATAATTATGTATGCAAATTAGATGTTAATCAGCGTACAGATTTGTACCTATTTTTCATGAGCCTTGTCCAGATTTTTGATATTTCCAGGTTGAGAGGTATGGTGCCGTCACACAGATGGCACATAGACACACACAATATGCAAAATCACAAACGTTCTCCCACCTTCACTTACCTGTTTCTTCCCCTTCAAACCTTCAGCGTTTTCAGACTCGATGTCCTGGTCTCGATTATCTGAACTTCGATGTTTTAAATGTTTGATGGTTTGAAGGGGAGCCATATATATATATATATATATATATATATATATATGTATACACATTCATGTTCCGTGTTGTTAGGAGTTTGTTTCCACCTGGTGGTGCATCACGACGCTCCTTTGTAAAAAATTGTTTATACTTTCAGAGTTTGTTTTTGCCTGCTTGATATTTTTTGCATTGGTGTTCTGTGATGTGGTTCCTCTGTATGCTAACAGACAGTGTTTCACAGTGGATCCAGGAAAGTTAATTTTGCAACAGTGGTCAGTTTTCACAAAAAAAATTCAAAAGATAGTTCTCTAAGAACAAATAATTACAAGAAAAGTTATGTTTTCATAACACAGTGGCATGAGTTTACATGGCACACTGATTTCTAGTATGTTCAGTTTTAAACAGAAATATTTATGTGGTAGAAAAGGAATGTTTTCTTGTAGAAAATGTATTTATATTTTTTTAAATGTACATGTTTTCCTATTAAATGGTGCCCACTGCTTTGCTCACCAATCATGTATGATTAAAATCTTTTTATGCATACTGTGAAATGTAGTTGCCCTAGATGGCACGTTGGCCAAACTCTGTTTAGTTTAAAACCTGAATAATAGAGTATTACTGTAAAGTCACAAAGGGCATCATAATAAAATAGTGCAGCGAAAATTAATACATAAGTGTAGGGTAAAATTATTGAATGTGGGCATTCTAGCTACTCCAGCACTTAAAATAGAAGTGGATGCAAGGCATATATGGAAGGACATTTAATTCTTAAACATTAAACATTAGCAGAAAACTGTCTGAACTATGCTGTAGAATAGTGTGGCCTTTGTTCTGTTTATAAAGATATATATATATATATATATATATATATATATATATATATATATATATATATACTTAATATAGTATTTGAAAATATCTTTATTGACAGATACTTTGCTGTGATATAATTAATTGAGTGTGCATCTTGCTTGGATTAATTTATTGCCAGGATATTTTTTTTGCACTTGCTCTGTTTCAGTGATATTTAATAACTCTGTGCTGCGTTTATTTATTTTGTTGATTTTATCATTGTTTTTCAACCTAGATTGTTAAAAGAAATTCCATCTGCTTGTTACTGTACTGCTCATAGGTTTTTGTTTGCCTTGCTTCTGTTCTGATATCTGTCTCCATTTTATTTTTCCATGTTATTTTTCCCACCCACCTGCCCAAATAACATTGTATTCTTAAAATCTGGTGACTTTTGAGTTGCCAGCCTCTACTATACATTTGATATTGGACACTCCTCCCAGTTCTATTGCATCAGCTCATTCTACTGAATACAGTGAGACCATTTGTGAAGGCTCACACCCTTAGTTTCTTAACCATGAATTATATCTTCTGTTTCCTCCCTTACTCCTTAAAAATTGCACTTTTTTCATCTCCTTTTACTGTATTTGTGACTCTTCCTACTTTATTACTTTATTTTGCTTTTGCTGGTTGTTTGTAAAAGTGCTCAATTGCACATTTATCCTGCTGCATTTAGTCCATAGGTTCATAGGTGTGTACTAGGCTAATGGCCCTGGAGCCTTTACAAGTCTAGCCCATAGGATTACCCTGGCAACGTGCCACCCAACCTTAGTTCCTAGTGCCTCTGTCGAGTAGAGCCACTGGAGTGATCCTCAGCATGAATTTTCTATTTCCCATCCACTCATCAATATTTCTCTTGAAGAGGGCCAGTGAGGTGCTCTGCTTGACATGTATGGGAAGTCTATTCCATAGCATGGGCAGTCTCTGGGTTATGAACCTGTCCCTCCAGCATGTTCTGTTGATTGTGGTAATGAGGTTGAGGTCTCTGGAGTGTGTGGTGTGGAGCGATTGGGATTTCTTTAGATGCAGCATTTCTAACAGAGCTGGGTCACACATGGCTTTGTAAGTCAAGCAGAGATCGCCTCTAAGTAGGTGATATGAGACAGAGAATAGTTGGTGTTTTTTGAGTCTGTCCGTATCGGACAAGTGTTTAAGGCCTAGGGTCCTCTTTGTGAGGTACTTTTGTGGCCTCTCCAGTTGTTGCAGGTGTCCAGTGAGGTACATACCAAATGGGGGATTGTACTCAATGACTGGCCTAATGAGGGAAGAGTAGAGAGAGACAATAACCTCTTTCCTCCTGGATGCAAAACCCTTTGCAATGAGATGTGACACATAGAAGGACTTTCTGACTACAGTGGCAGTGGTGGTCAAAGGAGAGGTTGCTGTCAACCTGCATTCCCAGATCTCTTATAACACCTTCTGTGTTCAGTGGACTACCATCACTGTGGTAATTCAAGGGAACCGGGTTTTTCCCAAAGGGAATGAAGACACATTTTTTGGCATTGAGCTTAAGGCCATGGTTCTGACACCAGTCATTGGTCTAATTGAGGCCTTTCTGCAGGATATCAACATCACTTGGGGAGTTAATAATAGCTCCCAACTTGAAATCATCTGTGAACTTTGTCAGCCAGATTCCATTTATGTTGGCCTGGTCTTCAGAGAAGTAGATACGAAACATGAGAGGACCCAGGACTGAACCCTGTGGGACTCCACTTGTGACTGGTCGGCAGTCTGACTTGGAGTCATCTACTTTCACACTGTGAGTTCTGTCTGTGAGTCAGTTTGCAACCCACCTAGTGATATAGGGGTTGATGCCTAGTTTAGTATGTTTTTCTATGATTCCTGAGTGGGGAATGGTATCAAAGACCTTGGCCAGATCAAGGTAGGCTGTATAAATAACCTTACCTTTATCCACATCTCTGCTGACTGACTCAAAGAAGTCGACCAAGTTGAGCAGGCATGATCTATGATCTACCCTTAACAAAACCAAACTGTGTAGGATCCAGAGATTGGAGATTCCCTATATCCTTGTTTATTAGGTCCATGATGATGCGTTCCATAGCTTTGCATATCAGACTTGTCAGACTAATGGAGCGATAGTTCCCAGGGTCTGTAGTCTCTCCTCCTTTGTGGAGAGGGATGACTGTAGCAGTGCACCATTCGGTAGGGTGATTGAGCAGGGTACACAGATGAGGTGCCAGTTCACTCTGTAGTTCATGTAGAACACAGCCAGGGATACTGTCAGGTCCCATAGAAGCTGTATTCGTGGTCTTGGACAGTACTGTTTTAACCTGTGCAGCAGTAATACTGGGTGCTGGTAATCTACTGGTATTGTGATTGGTCCTTTGGGGGGGGGTAACGTTAGCACTGAATCTGTCCACCAGTATATTTGCAATATCTGTTGGCTCGGTCTAGGAGGTACCATTGTGCAGTAGCTTAGAGCAAATCTGGGTATTGCCATGGAGATTCTTTACATAACTATAGAAGGCCTTGTGGTTGTCTTTACTATCTGCTGCAATTGTGTTTTCATAGCTAGCTTTAGAGGATTTGATGTGGGATCTCAACCTTTTTTTGAGGCTGATAAGGGAGTTTTTCTAGTCCTGGGCCTTCACCTTATTCTGCATCAGTTTCCTCTTTCTGTTGTAGAGTTTGTTTATGTCAGGGGACCACCAGATTGGCTTCCTTTTTTTTGAGGAGAGCATCTTAGTTCTGTTGGATATGACGAGATCCATTCATGTGTGAACCTGTTCGTACAGTGCATTGGTGTATGACTTGGTGGTCATGCAACTATTCTTCATTTGCATGGGTGCTATGAAGTTAGCCACCTCTGTTTTTAAGAGCCCAAAGTTAGCTTTGGAGAAGTTTTTCATGGTGGTTATCTTTGTTGGTGGGGTTGGGAGAGATGTGGATTTCCAAGGTGATTAGCTTGTGATCGGATCTAACCAGGGAGCAATGGTCGCCCATGTTAGTAATGACCAGGTCAAGGATGTTGCTACCCCTAATGGGGGTAAGAACGAGCTGGTCCAGGGGATTGGAATTAATGAATTCCAGAAAGTGTTGGGCAAGTATATAGGTTCATCAATAGTTTTCCCAGTTAATGGAGGGGTAGTTGAAGTCACCCAATATGAGAGTGTTAGGTTGGATGCTTATATTCCCCAGGGTGCTTAGGAATTTGGAGTGTGAATCTTGGGACATGGTTGGGGACCTATAGCAGGCTACGGCCTGAATCACTATCTTACCCAATGTTAGTTGCACCTGAAGTATCTCATATGTGTTATGTTGGGCTACCAGTCTGGAGGTGTGCACATCCTTTATGTATATGGAAACATCACTGCCTTTGGAGCTTCATTGCAAGTTCTGTGGCCGAAAGGTGTGGAATGAGTTGTAGCCTGGTAGCGCAGGGGTGCTTTCTGCTGCCTTCAACCAGGTCTCTGTTACAGCACAAATGTCGATGTTCTCCATTTTAAGGAGTACTTCCAGCGAGTGCGTTTTGAGATTTAGACTTATAGCATCGAGCAGCATGAGCCTCAAATTGCATTTGTTTGTAGCTTTTATGGTGGCAATTTGTTCTTTGGAACACCACCTAAAAAAAGCACTTGGCCAGTATCCGGAAGCCAAGGGGTGACAGATGCAGGCCATCTCAGGCAGAGCATCGAGGTCTGTCAGTCATGTCATCCCAGGCAGAAAGATACTGGATCCCCTTAGAATGACACTAGAAACTTATCCAGTTGTTGAAATCAATCATTTTCTGCTTGTATTGTGGTATCATTCTGGGCAATGGTAGGATGTTGCTCAGGGCTAGGGTCATACCCACCTGGGCTACATAATACGAGAGCTCCACTTTGTCTCTTTTCATGTAGCCCAGGGAGGTATATCTCAGGTCATTCACACCCACATGTACAATGACAGAGTCATATTTGTACCTGTTGTTGAGGGGCCTGAGTGTGTGCATTATGTAGCTGATCCCGCTGCCTGACAGGCAGCTGACTGTTACTTTCCCCTTATTCAACCTAGTGAGTGGGACATCAGTGTGCATCACTATCAAGTCACCTATGACTAGTGTGTTGGGCATGCTGTTCTGCCTCAGGGGCTTTGGTTGAGTGGCACGCTGTTTAGGAGAGTTATGTGTCTCGTGATTAGTGTTTGGTCAAGTGCGTTTCTGCCTCGGAGGTCTCTGCTGTTTGGTTAGATTTTTATTGAGAGCCTCTGCGAAGGTGGGTGTGTGGTTTGTGTTTTTATGTGAAGGCAATCCTTGTGTGTGTTCTGGAGGGCTATATGTTCCATGTGGTCTGGTGCAAGTGTTGACCTTCTCCTCTTGACCAGCTATTCTGGTCTTGACTTGTTAGTAGCCTGATTAAATTGTAAGTATTATTCTAAGCCTATTCATTTTTTGTAAGGACTTGTGCTTCAGGCCAGTTATTTTACATTAAGAAGGTTTGAGGTCTACACTCTTGTGGGAGCAGTGGGTAGCCTCTGTCCTTCTGAGCTGGGAAATGCCGGGTGAAGACTTATTGTATCCGTTGTTCTAAGTATCTTTGTTTCGGTTTAAGCACTTGGTTTCCAGACAAGTTATTTTCCATTAGTAAGATTTGTGGTCTAAACTCTGTAGCAGGAGAGGATAACCTGCACCCTTTCAAGCTGGGAGTTGCTGGTTTAAGGCTCATTGTGTCTGTTATTCTGAAAGTGTCTTAGTTCTGATTTAAGTGGTTGGGCTCCATACCCAAACTTGTGGTGCCTGTTGTTTTAAGTGTCTTTGTTCCAGTGTAAACACTTGGGTTCCAAACCAGTTATTTTACATTAGGAAGATTTGTTGTCTAAACTCTTTTGGCAGAAAACAATAGCCTACACCCTTCTAAGCTGGGAATTGCTGATGGAGGCTTATTGTACCTGTTATTCTAAGTGTCTTTATTCTGGTTTAAGCACTTGGGTTCCAAACCAGTTACTTTACATTAGGAAGATTTGTGGTCTAAATCTTTGTGGCAGGAGAGGATAGCCTACACCCTTCTAAGCTGGAAATTGCTAGTTGAAAGTCTATTTTGTCTGTTATTCTGAAGTGTCCTAGTTCTGTTTTAAGCACTTTGGCTTCAAAACCAATTGTTTTACATTAGGAGGGTTTGAAGTCTAGACTCTTATGGTGGGAGAGTGTGGCCTACACCCTTCTAAGCTGGGAATTGCTGGTGAATGGCTGCTTTATTTAAACTATTTTTTGCTGTTGTGACTTATTTTATACATTTTGAGTTTCTAGTCCTTCTGCATTTTATAGCATAGACCAGATTCAGACTTGCTGAATCTAGACAGTTTGGTATAACTTGAGCAGTAAAACAACTCTTCACTGAGATACTGAAAGATCTGAGGCATCTGTTGCTTCCAACTAACTATAAATGCCTGTTTTTGCTCTTATAGTCCACTTTTAATTTGTATTTGCATTCTACTGTCTGTGTGAATTGTCTGAACTGTTTTTTTGCCACATTTTATTGTATACTGTTTTAGTTCAACTCTAGCATAGCCCAGTTACAGGTTTGCTATTTCTCTGTCTGTTTTGTAACTTCTGAGAATCAAATTTAAGCCACCATTGTTGGTGAAGGCCCTTCTGCACTCTTGTGGGAAGATAGTTCTGTCTGGGTCCTATCTAATCGAGGGTGATTGGAATAGAGCTCAGAGAAAGCATTCTTAATATCTAGTTTGAGTTAAAAGAGTTATTTCTAGTTTTATTTAAGTCCTGCATTTGCTCTTCTTTGTATGTAGTGTACCATTGTGCACTGCCGCATAGAGGTGGTTATAGATGCAAACATTTTGCTTGTTAAATCTTCCTTTAGCACTTTGCTTGTGGTCCTCCAGAGGTTTTTCATAGCCCTACTCTACTGTCAGATGGAACACTAAGCCTAGCCTCAGAGGTACCAACACAGTTTTCACCCACTAGCCATTCCTAAGCGTTATCTCTTTTCCTGACCATATAAATTTACCTAACACTATGGATGGACAGTTTCCCACAGTTTCTCCAGCCAGCTTGGTCAACATGGGCATCTTGAGGCAGTGTAGCAACTGCCTCATGGTCACCATCAACTCTCTACTCCTAGTCCATGCAAACTCAACATGTGAGAGGTACAATGATTATCAAGAACCTTGAATCCATGCTCTCTCACACAAACCAGTCAGTACATGTGACAATGAGCATGCACACCTCATCTCCTATTCCACCCAAACATACATCATACATACCTACATATGCAGAGGTCCTCACCAGAAACATACCTAAACACCACAGACCTTCCAAACACAAACACAAGCACACTACACATAATACTTCCACTACAGAACACAATATACATAATAGCTCACACACCAGTGTCTCACTTATCAAGCCATTAAGGCAAAACACAAAACCAAGCATATTAGTCTGAGGTGATTCCATCATGAGACACACAGTTGACCCTCTCACCAGGTTGGAAAAGGTCACAGTCAACTGTCCGTCAGGTGCTGGGATCTGCCATATCACACATGCACTCAAGTCTCTCAACAACAGCTACTGTTTTGACTCCATCATAGTCCTTGTTGGTGTGAACAACTTGAGATGTACCTCTCTGGAGTATATGAAAAGAGACATGATTGAGCTCTTGGATTATGTCTCTCAGGCAGGTATTTCCCTAGCCTTAAGCAGCATTTTACCTTCACCTAGGATGATACCTCACTGCAAACAAAAAAATATTAACTTCAATAATTGGCTTAGTTTCTGGTGTCATTCTAAGGGGATTCAGCATCTGTTAGCCTGGGATGACATGATTGATAGACCTTGATGTTTGCCAGAGATGGTCTTCATCTGTCACCCCTGGGATTTTGGATACTGGCTAAGGCTTTTGCCACCTCCATAGTGCCTTCTTTAGACAATATCTCAAGTACAAAATTCCAGATGTAAAAACTCCATCTAAAAACAACCTCAAGGTTCTGCTGCTAATTGCTAGGGAGTCTTAACATGAAACTGCACTCACTGGAAGAAGTCGTCATCCTGAAAGACGCATACATTTGAGCAGTCATGGAGACCTGGCTCAAGGCTGTGGAGAGCACCCCAGCCATACTGGTTTACACCCCTTTCCACATGTTAAGACCGCAAACTGAAGGCATGAAAACTAAAGGAGGTGGTGTATCAATAGTCATTAAAGATAAAAACATCTCCAGAGTGGTGAAACAGTATGATTCTCTGAAAATACTCCAGGTGCAATTAACTGTTGGTAGGACACCTACTCAAGTCATTGCCAGCTACAGGACCCCCCCCTATGAATCAGGACACACACTCTGTCTGGATCTACTTGGATCTGTCAAGATACATCTGAACACGATGGTTTTGGGTGACTTTAATTACACATCCATTGCCTGGGTAAATTATTTGTGCTCAAACTCACTTGCCCAAAGGTTCCTCAACTTCGTTAACTCCAATGACCTGGACCAGCTGGTTGACACCCCACAAGGGGTACCAACATCCTGGATCTGGTGCTTACCAATATGGTGGACCACTGTAGCACCCCTACTGTGAGGTCTAAGAGTAAGAGTGAGAGGGAGTGAGCCCTAAACTAGAAACACTCCCTCCTCAGCATAAACAAGCAAATAAGACTTCTTGAGAAGCTCTCCAAAGCAAACTTCAAATCCAAATTAGCTTCCTCAACTAAGGACAACCATAAGGTATTCTTTAGTTACATCTGTAACCTAAAAGGAAAAGCCCAACTGGTAGTTAATGATACCACATATACTGAGCCTGTTGGCCATCAGGTTCTGTGAAAACTTCACTACCCTGTCCCCACCACACATCTCCATTGACATCCTTACCACCTGTCTCTTCCCTCTAAAAAACAGGTTGTAAACTCTGTCTTTAAGGCCAAAAACATTTCATCTGTGGGACCTGATAATTTCCCAGGCTGCAGCCTACGTGAGTTCCAACAATAATTAGCAACACCATTGGGTACTCTTTTCATTCATAGTCTAAGGACCAACTTCATTCCAGTTGTTATTCCCTTTCACAAAGGTGGTGCTTCCACTGACCCTGGGAACTGTACACCTATTAGCCTGACTAGCCTTATTGGCAATACCATGGAGCAAATCATCAATGACCTTATCAGCAATAATATAGGAAATCTCCAAACACTTGACCCTAGTCTGTTTGGATTTGTCAAAAGGAGATCATGCCTGTTAAACCTAGTGGACTTCTTCGAGGCAGTCACCAAGGCCTTGGATGAGGGAAAAATCTGTGCATACAGCCTACCTAGACTTTGGCAAGGCTTTTGACTTTATGTCTCACTCAGGAATCATTGACAAACTCACCCAGCTAGGTATCAACCGTTATATCATTAGATGGGTCACTAACTGGCTCACTGATAGAACCCATATAGTCAAAATAGAGGAAGCCACCTCCAACAGCAGACTTGTAACCAGTGGTGTTCCACAGGGATCAGTCCTGGAACTTCTACTGTTTGGAATCTATTTCTCCGAAGTACAAGCAAAAACTAAAGGTCTGTGGCTGACAGTGTGCTGATGCCTGCAAACTGGGAGCAGTCATAGAATCTCCAAATGATGTCAACATCCTACAAGAGGGTCAGATGCAAACAAATGATTGGTGCCAATGTCTTGGCCTTAAACTCAATGCAAAAAAAATGTATTATCATCCCTTTCAAAAAGAGTGATGTTCCTGTTAACTATCACATCAATAGCGGCACCCTAAGTATGCACTCAGTTGTGAGAGACCTGGGCACACAGGTTGACAGCAATCTTACCTTTGATCACCATGTCTCCACAGTGGTAAGAAGGACATTGTATACTGCTCATCTCATAAGTAAGGGCATTGCCTCCAGAAAAAAAGAAGTTGTAAGCTCGGTGTTCTCTTCCCTCATCAGGCCAATAATTGAGTGCAGTGCCCCTTTTGGTATGTACCTTTTCAAGCACCTGCAGCAAATGGAGAGACCACATAGGTTCCTCACAAGGAAAATTCAAGGTCCTCAGCATTTGTCCTATGTGGATTATCTGAAATCATTGTCACTTTATTCTCTTTCATACAGACTACTCATAAGCAATTTCTGACTTGCATATAAGACAATCTCTGCCCCTGGTTTATTGGAAATGCATATCTGCAAGTCAAATGGTTACTTGCTCAAAGACCTTAACCTGGTATGTGACAGTAATAGAATCTACTGGAGAGAAAGATTTGTCTCCCAGAGGTTACCACACCTTTGAAACAGACTCCTACTTCATGTCAAACAGAGCACCTCATTGGCCCTCTTCAAACGCAATCTAGATGATTGGATGGGTAACCGTAAATTCATCCCGGGGGTTCCACCTGTGTCCCTCTTGGAAAGGAGCAAGAGATGCTGATTCTGGAAATAAGGGTAGATCTTGACTAGGCTTGTAAGGGCCCCAGGGCCATTAGCCTAGTAACTTCCTATGCTTCTATGAGTTTGCAGAAGAATTGATATTAAAAAGACAACCACGCTGTCTGGTCACAAATAGCATTAACGAAGATGTTCAGTATGATTTTTATTCTGTTATAGAAGACTTTTTCTGTATTTTTTTTCCCCTCAGTATTTGGGTATCATTATTGTGAACCCATCCACTGTCTGGCTGAAGAACACGATTCATAGTATAATACTAACTTGTATACCTTAACAGTAAGGCATGAGTTAATGGGTACTGAAAACATCCAGAACTGTATGGCGTAAGGACAGCATAGACCTGTTCAATAATCACATTGTTGCTTATGGTTACAGTAAAAAAACTCCAGTAAACTACTTCTATTTTTGTGGGTTTATGCTTGAGTATCGAGTTTTCAGACACTCGCACTTGATATGGTTGAAATTGTATGTTAATCTTTCCTTAAACCTTGAAGCATTTTTATGGAGATAGCTTTACAGTGGGGACCAGGGAATTTACCTGTCTCCCCACTGTAGTGCAAAGTTGGAGTGGGTGTATATATATATATATATATATATATATATATATATATATATATATATATATATATATATGTATATATATATATATATATGTATATATATATGTATATATATATATATATATATATGTGTGTGTGTGTGTGTGTATATATATATATATATATATATATATATATATATATATGTGTGTGTGTGTGTGTGTCTGTGTGTGTGTGTGTATATATATATATATATATATATATATATATATATATATATATGTGTGTGTGTGTGTGTGTGTGTGTGTGTGTGTGTGTGTATATATATATATATATATATATATATATATATATATATATATATATATATATATATTATATGTGTGTGTGTGTGTATATATATATATATATATATATATATATATATATATATATATATATATATATTTTGGGTGGCAGTGAAGAGTTACCGAATAGCTGGGTTAACTACAGCAGACCTAGTAAGAGAGATGGCTAGAAAGGTGCTTGGTGTGACATCTGGAAAGAGGAAGGAGGACAAGGAGACCTGGTGGTGGAATGAAGAAGTACAGGAGAGTATAGAGAGAAAGAGGTTGGCGAAGAAGAAGTGAGATTGTCAGAGAGATGAAGAAAGTAGACAAGAGTATAAGGAGATGAGGTGCATGGCAAAGAGAGAGGTGGTGAAGGCTAAGGATAAGGCGTATGACGAGTTGTATAAAAGGTTGGACACTAAGGAGGGAGAAAAGGACCTGTACCGATTGGCTAGACAGAGGGACCGAGCTAGTAAAGATGTGCAGCAGGTAAGGGTGATAAAGGATAACGAGGGAAACGTACTCACAAGCGAGGAGAGTGTGTTGAGCAGATGGAAAGTGTACTTTGAGGGGCTGATGAATGAAGAGAATGAGAGGGAGAGAAGGTTGGATGATGTGTGGATAGTGAATCATGAAGTGCAGTGGATTAGCAAGGAGGAAGTAAGGATAGCTATGAAGAGGATGAAGAATGGAAAGACTGTTGGTCCAGATGACACACCTGTGGAAGCATGGAGGTGTTTAGGTGAAATGGCAGTCGAGCTTTTAACTAGATTGTTTAATGAAATCTTGGAAAGTGAGATGATGCCTGAGGAATGGAGAAAAGGTGTTTTGCTACCGATTTTTAAGAATAAGGGTGATGTGCAGAGCTGTAGTAACTACAGAGGGATTAACTTGATCAGTCACAGCATGAAGTTATGGCAAAGAGTAGTGGAAGCTAGGTTAAGAAGGGAGGTGATGATTAGTGATCAGCAGTATGGTTTCATGCCAGGAAAGAGCACTACAGATGCAATGTTTGCTTTGAGAGTGTTGATGGAGAAGCACAGAGAATGTCAGAAGGAGTTGCATTGTGTTTTTGTGGATTTAGAGAAAGCATATGACAGGGTGCCTAGAGAGGAGTTGTGGTGTTGTATGAGGAAGTCGGGAGTGTCAGAGAAGTATGTAAGAGTGGTACAGGATATGTACGAGGGTAGTGTGACAGCGGCGAGGTCTGTGGTGGGAGTGACAGATGCATTTAAGGTGGAGGTGGGATTACATCAAGGTTCAGCTCAGAGCCCTTTCTTATTTGTAGTGGTGATGGACAGGTTGACAGACGAGATCAGACAGGAGTCCCCGTGGACTATGATGTTTGCAGATGACATTGTGATATGTAGTGAGAGTAGGGAACAGGTGGAGGAGACCCTGGAGAGGTGGAGATATGCTCTAGAGAGAAGAGGAATGAAGGTCAGCAGGACTAAGACAGAATATATGTGTGTGAATGAGAGGGAGGATAGAGGAATGGTGAGGATGCAGGGAGTAGAGGTGGCGAAGCTGGATGAGTTTAAATACTTGGGATCAACAGTTCAGAGTAATGGTGAGTGAGGAAGAGAGGTGGAGAAGAGAGTACAGGCAGGATGGAGTGGGTGGAGAAGAGTGTCAAGAGTGATTTGTGACAGAGTACCAGTAAGAGTGAAAGGGAAGGTCTACAAGAGGGTAGTGAGACCAGCTATGTTATATGGGTTGGAGACAGTGGCATTGACAAAAAGGCAGGAGTCGGAGCTTGACGTGGCAGAGTTGAAGATGTTAAGATTTGAACTGGATGTGATGAGGATGGACAGGATTAGGAATAAGTATATTAGAGGGTCAGCTCAGGTTGGAAGGTTTGGAGACAAAGCCAGAGAGGCAAGATTACATTGGTTTGGACATGGGCTGAGGAGGGATGCAGAGTAGATTGGGAAAAAGATGCTAAGGATGAAGCTGCCAGGTAACAGGAAAAGAGGAAGGCCTAAGATAAGGTTTATGGATGTGGTGAGAGAGGACATGAGGTGGTTGGTGTGACAGAGCAAGATGCAGAAGACAGGAAGAAATGGAAACAGTTGATCTGCTGTGGCGAACCCTGACGGGAGCAGCCGAAAGAAGATAGAGACTTTTGCTCCCCCTACAAAAATGTAGATTTTTGTTTTGTTTTGTTTAAGTTCTTATAAAGTTGAACATGTGGTCTTGTCATATACCTCTCAACCTGGAATTATCACAAATAGGTAGAACTGGCCTAAAATCTGTATGCTGATTAACATACATTTTGCATACATAATTATGTAACCTTGCCCACTCTAATAGAATTGCAGGATACCAAATTTTAAATGCAAATTGAAAAGCAGACAATATATTAAACAGAAAATATAACCAGAACAATAGTGGGGAAGTCCAACTGGACAAGATGTCCTTTTCAGTGGAGGTCCGGGGAGAAAAGCTTCACATTCATACACAGAGAAATTAAAGAAGGATATAAAGATAGTGTAAAAGTAGTACATATATAAAATGAATTGACTGAGTATGTACAAAGATACAGAGTAGAGAATACAAAATATGTTCTTTGATTTTGCATCTTGTCAGAATAGCATTTTTACAGTTTGAATCACAATACATAATATTATCAGCGATGAAGCAAGATTTAACCAGAAGACTGAAAAACAAATATACAATGTTCAGTTTAGGGATGTAAAATAGTTATATATTACATTACTGAAGATGGCTACTACATAAAAAAATTATTATTTCTTGCTTGTTCTTGCAACCAACAGATGCAAGGCTTAAAAGCACAGACACAAACATACGGGCAGTTTTAAAGAACAATCCACGCACAATATGCCTGGGAAATGTAGAAAGAAAAAAACATTATTAAAAATCTATACTTCCACAAGCAGTCTACTATGCTGCTGCCTGCACAAAAAAAAAAAAAAAAAGTTAAAATAAAGAGCGCAGACATCTACTACAGTGCACTGTACTGACTGTGACTAAAGTAAAAGTACCCCCAAGGCACTAATGCACATTTAGTATGTATATAAACTTTTTGCCTAAAACTAGTACTACAGATCCTTCCACTGTAGCAGCCTGCTAGCAAGAAAAATTAGCTCACAGAAATATTTAACCTGCTTTCTCATCTTTCATTTTTCCCCTCTCAAGTCAGCCTACATTTGGACTATTTGGTTCTAAACCAGCTTTGACTACTACAAAAGAACCATACCAAGGCTAAGGCACCAGGAGAAAAAACATGAAACAGAATACTAGGATATGTCCATGAAAACATAAACTCAATAAATATTTAGCACAGATAAAAAAGTTACTGTGAAAATACCTCCACAATCCACCCACTCCCCCAGGTAAACACACATGTACGCCATGGTACATTCTGCCTCACATATGCATGAGTATGCACAGCTGTAGCCACGGCAACATACAACCAGGATGCCATTACTCCTGGTCAAGATACACCAACAACAAACGTCCTCTCTATTCAACAAGATCTGCTTATTACAGTTATTGTTTGGTCAAGTCCCCTCATGTTTCCCTTAATATACACAGTACAGTAATAACACATAAATCAAACTTTGTTTAGAAACCGTAGTCAACATCAGCTCACTGTACAACCAGCCAAATACCTCTTCAAATGACTACTGCAGTCCCTGTTTAAAGACGAAAAGCATAAACGCTATGTAGGCAAGAGTATACCTAATTAAATTCTGTACCAAGACAGTCGAAACTGTTTGCACATTGGTGGCTAAGAAAATGTATTTCCATCAAGTTTACAAAATCGCAGTCTAAAATATTATTTCATTTTGACACATTTATCATGACAAGGGCTACTACCTCCAAACGTTACCCAACAGTACAGCTAGAAGTGTAATATGCCAGTATAAAAAGTAAATAAAAGATGGATGCCCCATAAGCAGCAAAATTATTTGTCAAACATAAAAGGGCCTTTGCAATCCACTATGAAGTAACTAAGTCAAATCAAATGTAATGCCTGCTGCCTTAGTGCCTTGCATTGCATATTCTGGACATTCTGTAAAAATCTAGTGTTGACTTGAGCTACCTATATGTTCATAGGTAGGTACTAGGCTATTGGCCCTGGGGCCTTTATAAGCCTATTTATTTATTTATTGACATTTGTTGACTGGGAAAGTCCACTGGGCCATTGATCCATTTTCAGTGGAGGTCCGGAGTGAAAAGCTCCATGGTAATACATTCTAAATTAAAGAACATAAAGACATTTAAGAGTTTTAAAAAAAACATTTGCACATTATATACCATAATGGTAGTACATTCAATATAGTACATTAAAAGAACATATTCATAGTTCCATCTTCAGATAAAAATGCACAGAAGGTTTCAAGCAAGGGAGAGAGTAAAGCCCATGAGTAAAGGGGCAGAAGTATATAGTGAGGTAAGTTGTGTGTCACATAGGATAGTTTAGTAAAAGGTAGGGAGATGGAGAGAAAATCAGGCAATAAAGGGCAGCAAGATGTAGGGAGAAGGAGAGAAAAAGTCAGGCATTAAAGGGTAGCAGTATATACAGAGGTAAGTTGCCTAGCCAAAAAAAGTTCCCTGGCTTTTGCCACCCAAGAAAGTTGTTTTCCTGTCCCCAGTCTAGCAGAGCCACAGAAGTGATCCCAGGGGTGAATTTCCTATTTCCCATACAATTATCGAGATTTTTCTTAAATAGGGCTAGTGAGAAGCTTTGCTTGACATGAATGGGCAGTCTGGTCCAGAGCATGGGAAGTCTCTGGGATAGGAATCTGTCCCTCCAGCATGTTATGTGTATTGTGGTGGCAAGGTTTAGGTCCATGGAGTGTGTGGCTTGGAGGGATTAGGGATTCTTTAAGTGTAGCATGTCCAACAGATCTGGGTTTGACATGTCTTTGTATGTTAGGCAGAGGTTGCCTCTGAGTAGGCAATAAGCGATGGAGTAGAGCTGGAGTTTTTTGAGGCGGTCTGCGTATGGCATCTGTTTGAGGCCAGTAATCCTGTTAGTGAGGTATTTCTATATCTATCATCATAAATTATCTAGTAGCTTTTTTATTTTTTTTCCTTTTACCTAGAGGAACTGGAGGAGGTTAAGATAAATGTTGTCATACTTCTGTCTCTGACTGAAGACTTAGATGCTGTGTACCACAGACCGATCCAACTCTGCAGCTTGAGTGTTGTACTTTAATTTGTAATGGCTCATTTGCTCTGCATTATTAATGTAAAACAAAAAACAGCTTGAGACTCGAGAGAGTCATCCTCTGCACTAAATTTGCTGACTGCTGTGCTGCTAATTAATCAAACCCAGGCAAATGGCAATTTGCTTCACAAAGCTGACATCCTCACACATAACCCTGCACGTGATGATGCCCAAAAAAAAAAAAAAAAACAACTCGGGAATTCAGGAATTAAAGAGGCCACTGAGGAATTTCTGGCACCCCATTATTTTGCCCTTAAAACTGGTAAATACTGAGCAATTCACTATGGTTGAGAGGTATGGATCTTGACCATATGACAATCAAGTTTCTGAAAACTCGATAGTGTGACAAAACCATATTCTTGCATATGTGTAATGGTAGTAAGCTGAATTTTATTACATCCCATATGTACAGACACTGGTGATTTTCATAGCTCTCTGTTTTTTAGCTGAATCTGAATAATGACATTTTGCCATTCTACCAAAATGCTATCAGACTGATACCCCTGTAGCCTTAGATTTCATCATGGAACTCTGTTGTCCACTTCACTTGAGTCTTATCAGGTTTGTTTGACTCAAGCAACCAGTAGTGGTTCTCATGGCAAAATTCAGTCTACCTCCAAAAATCCGGAGTTTAAGACACTTTTTTTTCAGGTGGAAGCCTATAGGTTTTTAATTTCATCCAAACTGGATAACCCTCTTTGCACAAACTTAGTTAAAATGGCCTACAATGCCAAGAGACCTCTTACAGCAGGGCTAGACTTGCTATAGGTACTTCTTTTCTAACTTGTTATGTTCTGTCTCTCATAATTTGTGGCTTTCTTCTAAATCCCAAACCTGCGGAACTGTAGCGGGAAAGTATTTAGTACTATTATGCATAGTAACATTATCGTAGTCAGACAATGGGGTACAGTGATGTGTCTCCTTAGGTGATAGTAATGGCTTCCTCTTAGTGAGAGGACTACCAACCTTCTCACACTGGTAATCTAACATTTTCCTTGAGAGACCTTGTTCTTCCCTCACCAAATTATTTTTGACCTCTTGCTTACCCTTCTTTTTTAAGTTACAATATGATAAGCAATAAAATAAGTCCATGCTGATAGTGTTAAACAAAGAACAGTCATCTGCCATAATATAAGGAACTCATTAGGTCAGAAAAACATTCATTCATTTCTTGATTCTCACGTTGTCTTATTACCTAATTTAGATTTGTGAAGTTATGAGAGCTGATCACAAAACAGTCACATTTTCATTATGAAACGATGCCAAGAAATGTAAGGAAACAATGTGTATTGCTGGACCACTATCCAGACTTCTGTATCATTATTTACTCAGTTTCTGATTCTAAATATGTATTTTCTCAAGTCTTTGTGCTTTCTGTATGAAGATAATTCTGTTATTCATCAGTTGTATACAGTTAAACAAATACATAACTACCTGTTTTTTCATTGCTATAACACAGGATTTACATCTGTTTCTTAGCCTTAAATACACTGTTGCTGAATGTTAGCTTTGTCAGAAGTACAATCTAAATTCTTTTGAGGCAAAACAAGAAGGCTCTTTACACACTTAAATGAAACCTGAGTATTGCTACATTGATAGTATGCCCATACCCTGGGTTGGTTTCTCAGGTATATTATACTGCATTTCTTTGGAATGAAATGTCAAAGGCTGTCATTTTATTTTCGTATTTTTTTTATGTAAAAATGCCTTTAATAAAACTTATTACCACCAGTCAGAAACCGAAACATATAACCTATTTACAGCAACTGTATGACATCTACAAATACGCACAAACATATACACTATACACAATAATCACAGAACATCTCTATTCTATCTCAAGGCCAGTATTAATATGATATGATAAGAATTTGCACGGCATAACGAGGAAAAAATAAAACCTTTGATGTTTCACTCACTACCTAACCAGCCCACCTCCCATTATCACTATGTACAGTATAAACTACAAATAGATTTAATAAGTCAAATGTTTTAGTTCATGAACTCTCAGACCTATACCCTAGAGCATCCTGTGTATATCCTTGTAGCTCACCCCTACCTGTTTTATCACATTCCCCTGTGTATACCTGACATTCCCCTCTGCATACCTCACCCACGGGGACCATTTATCCAGAATATCTGACTCTTGCATTTCCAAATTTGTTCCTCATTCTTTCTGAGACTTTCTACCAACTGCTTTACTCCTCTATTGTGGGACATTATTTTTTTTTCTGTTTCCTGGATACTGTCTTTTTGGCTATTAAAAAAAAGATTGTTCATAACAATTTGTGATATAACTGGTTAATATTCTGCACCCTCCAACAAAAAACTTCAGTCAACTTGAAGGCTTTACATCTATTACAAACCTTCCAGGTCCCTTCTAAATGAAAAACAAGAAAGACGGCTCAGGAAAAATGCCAGCGTCCACAAACAAGTATATAATAAAATCAATGCCCTTTAAAAAACAATGTTGTGATGGAAAAAAGTCAAAAAAAAAAACAAGAATCAACACACTTGGATTTGTTGATTCTTGTTTTTTGACTTTTTTCCATCACAACATTGGTTTTTAAAGGACATTGATTTTATTATATACTTGTTTGTGGACGCTGGCATTTTTCCTGAGCCGTCTTTCTTGTTTTTCACATCAGTTTTTTAGATCCGTTCTAAATCATTGAAGTTTGTAGCAAGTCCAAAATGTGTTTATATTTCCCATTGTCTCCTAACTCACATTTCCAACAATTACTTTCAGAATATAGAAATATTGTATTCCATCTGGATGGGGTTTAAACATATTTATGCATATACTTCAGTGTGGCAATTCTTATTGTCCTTACTGTCATTTGACAGAAATTATCTCATTGATATGACCTTAGCTTTTATTTGCAGACTTTCCCATTCTTTTTGTAGCCTATCATTTCCTGCTGGTAATCTTCCCTTAACACCTTGTAGATTTTCAAAACTAACCTTCTGTGTACCTTACCTCCTATTCTAAATTCTAGTACTGATTTTATAAGTCCTGGCCAATGCTGTTGTGGTTACACACCACATCTCATATCCTTAACCTGCTGTACCAAATACACACTAAAATGTAGCCTTATGGCATTTGAAAGCCAGCTGGATCTCCTCCCATGTCCTTGGTTTACTACTTACCATTGTATGATCTCAGTATCTTACACACACATTTACCTGTCTCCATCTCTTTGGTGGTATGTTTCCAGCAACATCAGACATTCTTCCTCCTTTGGGTACTATATCCTTCCTTTAGCCCTGAAAATTTCCACTCTGAAAAATTCCTTTTCCCTGACAACTACATTCAGCACAAGAGCCTTAAGAGATTGTCCATTGTACCTCCAGAAAGGTTCCAGAAAATTGAAATGTTCTTTCCGTGTGTTTCTTCTGCACAAGATCTGCTGCTGTGTCACATGTTTTCCTTCTCCAAATCATTTCCATAAAAGATAGTTGGACCACTTTAATATATTTGTAAATATCTAGTGCTCCTATCACTCCTCCCTCCTTGGGCATTACTAATTACTCCCATTTGACTCTAGTGTCCCCCCGCCAAAACAAAATCATCCAATTTTTAAGTTTTGAAATAATTCCATTTTCAGGGATTGATCAATGGTCTTGCCCTAGATTTAGGTCATGGGAAGTACATGCAAGTATCAAAACTTGTATTTTCTGGTCCACATCCAAATTTAAGTGCTTCCATATTTTCAGAGTATCATATATTTTCTGAAGAGCTTCAACATAAGACTTCTTCAGTGACCCTTCAGAGTTCACAGTCACCATTCTCCTAGATATTCTATCTCTTCTCTTACCCACCAGCTAAGACACAGAACTCTTAATTGGTTGTCATCTGTTAAATTAATCCCTAATGTTGGTTTCTGTCTTCATTAATTTTATAGTGTGAAAACTCATATCTGCCATTTTATGATAATTTCTGTAGTGAAACTCATTTTTTTCTGTCACCTGTCACTATCGTTTGTTGTAGTCCTAAAAAAAAACATTGGACAGGACATTCATTGCTAGACTCTGTGAAATTGTGTAACTCCACCTATAAAGATAATTTAAAAAAATAAGACCTATTACCTAACCTTTTTTTACCTCCCTAGTATGTGACCCACTTTACAGTATCCTCTGTATCCAGTTGTTCAGCCAGCCTTTCAGCTAGAACGCCAGCATATGATTGACATCAGTGGTACCTAGTTAGTTTTCTAACCATTTTACTCCTCCATTGTTAGATGTTTTACTAAAACAGTTAACAAGATCCATGCATAGTTTCTGTTTCATCCATTACTTTAACCACTGAGTCAGGTGATGTTATCGTGTCATGTGGCATAAACTTTCCACTGTGAATCCATGATGCCTTAGTTCTTTCTACCACTGACATGTAAACATGTCTCACCAAAGCATGGTCTGTGGCTCAACACAGTGCATTCTCACATGTGATACACATATTTTAAAATACATTGTGGTTTGTCCTGACATCAGGCGCTCTACTCTTTTTTCCACTCCTTTCACTAAACTGTGACATGAATTTGACCTGCACTCCTATGATGCACTTTTTCAGATGAGGCATTAAACTCAGGTTCCATATATCTAATCTGCTTTTAGATTAGATGTATTTTTAAATCTTGTAGGGATTTTTCCTAATTTCCCAAACAGATTTGCCATATTCACTGCAATGTCTATTAAAATGTTTTATACAGAATCTGTGTAGTTACCGGGTTTCTAAATGAAATAAATAGAAACAAATGATCAGTCCTTGTGATGACGGAATACTTTGGACAGTTTTACTTCACTACAGTCCCATTTAAGACAAGTTAGCATTATAATGGCAAGATAAATGAATGGCTGGGCCATGGTTCATCTTACTAAACTGTCCTTTTCTAAAACTGGCTTTATAATTACAGTCTGTGGTAAAGAGCTCTGCTAGTTTAGCAGTGCTTTATTAATTTGTTTGAGTTTTCAGTTTAATATAATTTGTTCCATTCATTAATTTGGTGTCCTTGTGCTATTATTTATCATAGTCTAAGCTATTAAGTAAGTGTACTTAATTCGTTTTCCTGACAGAATTTGCTAGGCATTTTTAGGATTTTAACACTAGATCTGTCTTTTACATGAAAGTGCTCTTTGTTTGGCAGTAATCCTAGGATTCTATTTAGTATGATCAAATGATGGCATAAAGTGGCATAAGACAAGCACTGGTCACACAGGTCAGTTATGGATGTACATTTCCCTAAATGAGGTGCTCAGATTCCTATTAGTGTAATTAATCTCCACCTTTGGGAGACATTATCATCCCTATCTGTACTCTATGCACTCGTGAGCATGTACAACAGCAGAGACCTTTGTGCAGTACCTGAGAATGTTAGCTCCATTGAAGTATTGCAGGAATTATCCACAACAATTAAGATATAGTTTGCAGCTTGGTTGCTTGATTCTGAAATTACATTTGTAATATAGACCTAGTTGTAAGAAAACACATGAGTGATATTCACCAAGCATCCTCTTCCACAAGGATTGTTTAAGAGCAAATTCCTACTATTTTCACTTTAACTGTCCTCATCAGGAGTTGCTGGTGACCTTAAAGTAAGGGAGGCTGCAGTGAGTTATAGAGCTAAATGCAACGAGATTGGACTGTTTATGGCATGTTAGTGAATGTTTAACAGTGACCAGTCAAGAATAGAATCAATCATTTTCTGATTATCATAATAATAATAATAATAATAATAATAATAATAATAATAATAATAATAATAATAATGGTCACCTTAATGTATTGCGGCTAGTTTTACTCACATGTATACATACATGTTATTTCTGCCAAGTCAGATCAGAGGCCATTTAACTATGCTGAAATGAGAGCAAGAGTCAGTATATTTCATCCACAGACTACCTCACTGCCCATCAGTTACAGACACTTTATTCACTGTGTACACATCATATGATTAATTCAAATCAGTTTAATCAATAAATATCTAAATAATGGCCACAGTAATGTCTTTCAGTTTGTTGATGGCAGACTCATACAGTGCAATGCCTTATGCACATATACATACACACCTCTACCCAATATTTTCAGCCACTTTACTTACTGTATACACTTAAAATACTGATTTATGATCAAATTAATGAATAACTACAAAAGCAATAGCCATATTGACATATTTCAGCTTGTTTCTGCCAGACCCATGCACAGCAATCCATTGTACCCTCATTTGCTTAAATGCACGTGTACAGAAATGCGCACGCGCGCGCACACACACACACACACACACACACACACAAATATATTTCAGTGCATTGCTGTCAAATGAATACACTACAGTTTATTGCAACCCAATGTGCACACACAGATGCTAAACAGTTCCATTCGCTTTATTAACTGAGTACATCAGACATTTGATTGCAATCAAATGAGTTAATTAATACATACATAATTAATAACTACAGTAATGTACATCATCTCCTTCCTATCACATGTATACAGTATAACCCATTAGACACCTTTCTTGCACACACACAAAACTTAATCCACTTTACTTATCTTGTAGGTTGGAAGTTGCTGAAAGCAGTAGAAGACTTTATTACAATAGCATATCTCAGCAAATTTACATCTGTTTTTTAAATAAGTGCATTTATTTAAAAATGTTTGCATTTGTTCTCTTTGACTTAATCCATTTGCACTATGCAACTTTTTTTTACTTGATTCTCAGGCTGTCTCAGGCTTAAAATAGGGTTGATTCAATGTGAAATAGCTGGTCACTTTTTCATCCAGCAGCCCAACCAGCTTTGATCAACGTGCAGCTTCTGTTCAACTGAAATGGCAGGAATACCTGTAATAAGTAGAAATTTCCTTATTCTCTCTATTGAGGAATACTTTTAAATGCTAGACTAGTTTGAAAACCTGCCAACTGAGTAAGCCATCTTTTTTAAACAAAAATCAGAATTTTGGGAAAGACCTTTATGTCTGCACAAAGTTGCAAGTCCCAGATTTGTAACATTGACTGTTTTATTAAAAAAAAGCAAGAAACTTTTTCCATATGGAGGAACTGTACTCCATCAGCCTAGTATAACCATCCCTGACTCTGATTACAATAGTTTTGAACTCGTGAAACATAAACTTATTCACCTGCAACACAATTAATTTCTTATTAATAATGTAACAGATTTCTTAATCAGTATTTTGTTTTTGTTGTATTTCTGGTTGCAATATATAGGAATCTTAAAAACAGTTAATTGTTCCACCCCTAATATTATGCTGGCAAACATACACAGGGGATAGTACACAATTAAAATAATTCTTTTATCAATTTCATATGGCTGCAATTAAGTATTATTTGCAGGTGATATCAGGCTACACCCAGTCCCACTAGTTACCCAGCCTGCTACACTACTTATTAACAATGTAGCTTCATTCAAAGGTCTAAGATCACTTTAATTAATATGGGAATTATTAATAAGAAGTAAACCACAAATGAGCCATGGCTAACTCAAGAGTAACCCGATATTGTTGATGTGGCAAACTCATGTCTTAAAGAAGTATAATCTTATCTATGATTTCATAAAATAACTGTGAACAGTATAATGAGAATAGAACAAAACACAGCAAAACACACAATAAATATACTCTGAAATAAAGGACCTAAATGTCTTGTTATAAAAAATAATTTTAAAGTCCCTCTGTCATTTCATACTATATTAGAACAAACTGTACTAGACATTTTCTTATAATATTCTTAGCTGACTTTAACATTAACTGGGAAGGAAAATCTTCAACATAACTGTGAAACTACCAGAATTGTGCCCTTTGTAAATCTTTCTTCAGACTACCGAAAAACATCAACCAGTATTTTTGATTCTGTTATAACTAATGTGCACTAAATGTGTTGCAGCCCAGCAATACTGCCTAATACTTAGAATTCAGTCCAGTAATGACACAGTGGTAATTCAGAAGTAAAAATATCAGCCAGTCTTGCTACCAGGAGGATTTTTCCAGAGTCCAATGAAAATTCTTTAGCAGTTGAGTTAGAAGCCATTGTTTGGGTCTCCTCTTTTCTGTAAACAATCCAACAGAAGACCTACAGTTCTTTAACAACACCATTTTCCATCTCACTACAAAATGTTCCGAAATTTACAAAGTTGATGAAAAGACAGTATTTATTTATTTATCGACTGACATTTATTTACCAGGAAAGTCTGACTGGGCACAGGTGCCCTTTTTCAGTGAGGCTGTGGGACAAAAGCTCCAAGGTAACAAATTTAATGCAAAATTAATAATTACTGTAACGTATTTTATAATGCATTTACAGTGTATACATAGAATAGTAGTCAGTATAACCAAATTTGTATTGATAAAGGCATGAGTATGTGCATTTGTGTGCCTTCTGTGGAAGGTTGGGTGCCGGGCTGGCAACTCAACACCGTAAAACTCCACTGCCAATCATGAGCGGACAGGTGACCCGCTGTGGCGAAAAAGCCAAAAGAAAAAGAAGATTCACAAACATTAATGTACAGAATTGTATTGAGAATTTTCAGATAGAAGGGTGGAGTTTAAGATAGGTAGAAATAATTTAAGAAATACATTAGAGTGAGGTTTAGAGGGGATATGCAAATTTAAATGCGACTAGACAAGTAGCAATGGAATGGAAATTTGGTTGCGCTAACTTAGAAGGTGGTATAGTAGTTTAAGTACTACAATAATGTGATGTATTGGAAGGAAAGGTTAAGTGATTTAGCACTTTAAAGGGCGGTATAAGAAGGTGATGAAGGATGGTAGGAGAAGCCATGTCCCAAATGAGGGCAGAGACGAAGCTAGGAGGCAGAGGAAAAGTCTCTAGTAATGGTTTGAAAAGGTGAAAGTGTGAGATACATCTGACTGATATATGAATTTTATTCCATGTTCTAGTTGCATTAAATACCATTTGATTACTTCTCAACATAAAGCACAATTGCAATATATAGCTTGGGATGAATTTAAAACATTTTATCTTAAGCACCAATCCAATTTTATTACTAAGAAGACCCTGTAGAAAATCCATTAATGCACCAAAGGATATGGATTTTATATATCAATAGATACACAGATAGATATAAAATCTGCTTGGAACTGTTTTATAAAATCAAGATACCACAATATCAAAACTCTAACGTTTGAAGTTCAAAGTATCAAACCTAGGAATGCCTAACCAAAAATAAATAAAACACTTACACACTAAAACAAAACACATAAAAAAACAACTTTTTGCAAGGGCCAAACCCCACTACACCCCTGCATATTATATATGCCAACTTTGAGATTGCGTCACTTTGGGGAAAGGGTAAACTCCATATCCCCAGAAATATTGGCATCAGCAAAAACGATGATTTGATGTTCTAAATATTTCACTAATGAATGCTTTTTTCAACACCTTCATTGAATTATAACTTGTGACAGAAGCAAATTTACATTTATATAAAAGTAATCAAACTGTATTAACAAGTCCAGGTTTACAAATGTTATACTTCACATATATTGCTGTATATCATATAACCTAAGAAATTATTAAATTCCTGCCCCTTTTGATAAACAAGAAACATCTTTATTAAACCATCAGTTACAACATAGGCAGTCATACATTTATATAAATGAAAACAAACCACATCAACACAATCATAGTTGCAAGTATTTTACATCACAAACCATACTGACACGCTCCCAATTGTAAAATTTATACGTCACTTATAATTTACCCAGTCATTTTCAGTCAAATATTACATAGCTCATTTAAGGCCTGCCTTCTCTTAATTCTCATTCCTCCCCTGTATGTTGTTGTTGTTGTGTCTTTCGGCTTTTCCCGGTTAGGGGTCACCACAGCGGAACTCCGGTCCGCTAATGATTGGTAGTTGATTTTTACGTGCCGAGTTACCATCCCTGACGCACAATCTTCAATGAAGGTGTGTCCATTCACGCATGTCTCCACGCAGAAGACGCTCTAGCTGAGAATCGAACTGGACAGCATCTTACTGTGAGGCGACAACGCTACTGCAGCACCACCACCGTGGATTTCTATTCCTCCCCTGTATGTAATGTTTGATATTCTCAACTACCTGGTGTCCTTGCTGTGGAAGAGATAAAGTATAGATATATGTAAACACAGATGATGTGAATATATCCGGTCCGCTAATGATTGGTAGTTGATTTTTACGTGCCGAGTTACCATCCCTGACGCACAATCTTCAATGAAGGTGTGTCCATTCACGCATGTCTCCACGCAGAAGACGCTCTAGCTGAGAATCGAACTGGACAGCATCTTACTGTGAGGCGACAACGCTACTGCAGCACCACCACCGTGGATTTCTATTCCTCCCCTGTATGTAATGTTTGATATTCTCAACTACCTGGTGTCCTTGCTGTGGAAGAGATAAAGTATAGATATATGTAAAGTGACATATGATTTTTGTTATGGCATCGCTATACAAGGGCAAAACTGTTTATATGTATACTGAAGTTGGCAGGCAAAAAAGTAGGCTATGTTTATTCATTAATTTCTGAATGCGGCACGACTTATAGTATTGTTGCCTCACAGCAAGAGGTTCCCTGGTTTGATTCTCAGTTGGGGTGCCTTCTGTGAGGTCTGCATGTCCTCCCTATGTTCACTTGGGTTTCCTCCAGGTGCTGCCATTTTTTCCCACATTCCAAAGACAAGCTGTAGGGGGATTTGACACTCTAAATTGGCCACAGATTTGACTGTGTGTGCGAGTGTGTGGTATGGAAGAACTACAGTGGCAGGGCTGTCCACTTGGTGGTGTAAACCTTGGCTTAAGATGGTTGTCACTGTTTGTGACACCCCAAACCCATGTACAAAAATGGGAAAAAACGGTTGTTTGTGGATGGATGGATTAATTTCTGAACATCACATTTTGATAAAGTCTGTGTTATTTGTGGACAAAAGTGCTCAGCCTTATTAAACCAGGTTACATGTTCTGAAGACAAGTTTGGCATTTTCTGTAACTACATTTATCTTTCACATTCCAAAGACATGCAGTCAGTGGATTGTTGACTTCTAAATTGTCCATAGGTCTGTGTGCCAATGTGTGTGATACATTAAAAGGCATGGCAATCTACTTCCATTCCCCCTTTCCTAGTAAACTCCTTGCATGGTTGTGACTATTCACTCCATCACTTTTCGAATCTGTTATGACTCATAAACACAGATGATGTGAAATGAAAAGGGATACTAAACAACTGGAACCTCCAGACCTTTGGAGTGGTATGCTATCAATGATTAATACCAGTAAGTAACTAAGATTCAAAGTTTGGCATTAGCTGCAACCAGTCTCACTTGTTCATTATAAAGGGCAATACAATAATTAAGCACAGTAGACTGATGTTTCTGAGTACTAAAAACCATGAGTTAAAATAATTTTAATTATAGCAGTGTTCTTCGGAAGAATACACAATGATTAAATAGCAGATACCTATTACTGAAATGTCAGGCAGCCACTGGGGGTAATAATGAATTCTGCACCTTTCATACAAAGTCCATCTGATTGCAACTATCCAGTAAAAATAATGGAAGAGACAAAGTGGATAGATCTCACACAGCTGCATGCACAGCCTAGGTATTTGTCTTAGATATGTTTAATTTCAACCAATTTCTCCTAACACACTGAACTATAGTCGCTGAGTAATTCATGAGGGATTTCAAATATGCCTTGTGTTGCCAAGAAAAGAAAGGTTGTTATCAGCATAACAGTACCATGATAATTTACTCCTTCTAGTCATATATCTGAGAGGCAGCATAATTGCTAAGAATAATAAAGGACCTATTATTGAACCCTTTGGCACCCTGCATTCCACTCTCCAAAGGGTAGGAAAATAAGTATTAATTCCAAAAAACATTCTCCAAGTACATCCACAAGGGGAGGAGGCAAACCAGTCTAAGACTGTAGAAGACACACTGGTTTAGAATACGAACATGAAAGTCTAATTAGTACACTATAATCCTTAGCAGCAAATGACAATGAGAGATCAAACAGGACCAGTGAAGAATAAAGCTGTTGCCACTCTCCAATACTGTGGCAGGTGTGGAAAATGGACTGATAGTGATCATGGACCTATGAACTGCAAATGTGATTTCAGTTACACATAAACAAACTTCTCAATAACCCTGCCAAAAATGGCAAGTTTAAGGCAAGGTGGTAATTATCATGAATGGCTTCAAACTAGGTTTTCTAATAACCTGGATAATTAAAGTTTCTTTGGATAAAGATGAAAAACTTCTGAAACTTCAATGCAGCATAAGAATGTGATATAGAACTCCTACTTCTGTACCAAGAATGACAATAACCTACCCAAAAGAACAAGATCCATTCTGCAAGTAATATTGTTCACACTGAAAAAAAAACAGACAATTATTTATAATTCCTGGCAACATTAAACATAGTTCAAGAAAAAAAAATACTCATATCTTCAAGTGGAGAACAGCCCAAAGAGCCTGAATGAGGTAGTGAAGTTCAAATGGTGGTATTCTTGTCAGAAAAATGTTGAGCAACCTCTCTACTCCTCTGTGATGTGCAGGCATGCCTCTCAACTATCCAGATGTTTGCTGAATGTCCAGTTTCTCCTCATATTTTTGACCTGTTTCTCATGAAATTGTGATTTTTCTGACAAATCATTGAGGGCTAAAGTCAGAAAATAAAGGCAGACATTTGAGTTTCAGACTTCATATCCTTCAGAAAATTCATGCTAATGCAAAACTTGTTACTCTCTCAACTTTCTAAGTTTGTAAGAGCAATATTTAAAAAAATGTCCCTATTTTTGGGCCTTTGTCCCCAATTATTTGTAACTTTGTCCAGATTTCTTCCCTTAAGAGGATGAAAGGTACATATACAGGCCTTACCAGTATTTTATTTATTTTATTTTACATTTGTTGACCGGGCTAGTCCAGCTGGATATATGTCCATTTTCAGTGGAGGCCCGGGGAGAAAAGCTCCATTGGTTACAACAAGATTAGAGAATACAAATACACATAAAACAAAAGCTTTAAGCATAAAGGATAAGAAGATTTTAGTATAGGTAATACATATCTAAGAGTAAAAAATATCCATAACAAGAAAATATTCAAGTAAATGGTTAACGACTTTCAATACGAAATTTGATAGTATCTAAACATACAGTGTATCAATACATTGTTTTGAAAAAAATGGTAGAAAATATAATTTTTTTTTTTTTTTTTAATACAACATATATGAGATCAGTAATATCTAGAAAGATAATATGTCAGAGGAAGTCAGTCAGGATATCTTAGCAGAGAAGGAAGAATTGTGGTAGAGGAAATGAGGAAGGCAGGTTAGTCAGGGTTGGTACAAGAGCAAAGCCAGAATTTATTAAGATATATTTGCAGTTGTTTTTTAAAGAGTGGAAGAGTGGCCAAAGAGGAGATATTTGATGGAAGGTTGTTCCATATTTTGCCAACTGAGTTGGAAAAAAGGGAATTACCTGCAGAATTAATAGTTTTGGTACTATTAACTAGTAGTTTTTCTGAAGAACGTAGTTGTTTCAGGTTGTTGTAGGGAGTCAAGAGATTACTGAGAACTGGTGTTTTAGATGGTTGATATAGAATTTTGTGAGCTATTAAGAGTTGTTGATAAATGAGCTTGTTTGGAAGTTCAAGCCAGTCTAGTTGTTTTAAGTTTAGACAGTGGTGAGTTCTAAACTGAGATCCTGTGGCAAATCGAGCAGTATTATGGTAAGATGTAGTAAGTTTCTTAAGGTTACTTTTAGAGAGATTAGTGAAAACAGGGGAAGCATATAGAAGGGTAGAGATAAGGTGTGATTGGGCTAAGGTGGTCCGGACTTCAGGTGTAAGGAAGGGTTTGATTCTGTACAGGGATCCAATCTTTTTATTAACTACTTTTATTGTGTTGTTAATGTGACAATCATAGTTCAGATTATTGTCAATAGTAACACCTAGAAGTTTTGTTGAAGAATCAGGAGTAATTTGAATGTTATCAGTGGAAGTAATAGAGAAGTTTATAGAAGTAGATTTACGGGTATGTGAAAATAGTAAAAGATTGGTTTTCTTAGGGTTAAGGAGTAGACAGCGGTCAGAGAACCACTGTTCAACAGTTGAAAAGGCTTTTTGTGTAAGAGACTGGAGTTCAGTTTGAGAGGAAGCAGTGCAAATTATAGTGGAATCATCTGCATATTGTATGCAGGTAGTGTTAGGGATAGCTGATTGGAGGTCATTAATAAAGATAGAAAATAGAAGTGGGCCTAGGATAGACCCTTGAGGTACTCCTAAAGAGATAGGAAGGAGAGCAGATAGCGAATTTTTCCAGAGTACTGCCTGGTGACGTTTTTCTAGATAAGAAATAAACCAAGTTAAGGAAGAGGGATCCAGTGCAAGAGATTTTAGTATGTGCAGAAGAAGTTTATGATTAACCATGTCAAAGGCTTTTGATAGGTCTATGAATAGAGAAGATGTAAGTTTATTATTGTTACGGTTATAGTTGATGGTATTGGTAAAGGAGAGTAATGCTGTGGTAGTACTGTGGGAAGGTCTAAATCCATGTTGAGTGTTAGCAAGTAGGTTATTATGGAGGAGATGGTTAAGTAGTTGTTTGTGGATACATTTTTCCATAATTTTGGCTAAGGGAGATAGAAGTGCTATGGGACGAAAGTTTGAGAAGTCATTATACTTGCCTCCTTTGTGTAGGGGAATGATGTGGGATATCTTCCAAATCACAGGGAAATACCTTCTTTTATAGATCTATTTATTAGGATAGAGATTGGGTAAGCAATGGCTTTTGCTGCTATTTGCAGGAATTCTGCAGGAAGCTTGTCTGCAGTTGGGGTGGAAGGTTTAAGTTTTTGGATTAGAGATTGGATATAGGAGGTAGATACAGGTTGTAGGTGAAGGGGAGGAAGAGTGGTTTTTAAAGTAGGTGAGAGTAGTTTAGAAGTGTCAGGAGATAGGTGGTTTGCAAGAGTTTGTATGGAATTGGTGAAGAAAGAATTAAAGTCATTGGCTATTTGCGTGGGATTGTCAGGGTCAGAATCTTGAGGGTTGGGTGTAATAGCTTGGCCTGGGGTTAGAAGATTATTAATACTGTTCCAAAATTTTTTAGGTTCCTTTTTGGTGGTTTTCTGTAGTTGAAAGTAATAGTTCTTTTTATCTGTCAGAATGGCTTTTTTGGTATTGTTTCTAAGCTCTCTAAAGTTTTGGTAGTCAGTTGGTTTTTAGTAGATCGCCATTTATCCCAAGATTTGTTTCTGAGGATGATTTTTTGCTTAGTATTCTTGGTTAGCCAGGGCGCTGTTTTAGTTTTGGTTCTAATGGTACGACTTGGGGCATGTTGATCTAGGATAGATAGGAATGATGAATTGAAGTATTCCACTGCTTCATTCAGTGGGAGATGTTTTAGTGGGGCCCAATTACATTGTGAAAGTTCAGCTTGAAACTGAACAGGGTTAAATTGTTTTTTTGAATGTAGAGTTCTGAAAGTGGTAGGTAAGGTTAGGTTAGTTTTGTATCTAATGATATAGGTTAGAGAGTGATCACTAATGTCATCAGGAAGGGTGCCTGATTGGTAGGTTTGCAAGGGAGTATTAGTAGATAGTTACTATCAGTAGATAGATAAACTTGTCTGTCTACAACCTACTCACAACTGATGTCAAATGACTAGTCATTTAGTTGCAACTAGGATCTGTCTGGACAGAAAATCTTCCTTCTTATGAGAGATCTTAGGATGGCAATGAGAATAATAATTATCCAATTAAAGTTTGTTACTCCAAATGAATGTAATTCTCCAGCAACATTAGAGCCATTGTCCTCTATGCCTCAAAGTATGAAGCTCACCAGCAAAGCATGGTTCTTAAGCTCTGAGAATGATGATATATCTATATCTAAACCTATCTATCTATTTATATATATAAGTTTGACAAGGAGAATCAGAGCTGAGGTCTGTGACTTATTACTGTCAGAATCCAAAACATCTAGACTGCCAGCACTAGTCCTAAAAGGAAGCCGATGGAGTTTGGAGGCAAATGAATGGGATGAAACCTCTGTGATACGGCATTCCATCAGCTCAAGAAAAGAAGGATTAATAAGCTGCAGCTTCAAAAACAGGCTAAGGAAGTGGGATTCACCATCAAATCAGAAATTGTCACATCCATAAACTCTGTGTTGAGGATATGCCTTAAACAATGAGTTCAGAGATAATCGCTTGACCAAAAAAAAAAAAAAAACAAATTTTGCTTCATACGTAAGAATTCTTTAGTCAGAGGCATGACCACCAACTTTGTACTGTTCTCTAAGCTTTAATCAAAAGAACTGGTATTCAAAATAAGACCATGAACAGCTTACAAGTTTTTATTTTCTGACTACACCCATTCCCATTGATTCTGTCACACAAACAAAACTGAATATTAGAGTAAGAGTGAATATTGGGGGCATAGCAGCCTCCAAATAAAATCCAAAGATGTCATCATGCCATATCTCTGTTATGTAAAGTCATCATCATGCAAAAAGTCAGAAATATACCCAATACTTCTATGGACAGAATGTGCATTAATATAATGCACCCTATATTTGACCTATGATGAAAGGGTCGTGTTTCATGCCTGATATAACTAACAGCAACAACTGGTAAAACTTGGAGGAAGGATGGATGTACTTCTATCTGCTGATTTGTCCTAAGGTGACATTAAGAGGTCCTAAAGACCACAAATGTGAGCATCTATGGGTTAGTACAGAGGTATCAATGCCTGCTTTTGGCATCTAGACTATCTTTTGTGCAAGATGTTTACAAATCTAAAAAGCAAGACTACAGGGATGTGTTAAAAATGGGGGGGGGGGCAAAAATCTAGGAGGGCAGCCACATAATAAGAAATACAGCTAAATAAGCTTATAAAAAGTTAATAATTGAGCAACATAAGAAAGACATGTAGTTACTAAAATGCAACAATAAATGAAATAAAAACTAAGTCACAAACAAGCTATGAAATGTGATGTAGCAATGGCCTAGAAATATTAAACTACAACTTAATTATGTAAAAATAAGATATCTTCAAATAACTGCCCAAATATAAGGAAAAAAGGTAAAGGCAGCAATAAATTCTTCTAAGAAGTCAATATTAGCATAAAACATTTAGATAAAACAAGTCTTCAAAGAGGTTTCAAATATGATAAAAGTTCACTAAGGAAACTGCTGTTGTGACATAGAGGGCTAAAACCCAGACTACAGCCCAGCCGATCTGGGTTCAATTAGTGACTCAGGTGAGTAATGGAGTGACAAGTAGGATGGGCATGTGTGTCCTGGGGAAGCAACTAGACTCATCTATGTCCCCTGAGAAGATTAATGGTGGAAATTGGGGGCATTGCTACTTTGGTGTGTGGTGTAAAGAGAAAAGGGTAATGGATGAGATGCCTCAGAGACAGTGCGATAAGCTGCACACCCTCATTGCATGCCCACCTCTGGTCCAGACCATAAAGTCATGTATGAAAAGGTGGATAAGAAATGGTTTAAAGCAAAAGGAAATCCCCACCAATTGATGTAGGACAGGACAACCACTCAGGATGCTCTTATGATCCTCACTGGCCCTGGCAAAAATTGTGGGCATTGGACTGGACGTGATTGGTAGCTGGTAGATCCAGCAAAGAATGTGGGGCACTGGAACAGCTGTCAAGTATGACAGAAAGAGTTCACCATGGAAAATGAACTGACAGTCAATGAATGCTGTAGGTTCATAGGTAGGTACTAGGCTATCTGCCCAAAGGCATTTATAAGCCAGAATGTGTTGGCTTTTGCCACCCCCTAGATTAGTTCCTTGTGCCTCTGTCCAGCAGAGCCATTGAAGTGATCCCCAGGGTAAACTTTCAGTTTCCCATCCACTCATCAAGGTTTCTTTTGAAGAGGGTTAGCGAGGAGCTCTGCCTAATGTAGATTGGAATCTTGTTCCAGAGCATGGGAAGTCTCTGGGACAGAAATCTAGCCCTCCAGCATGTCCTATTTATTGTTGTCGTGAGGTTTAGATCCCTAGAGCGTGTGGCTTGAGGGGATATGGTTTTCATTATGTGGAGCATGGCCTTGTATGTCAGGCAGGGATCACCTCTGAGTAGGTGGTATGCAACAGAGTACAGCTGGAGTTTCTTCAGTCGAGCTGTATAGGGCATCTGTTTGAGGCCAGTGATCCTCTTGGTGAGGTACTTCTTTGGTCTTTCCAGCTGTTGCAGGTGTCTTATAAGGTACATCCCAAAAGGGGCATTGTACTTTATGATGGGTCTGATGAGTGATGCGTAGAGGGGTACAATGACCTCTTTTGATCTGGATGCAAACCCTTTTGTGATTAGGTGGGCCACATAGAAGAATTTTCTAACCACTTTGGCAATGTGATTATCAAAGGAGAGGTTACTATCTACTTGGGTCCCCAGATCCCTTATTATGTCTTTCGTATTTAGGGGGCTGCCACTTATGTGATAGTTTGTTGGTACTTTGTTTTTTCCAAAGGGGATGACTATGCACTTTTTGGCATTTAGCCTGAGACCATAGCTCTGATGCCAGGCATCTGTCTCAGTGAGACCCTTTTGGAGGATGTCTGAGTCAGCCAGAGAGTCAGTTATAGCCCCTAGTTTGCAGTCGTCTGCGAACTTGGTCAGCCACAGTCCTCCTGTGCTTGCCTGTATCTCTGAGAAGTATATGCCGAACAGAAGGGGTCCCAGGACTGAGTCCTGGGGAACGCCACTTGTAACTGGTGTAGAGTCAGACCTAGCTCCCACAACTCTTACCATGTGGGTTCTGTCCGTGAGCCAGTTGACAACCCATCTTGTGACGTAGGGGTTTATGTTCAGGCTGGTGAGCTTGTAATAATACCTGAATGGGGAATGGTGTCGAAGGCCTTTGTGAGGTCTAGTTAGGCTGTGTGGACCACCTTTCCCTCATCTATAGCCTTGGTAACTGTCTCAAAGAAGTCCACAGATTTAGGAGGCATGATCTGCCCTTAATAAAGCTGAACTGGGTAGGGTCCAGTGTTTGGAGGTTCCCAGTGTCTCTGTTAATGAGATCCATGATGATGTGCTCCATAACCTTGCAGACCAAACTAGCCAGGCTTATAGGGCGATAGTTCCCGGGGTCTGTTGTGGCTCCACCTTTGTGGAGCGGAATAACTGTTGCTGTGCGCCACTCTGTGGGCATGTAGCCAGTGGAGAGGCTGAGTTTGACAAGTGTGTTTAGGTGAGGAGTTAGTTCATTTTTGAGCTCATGTAGGACGCAGACTGGGACACCATCCGGTCCCATTGATGCTGTGCTTTTAGCTTTGGACAGGGCTGTTTTAACCTGAGTGTCTGTGATTTCAGGGGTACTACATTCTTCTGGTATAGTTATGGGTCCTTTTGGGAGTGAGAAGGGGTGAAGTTTGCACTGAACCTGTCTGCCAGGATGTTGGCTATATCGGTCGGTTCAGTGTATTTTGTGCCATTCTGCATTAGCTCCGAGCAGATCAGAGAATTGCCACTTAGATTCTTGACATAGCTAAAGAATGCCTTGTGGTTATCTTTGGAGTCATTAGCAATTTTTCTTTCGAAGCTAGCCTTTGATGATTTTATGAGGAATTGTAGTTTCTTGCTGATACTGATCAGGGATGTCATCCCTTCTTGGGGTTTTACTCTTTTCTGTAATAGTTTCCACCTTCGATTGTATAACTTGTTTATGGCAGGAGTCCACCAGACTAGTTTCCTTTTCTTGGAGGAGTGAGTCTTGGTTTTGCTTGGGATAGCACAATCCATGCATTCTTGTAGGTGCCCGTAGAGTGCATTAGTAAAGGATTTTGCAACTTGGACAGCATTATCCCTTAGCATGGTGGCTTTGAAATGTTCCACCTCGGTCTTAAGTAACATGAAGTTTGCTTTTGAAAAGTTTTTCACGGTGGTGTCTTTGACCTGGGGAGGGGGCGAAATGTGAATATCCAGAGTGATTAGTTTATGGTCAGATCTAAGGGGTTGACTTCCAGTGTAGGATGGAATATGGCAATAAATGAGAATGGCCAAGTCTACAATGCACTTGTGCAAAAATAAAATAAAAGATTGTTGCTCCAGTTTAAATAAATTACATAATATAAAACTGTATTATACTGTAAGTACTAAAAAGAGAAACAGCATTAGTATTATACATCTAGGTAAAATAAGGCTTGAGATTCCCAGCAATGTGGTGGTGCACGTCTACACAATGCTTGCACTGCTGGAGGACAATATATACAGATGTTAAATAACTAGACAGAAATATCTATGTAGCTCTTCTGTGTGGCTATCAGCACTCCTGGGTACATGAGTAAGCAATGCAGTAACTATGTAAGTAGACACATTCAGGCAGTACAGCACATACACAGAAAGAGCAAGATATAACCTCCAGAACAGCTAAGTGCTACATGGCATGAATCTTGTGAGACGTGGAAATGTGAATCCACCATGAAATGCTTCTGAAAAATAAATGGGTATGTAGTAGATATGATGCAAGTTTTAGCTCATTCCTCAACAGGATAGCACTCAGTACTGCATATACCTATATAGCCTTCAGTATTTGCAACTGTGCTACTGTTGTGTCGACATATGTGGATAAATGCCAGATACACAAGAAGAAAGTGTTGTATGGGAAAGCTATAAAAGGGAAAGGCAGTAAAGAAAGGGACACACAGATGGACAATCTATAGGAGTTATCAGGATGGGGAATTAGATCATTCTGGTTACTCCCTCATGTTTTGCTTTATATATAGAGAGACAGAAGGGAAGAGGGGATGAAAGGGAAAGCCTTCTAAGAAATGGGTTAGGATACTGTTCAGGGGAAGACAGGCATGCATGAAACAGTACAGACACATGGGTGGATTTCCACACACTAGGATGGTGAGACATGGATGTAACTGAGACAGAGGACAGATAAACTGCTGACAGAGAGTGTTTTAGACAGTGCATGAGGTATGAGGTATGATGCAGGAAGAAGGTAACACACCTGGCAGGAAAGGATGGAATGTGTGCAGCAGCATGCAGTTTGCTGCTCCTGCTCAGGAGGGCATTACAACGATCCGTCATTACATGGTAGATAAAGCTGGCCTGTGGTTTGTGAACATCCTTCCCCGCTGGCCTGATAGTAGGGACTAGCTGGGTGAGTAAATGCAAAGAATCTGTGCATCTGACAGTATAGCTACTCCATGCTCTGCCGCTGTAGCTAGGCCATTTTAGAAAATGGTTCCAGGCAAGGTGAGGAATCAAGACCCCCCCCCACACACACACACACACAGTGAGATACAAACACCCTCGTCACCCTCATGCTCCAAAACAGCAGTATGCTCCATGCCCACTAGATGCATATGCCTGCTCATTCAACACTCCCAGTATGGCATACACTGTAGCTAAACACTGCTTCTCTATGTAGAGAACACTGCCCAACCTGCAGACAGTTAAAGTTGATAAGATTTCTTAATACAGCTGACCAAGAAAAGCAACATAGTCAGTACAGGGAACTGACCCACAGTCATAGACTGTGTATGCTAAGAAAGAGTCGGCATATATTAGCCAGCATTAACAGACTTTAGTATAAGAATAATCCTGACTGTCATAAACATAGGGACTGTAAGTGATATTGCTTGTCTGTGGTGTGACAGCTGTGATTCATTTCTATGAACTGTAGTACTGTCAGGACCAAGGACCAGCAATATCACACATTTGCTGTGAGGACTGTAGATGCTGTTTATGAGTATGTTCATTAGAAACTCATAACAATTGCTATCTTTATCCAGAAAGAACATGTAACAGGAGCACTCATCCATCCCCCAAATAAATCAAGATTTCATACCTCAAAGCAGCAAAATAAGGAGATGATCAGGTAGTTTTGCTTTATTCCATGCAGGTTTGACAACCACTAAACCTATAAGCCAAAGCACACACCTATCCAAACTACAGGATTGATCTTATTTGTTTTCCTAAGAAGCAAAAAGGTAAACTGATTTAAAATGTTTCAACAACACACAACTCATTCATTGGTAAGCCATGTTAATGTTGTCATCAGTAATAAAGTAGGGTTACCACCTGTCCTTCTTTAAGTGGGGTACTCCCTATTTGGGCCATTGCGTCTTTTGAGAAAACATTAAAAATGGCAAATGAATGGCAAATGTCTTGGGATTTCAGGACAAAAATTTTCTTACATTTTTTCTTATGATTATATAAAAGGGTTGTTTTGTATGGGTTCCTATTACATGATCGAAAGTATAAAACTTCGAACACCACAAGATCGAACTTGTATGTTTGAAGTTTTATAATTTCGAACACACACACACAAAAAAAAAAAAACAATTGACAGAAAGTAACTGTCATAAGCAGGGGGCAAGCCCCCCTGCACCCCCGCTCTTTAAATATACCAACTCTGAGATTGCACTACAGTGCAGTTACTGCGGGGGGGGGGGGTGCAGGGGGGCTTGCCCCCTTGCTTACAATAGTTATTGAGCTGATTTTGTTTTTTTTTGTTCTTTGTTTTTAATTCGAATTGCTGAAACTTCGAACACTTGTGTTCAATGTTTTCAGGTTCGAAGTTTCAGCAATTCGATAATGTAATAGGAACCCGTTTTGTACCTGAAATGCCTTAATATTATGTGAAACAGCAAAAACATCTCAAACTCACAAGATTTAGATTTTCATTTTGGCAAAATGTGAATTCATGTCCATTGCACCAACTGCAGATATGGTTTGTCTCATAAAATATTATGTTACCATAAAAATGCCCCACTTTTGGCACTGGAAAAAGTGGCAATTCTACAATAAAAGAAAAAGAAAATGGGCAAGATATTAAAAGACTTACTGATAGTATAAGTTAATTACTCTGGTGTGAGCTTACCCTGATAATGAAAGACATGGTCTCAGCATAAGTGAATGACATTGGCGTAAGGCCTACTTATAAATCAGGCTTACACTTGGAGCCAGCTTGGAGCCAGACTTACACCAAAGTAGGTTACTAACACTAAGAAGATGTCTTTTGGAATCGGGGTGAACTTACATCAGAGTAAGTCACTTAGATTGAGTGCAAGTCTGGCACAATATGACAGTGAAAAAGAAAAACTGAACAAATTCAAAAAGTGAAAAAGGCTAATTGGTTCTAAATCAACAGTGGGTCAAATTCACCCCCCCCAAACATCTGTCAACCATTTATGACATTTATTTTCTGAAGTAGTATTATTTCTTATGTTGCATGAGGAATTGAATTTTAATCACAATAAAGGTATTCTTAGTGCAAACAGTGTCAAAGCTTAATAATTTATAACGTAAGAATATAATTAGTCAGGTAGCAGTTGTGTCTGTATGTCTCTTTAAGAAGCTATGCAAGTTCTTGTACAAGTGTATAAATACTGAGCATGTGCAAGCCTAAATGCAAATTTGTAGTAAGTTGTAGAGGTTTAAGCTCTGTCTGATGATCAGTTCGTTTATATTTACTGATGTTGCTATCCATCCTGATGTGTTTCTATATAATAAAGCATCTTAAGCAAACCACCCTGCCTGCTTGTCTTTTAAGTATAGATAGACTAGTGACATGGTATCAGAAGTGGCATATCTAATGGCCAGAAAGAACTCCAGTTTTTCTACTTTGTCTTTGAGAGGCATTCGGCTACAATTGAAGGTATGTACAGGAGTTGACCATCCTTTGCTCTATATATGATTCCCAAAACAAGTCAGAAACAAATTTCTCATGTTAAACTTGCTCAAACTATTGCTTATTCGCAAAATATGAAACAAAGCATACAGAACACTCTAAACAATATTAACATAAGTCGAAATGTCTAATATTGCTAGAAATATTTGAATTACTAAGGAAAATGTTTGAAATAATGTCCGAATTGCATAAAATGAATAAAACAAACAAACAAAAAAATAAATAAAGAGAAACGACTGCATTTTTCACAAAGCATGCATTTTTGTATTTACTGAGGCTATCCAAGTTATCAGAAGTATATGAAGTGTTTGCATGTTATTTCGCAGAATGCAGCCATTTCAGAGCATATTTCACAAAGTACAGTGTTTTGAAGAATTTATTGTGCATTTGTGTGTTACTGTAAGCTGCAGAGAGGCAATTTATTTGTACATAATTACAAGAGCCATATTTTCAGTGTTTGAACATATTTTGTTGACATGGCAGACTGATTTCAAAAACCAGGTCAACTAGTGTTTGATAATAATATTGCAGAGAACTGGATAGTGTTTGAACAAAACTACAACATTTTCATACAGGCTGCATTTTCTGATAAAGATGAGCATACAAAGGCATTCATTCTACTTAATTTAGCTGGGTCAGAAGCCATAGAAAGGGAACGTTCATTAATGTATGCACCTGCTGTCTTTTCTGTAGAGGGGGAGAACCATCATATTGTTGTACAGGCTGAGTCAAGGGCGGACCCTGAGTGCTTAAAACACAAATTTAGGGAAATGTGTAAGCCTCAGACCAACATTACAATGGAGAGGCACTTATTTTATACAAGGGATCAAAAGCCAGGTGAAACATTTGCTGCATATATAACTGACTTGAGAAATAAAGCTAAAACATGCAGATTTGATGATTTAAGGGATGAGTTGATAAAGGACAGACTTGCGTGTGGTATTAAAGATGATGCTGTGAGAAAGATTTTGCTTTGTGACAGTGATTTAACTTTGAATTAGGCCATTGAGATTTGTCAGATGTATGAGCTCGCAGAAAACCACACAAATATGTTTACAGATGAGAAAGGCATGTTTCCAGTAACTTCTAAGCCTCACGTTGATAGTATGCAGCACGTGGTTAAAAGAAACAGGCCCAAGCACATGGCAGTTGCTGTAGTCCCTGCCACACCCAGAAGTAAACCCCAGAGCTTTCTAGCAAGTTCCAGAGTTTGCCCTGCCTCAGTGAAGCATAAGAATGAGTCAGCACACTCAAAGCATGGGCCCCAACCTAATTTCATTATTAACTGTCATAACTGTGGCAATAGTCATGACTCTAAAAGGGAGAAATGCTTAGCTTTTGGTCAACAATGCCACAAATGTAATAAATGGAATAATTTCAAAAGATTTTGTAGATATAAAGAATATGTGCGTACTTTTACTAAAAGGGAACATTTTAAGAAACGAGTTGATCAGTTAGAACGCCATGACCCAGTGTCTCTTTCTTTTTATGTTGATGGTGTGTCAGTGCTTAGTGAGACAGTCAATGTAGTAGATTTATGGGCCAAGAATGAAGTATTTTGTACTGTTCAGATAAATGGCAAACCCACAGAGCTCAAAGTTGATAATGGCTCAAAGTGCAATGTAATGTCTGCAGAAGTATTTGTTAGAGTATATGCTGGTGAAAGTTTTGATTTGACAAAGTGTGGGAAGCTTGTTGCATATGGTGGTGAAGAGATTCAAACCAAAGGCTCAGTAATGCTTTCATGTTACTCTGCTGGCAGAAGCTACGACTTATTATTTTATGTTGTCAAAAGGCAGGTTCAGTCAGTATTAGACCTGAGGCACTCTTTGAAAATGGGACTGCTTTCATTTAAAAAGGAAGTTCACCATGTTAGCTTAAAAGACCACTACTCTAAGTTCACCCGGCATATTATTTCTACCTATGCTGATCTTTTCGAAGACAAACTAGGCATACTTCCAGTTGTGTACTCCATGAAGTTAGACTCAGATGTCAATCCAGTTGTCAGGCCAGCCAGAAAAGTTCCAATAGCTGTGCAAACTAGAGTCAAAGCCGAACTTGACAAAATTGTGCAACTAGGTGTGATTTGTCCAGTCACAGAACCGACAGAATGGGTATCTTTCATGGTGGTAGCTCATAAGAAAAGTTCAGACGACATTAGAATTTGTATTGATCCACGAGATTTGAACAAGGCACTAAAAAGACCTCATCATCCAATGCACACAGTCAAAGAAGTTACAGCTCTCATGCCAAATGCCACTGTTTTTTCTGTGTTAGATGCAACTAGTTCATTTTGGCAAATTTTGTTTGACAAGAAATCCGTATTACTCACTACTTTCAGTACTCCGTTTGGAAAGTACAGATTTCAGAGAATGCCATTTGGGATAAATTCTGCAAGTGAAGTCTTTCAATGTGCAGTGCAGCAAATTTTTTCTGGGTATCCTTGTGCTATAATAGTAAACAACATACTAGTAGGTGGTAATGGTGAAGCTGAGCATGAATGAAAACTCAGAACAGTTCTGGAAAGGGTGCGTCAGGTGAATCTTAGGCTCAATCCACAGAAATGCAAATTCAGGCTGCAAGAAGAAGTCACTTACATTGGTCATGTATTTGCCACTTCAAGCCTATGACCAGACCCTTTTTAGCAAACAGCCATTCTCAAGATGCCAGCTCCATACAATGTTCAAACCCTGCAACGTTTTCTTGGCATGGTTAATTACTTGGCAAGTTCATTCCAGACTTGAGTCAAGTATCGGCACCACTCAGAGAGCTAACATGTAAAGATGTATCTTGGTCTTGGTTAGTACAACACCAGAGAGCATTTGATGTCCTGGAACAGAGAATTGCAAGTCCACCTTCTCTCAGATACTATGACATCCACAAGTCAGTAACTTACTCTTATGTGATGCTTCGAAATTTGGTCTTGGCACAGTCATTCTACAAGAGGGTCATCCTGTTACTTGTGTCCAGAACTCTTACCCAAGCTGAAATGCAGTATGTACAGATAGAGAAAGAGCTTTTGGCAATTGTGGTTTTATGTTCCAAGTTCCATGATTATGTGTATAGCTGACCTATCCAGATCGAAACAGATCACCAACCTCTAGTTGCTATTTTGAGAAAGCCTATGCATACAGCTCTAGCTAGATTGCACTGTGTGATGGTGAGATTGCAAAAGTACAATTTCAATCTTGTCTAGAAGAAAGGCAAACTTCTTTATCTTGCTGATACGTTATCCAGATCACCCAGAAGTACTGCTGAACTGCATGAGAATGAGCAATTTGATTTTGAAGTCATGGAGGTGAGAAACTTTTCTTCCACACGTGTGGCTGAGCTCAGAGATCATACAGCTGCAGATCCAGTTTTACGAAAGCTCATCCACTTCCTCAAAGAAGGATGGCCGTCAAAGCTTCTAGTTTACCTACAGAAGTGCAACCTTATTTTCAGATGAGATTCTGTCAGACAATGGTATCGTCATGAAAGGTCCTAAAGTTATTCTTCCAAAGTCCTTGCAACAAGAGCACATTACTATCTTACACTGAGGTCACCTAGAAGCATACTCTACCAAAAGAAGTGCGAGAGGACTAGTATTTTGGCCTTATATGTTACACGATATTAGGAGTATACTTTTGTCTTGTTCTGTGTGTATTAGTACAAAGCCACATCAACAGAAAGAACCACTTCAGCTGAACCAGATTCCCGAACTGCCTCGGTTAACAGTAGCCACTGACATTTTCGAGCGGAATGGTCAGCATTATTTGGTGTTAGTAGACTCTTACTCCAATTAGTTTGAGATTGACCTACTTCCCAATGTAGCATCCAATATTGTCATTTATAACATGAAGCATCATTTTGCAGTGCATGGATCTCCACACAAAGTTATTTCTGACAATGGCACACAGTTTACAAGCCAACAGTTCAAAGATTTGCAGAACAGTGGAACTTTACTCATGTCACAAGTAGTCCAGACTATCCTCGCTGCAATGGTTTGGCAAAACATGCAGTTCAAAGTGCAAAACAATTAGTAAAGAAGTTGAAATGAGACAGTCATGATGCTTTCCTAAATCTCTTGAATCTCACTAACATTTCTAGTGATAAACATCTTGGTTCACTTGTTCAGAGACTTCTGTCAAGACAAACCAGAACCACATTACCCATCAGTTGTCAGTTGTTGGTTCCATGTATCAAGAACAACAGGTCAGTGAAGCCAAACTGTTGAAGAAGTGTCTAACCCAGAAGTCCTACAAGACCAGAAAACTGCTCAATCCTTTACAAGGAGAAGTAGTAAGAATGCAAACGTCCAGAGATTATAACCGGATTAGAGTCATGAAGGACATCTGTCCAGAGCAGAGATTGTACATTGTGGAATCACATGGAGCAGTTTTCAGGCAGAATCAGAAGCATTTGATACCAGTGTCCGAGCCTGTACCACAGCATATAGCCTGTGAGAAACACTCTTTATCTCAGAGTGAGTTGTCCTGTGTTCTAGTTCCAGTGGAAATTCCAGAAAGCATCCCCATTCCTGCGATGAATCCCGAAGTCCCTGATATGAGTTGTTCACTGAAGAGTGTCCCTGTTTCTAAACCCAGTATTAATTGTTATGTAACAAGATCCGGTTGCATCTCCAGACCATGTTCCAGATACACGGCAACTTGGGCATGAACATTGTGTTTGTTTCTGAATGTCTATACTGATGCATGTTTATCTACAATGTTATTTTGATAAATGGCAATCTTTTTAAGTGGGAGGATGTAGAGCAATGTGTGTATGTCTCTTTAAGAAGCTATCCAAGGGCTTGTACAAGAGTATAAATACTGAGCACGTTAAGTCTAACTACCATTTTGTAGTAAGCTGTTGAGATGTAAGCATGTATGTGTGTAAGCTCTGTCTGATGATCAGTTTGTTTATATTTACTGATACTGCTATCCACCCTGATGTGTTTCTATATAATAAAGCATCTTAAACGAACCATTCCGCCTGCTTGTCTTTTAAGTGTAGAGAGACAAGTGACAGTAGTCAAGGCCAAAAAATGGATCTCTTATTGGCAGTTCCTGAGTTAATTAGCTCTGCAAGCTCCAAAGCTACCGACAAGTGAAGAATCAGGTGCCAGAGATGCAGATTTTGTTTATCAGTATTTTTTTTTTTTATGTGGGACTGCAGGAATGTGGGGAAGGGGCTACACATTGAATCAGAACTCTATCCACTCTATCTTTTTCTTTCACTGTATTTTGACCTCCAAAGCTAGCTGGCATGTTGCCAGTATAGAATTTACTGATGGATCCTAGTCATATGCAGGATTCAGCGATTGCTAAAAGCTATAAACAGGTAAAATCCTTTCTTTGCCCTGCGCTTTCCTCATTCTTTGGGAAACGTAGAGTAGGTAGCAGATTGTAAATGATCTGTTATATATTTATACTCTTTTTTTTTCTTTTGTTTACTGTGATGTCACAAAATTTTGTCACTGTTTTGGGACAGTTAGTTTGGTGACTTGTCAACAAGAATATTGTTAATTTGTTCCTGGCATCCTGCTGTATATGGGGTGGTTATTTGTCAGATCACTGCAGATTTAGAGTTTGGCCAGTTGGCTTCAGCTATCATGGTTTAACTGTCAGTGTCATTTGGGCATCTGGTATTTGACCACAAATCCTTGCTCCAAGGGTTGGATGTTTCGTACGTAACAGAATAAGTCTCACATATAATGGTGTGTCATCAGTTACAGACTTATGGAATATATTACACTTTTACAGCTTTTCTCTGTGAATTTTTGATGAAGCATTGCTTCTTTATCACATGATTCAAGCATCATCAAAATGGCAATTGTGATAGAAAAGTCTGACAGAAACCAGCCCTGAAGAGTACATTAACTTTTACATTCTCCTGATGTTATTCTTTCTGTCTTTGTGATCCATCATCCTATTTCACATCTGTACTTAGCATCCCTTAGTGCAGCCTTCCAAAGGTTTCATGAATGTTATATGAAGTCTAATGATACAAAAAAGAAAAAGTGTGTGGCTTAATAAAGTTCTTTGTGTACCACTTTTCCTTCTAAATCCAGACAAAATAAATGCTAGACCATTATAAAAATAGCTGTCATCATGTATAACATCAAGCAATAGCAGTCGAAAGAGATTGTCTGCAGGCTGAGTCACCATACTGCGGTGAAAGTAGGACCGTGTAGCATGCTTTACTCATGAGCAGAAAACACAGACCAGAATGGTCTAATGCATTTGTGCTGCTATAAATATTCCACACCATTCTCTACCTACATGTACATAAAAATAGAATCTCTATTTACTGGAGCTGCAAGATTTTTCTGTGAAACTAAATTATTAGTTCTAGACTCACATTTCCATAGCAGTACAGAAATAATAAGGAAATTGGACTGCATTTATTAGATTTTTTATTTGATAATGAAGATGTATTTTTCTAAGCTTGCCTCTCTTATATTCTACTACTACTATATCTCTAATTCTCTATAGTAGCTTTATGATTATACATATGTTATATCATGCCCGTTGGTCTGGATCATGACAGAAAAAGGTATTTGGACCAGCTCAACTCTACCATTAACAAATATAATAAAAATAAATGAATGCAGATACCACTGAGATACAGATGATAAATACATATTAGCCTGTAACAACAGCTAAGAGAATGAGAGCTTACATCAGCACAACATTTTTAAACAGATCATATCAAAATATAGTTGCCATTTTTCCAGAATGTTGCTTTGGAATTCTTAAGTAAGGAGTTATTGCATATATCAGCATTTTACTGCACATTTCTAAAAGTCAAGATATTACATTAAGTTCTGTATCTCACAGTTAGATATAAATGCTTTGTAGAACTATTGATTTTCTGCACAGAGAAAAGATCCTTTCCTAGACATTCCAGTAACATTAGCTCATCAGTGTCATGATATGAGATGATGCTAATATTAGTAACCATATTCAGGCAGTTATCAGCATCTGTATAAGACAGGCAGGCCTGAAATGCATTTTACATTATGTAATCCTGAAGGAGCTGAAGTGAATGACGCACAAGATGCTTAGTATTTTGATGCAGCAGTTTTAGGTCCATGTGAGGAAAAAAATATCTTTGTGTTTTGGTCAAGGGTAATATCCATACACGCTTGTGTGCACAAACAAACATACACACACACACACACACACACACACACACACACACACACACACACACACACACACACACACACACACACACACACACACACACACTCACTCACTCACTCACTCACTCACTGTAAGGTTGACAGATGCTTAAGATCAACAGTCATCAGTGTCGGGCAATACGCTCTTTATTAGGGGATTGCGCAATCCTGGAGAGGCAATAAACATTAGGAAGAGGGTGTGTAGTGAGGCGATATAAAAAAATGAGACCACAATAAATTATTTCAAAACTTTTCCCACCTTTAATGTGACCTATAACCTGTACAATTCAACTGAAAAACAAACAAATCTGTTAGGGGAAAAAATATAAAAAAATAAAAAAATACAATAAGCTGGTTGCGTAATTGTGCACACCCTTTAGCTAATACTTTGTTGAAGCACTTTTTGATTTAAATGCAGCAGTCAGTCTTCTTGAGTAGACACCTGCCATCAATTAAAGAGACTGTGATTAACCCCAAATAAATTTAAGCTGTCCTAGTAGAATTTTCCTGACATTTATGCAGTTTCCTGCTACAGCAAAAGCCATGGTTCACAGAGAGCTTTACAAAGCATCAAAAGGATCTCATTGTTGAAAGATATCAGTCAGGAGAAGGGTACAAAAAAATTTCCACAGCATTGGATATATCATGGAACACAGTAATCAGAAAAGTGGAGAAATATGGAAGAAAAGAGCCATTGCAAAGAACTGGATATCCCTATAAAAATTGGTGAAAGGACAAGATGAAAACTGATCAGGGAGGCTACCAAGAGACCTACAGCAACACTGAAGAAGCTGCAGGAATTTCTGGAAAGTACTGGTTGTGTACTACATGTGACAACAATCTCCAGTATTCTCCATATGTCTGGACTATGGGATGGGGTTGCAAGACGGAAGCCTTTTCTTACAAAGAAGAACATCCATGCCTAGCTAAAATTTGCAAAACAATACGTCTCCCAAAAGCATGTAGGGAAATGTGTTATGGTCTGATGAGACCAAGGTTGAACTTTCTGGCCACAATTCCAAAAGGTATGTTTGGTGTAAAAACAAAGCTTTGCATCACCAGAGGAACACCATCCCCACGGGGAAGCATGGTTGTGGCACTATCATGCTTTGGGGTTGCTTTTCTTCAGCTGGAACTGGGGCCTTAGTCAAGGTGGATGGAATTATGAACAGTTCCAAATGCCAGTCACTTTTGGCCCAAAACCTTCAGGTGTCTGCTAGAAAGCTGAAGATGAAGAGGAATTTCACCTTTTAACATGACAATGACCCCAGGCATACATCCAAATCAACAAAAGAATGGCTTCACCAGAAGAAAATAAGTTTTAGAATGGCCCAGCTAGAACCCAGACCTAAATCCAATAGAAAATCTGTGGGGTGACATGAAGAGGGCTGTGCACAAGAGATGCCATCACAATTGACAGATCTGGAGCATTTTTGCAAGGAAGAGTGGCCAAATATTGCCAAGTCAAGATGTGCCATGCTGATAGACTCCTACCCAAAAAGACTGAATACTGTAATTAAATCAAAAGGTGCTTTAACAAAGTATTAGATTAAGGGTGTGCACACTTATGCAACCATTTTATTGTAAGTTTTTTATTTTTTTATATTTTTCCCCTAACAGATTTGTTTGTTTTTCAATTGAATGGTACAGGTTATAGGTCACATTAAAGGTGGGAAAAGTTTTGAAATGATTTATTGTAGTCTCATTTTTTTATATCACAAAAACCTGGCATAGTCTGTATATATATATATATATATATATATATATATATATATATATATATATAAAAATATGGATTTATTGTTATAGATTGAAAGGGCACAACACTAACATTCAGAATATTGGTATACAAACATCAATACATTGTGCACATACTGTGAGGATTACCACAGAGCAGGCTAAACCAATAGCAATTTTTTTTTGCAGAGGGCACCCCCCCCCTGTTAATAATATACACTAATTCCAAGTCTGCACAGTTCCTGGGGAATGGAAGGAATTGTAGATCTCTTCTAAATGTTGTCCATCTTTCTGTCAACCAGATACTATCAACCACAGAGACATTAGATATATTGAAATAAACTAGAAAGTATCCTCAGCAGTCATTATATTATATTATATCACAGAACAAATATAAAACATTCAAAGATCGACTCAAGCAGTGCATCAAAAATATATACTGTGAGACATAAATATATCGACAATCTGAAGAGTAGATTTTGATACAAAACTGTAAAACTCAGCAAAACTGTTGTTGCTATGGAAGTCAACCCTATATTGTCAAACAAATCCTGTTTAAATAAAATAGATAAAGAGCTTACTAAACTGACCAACTAGATTCAGATATGGTTTTAACAGTAAGGTGGTATCTAAACTGAGGACAACAACAAAATATTTTTGATTTTGCCAGAAATCTAAAGAGAAAATGCAGTAAATACAGTAGAATGTAAATACGTAATGCTGTCATACTTTGTCCTTATTTGCTGATAACCTTGTAGGCAAATTCTGTGCTGACTTCATTACCATCTTCAAAAAAATGTCCTTGTATATAAAATAAGCTAAGAACAGCAGTTCATTGGAATCTGGTAGGATTCTCAGCAGTTTTCTGCATAATATTAGGAATAATGTACTGAAATCCCTACATATTCGTGCTAGTAAACTCACTACAGCAAAACTCGTTCTACAAGTTTGACATCAGGCCATATTAATCATCATACCTAAAGCAGATGTAGCATCACACCCAAACAATTAGAGAGCTATTTGCCTTACTTGTATTATTGCAACCTTATGGTGTGGGCAACTGAACTTATCGTAAAAGACATTGGAGGATTTCCATGAATATGCTCAGATAATTTTTAAAGAACCATTTCCTACTTCTTCTGGTTGTATTTTTACAGGTGACAGTATTAATTGAGTGACTGATCGCATATGCAATATGCATATCCCTTTCAATGGCATTTTTGAATTCCTGTTTAAACTCATTATGCATGAACTATCTTAGATGAGTGTGTTAACACTTGCATTTTTCTTTGAATAAACAGGTCTTTTTGTGAAAAAAAAAATGAATCCAGTAAAGAAGGACAGCAGACAACTTATCCAACCCTACTGAAGATTCATTAATAGTTTCTCTGCCCTTATTTTTGAGATCACTCTGGTTTGAGCTCTTATTTCTCTCTTTGTTTTGGCTATAACAACAAATAGACTATACTTTGCAAAATATATAACAGTAATTGCAAGCTGGGGATATAATTACCTTCACCAAGAATGCAGAAATGCATCAGGATGGTTTGGATGAAACCAATACTTAGTGAAATAACAGTAAACTCACCCTCAACATCAATGTAGCATTGCCATATTTGTGAAACACTATATATACATGTTAAGCACAAACATAAAGATTACACTAAGTATAAACTATGAAACGAAATATCTAGAAACTCTTGTTGACAGGAGACTAAGCTATGATCAGTGTGCTGCAAGCAGGAGTCATAAAACTCTGTAGCGTACGCCATACTCAAAGGTATAACCAGTACGTCATAAGAAGTAACTGTACGTGCCCTTATATATCTCATTTATCAGACCATTAGCAGAATATAATGAAGCATTCTGCAGCCTAAATACATGCCAAATAACACAACAGAAGAAAGTTTAGAAATTCTCACCCACAGAAGTTAAAGCAAGAAAACATAAACTGTCCGGATAAACTATCTGCTCTTTGGGCCCTACAGATCTGTTAGAAGGGACATGTACTTGGCATATAATCACTATCCCAGCCATTTCTTTCTGAAAACTTATACCTAGGAGACAAAACAAGCAGGAGGAAACACATAGTCTATTTAACTGTAGCTTAAAATTGGCAAATATAACAGAAAAATATAACACAGACTGCTACACAACTGCTAAAATTTTGGAACTAATCCCTCAAAATAAAGGTAAACACCTTACTAGCCATATGACAAATATATGGAAAACTGGACATCCTTAAGTTTGATAATGGCAGCTGTGTTTATTGAACACTAGTATTTAAAATCATCACATATCAACCTTTGAACCTTTAAAGTTCAAACAAACACAACAAAATTATTTTCTATCTACTCCAGTATGAATAACTGATATGAAAATTAAGTTTACTTTCTAAGTGCCCATCTCACCACCTTTCAGTAATCTACAAGGCTGTAACTGAGAGCTTTTCTATATGTAGCTAAGTTTCTGTTCATCAGGTGTCAGGTACCTGTTATATAAGATACTGGGAAACACAAAGACAGTCACTGTATTCCATAGGAAGTCAACCAGTGTGACTTCTAAGTGTGTACCAGCAGTTATTCCATTTTTAATGAAATTTCTCCCTTCTATATGCTGGTGCAACTTCAAATTGTATATTTAAGCTGGGCTGGAGTTTTGCTCCTACCACATCGGGAGTACAAGAGGGCTTGCCACCACCTACAAAAATGCTTAAGGTTTATTTTTTCACCCTTTTTGTGTTTTGGGCATTAGTTTTCAATATAGCTCATTTCCTTGTCAAATAATTGGGTATTGTGGGAAGTGAGGACACAATAGCAACTTTTCAAGAATGTATTGACAAGATATTGACAGTTAGCTGCTAACCCATGGTGTCTAGTTCTGCGTGCCAGTCACTCGGGATGTACTTCAGCTGTTTGCCATTAATTACTGCATTTGACTTTCATTGTGATTTTGTTCTTACAAGCTTCTTGTTTGGCATTCCCAATCACTGCTGGTTTGTCTCTTTGGAAGCTGAGGATCTGAAGGTGAGGGATTTACCTTTCACCTGCAAAGCTTAATTTTTGTACAGAGATCATGTTTTCCATGAATTTCTGTCCATTAAGTTATGGCATCTACATGCCATTTCGATATTAATTCAGCCATTGAAGCTGCTGCATTGTGTTATGATGCCCTTTGGAAGTCCATTTCTCGGTGCTTTCAGTTCTGATGTATCTAGGAGTTCCCCAGCAATTACTGCATATTTTTTCCTTTGAGTGTTTGAGACCATACTATGGAACAGCTCGGCTCTTTCTTATGAAGGTCTTTTCTTTGTTTGTTTTAGTGTTTAGTTTCCTCTCTGTAAACCCCTCACATCAGTGTCTTCCATCTACTTTTCTATAGTTTGCTGTTTTGGGGACTCATTTAACTCTACCCTAAACATTTGCTCCTGTATCTTGGTCTCCTTTCTCCGCTTCCTTCATTCTGCCAGGATTTTGTCACTTTTATCTGTACAAAAGGACTTCACCTGTCCCAAGGATTTTACATTTAATATTTGCTTTCTCCAGGTCATGATATAGTACTTATCATAGATAAATTAAGCTGGTTCCTTGTTACCTTTAAATGTTTAGGTTTCTCTAGTTCAGACAAATCAGTCAAGTGAATATGTGGCCTTCTAATTTAATGTGAGGAGTATTTCATTTTTATTTTATTTCTGCTGAGCTAGTGTGTCAGTGTGACATTGCACTGCTTGCTAGGTGGTGATAGTTGGCTGCCAGAGTGTTGATCTTTGCTGCACTATGACTTCTCTGTTGAAATCTGACAAATTATGCTCAGAGATTACAGTATGTTGCAGTTTGTTGCACTGGTGACAGTTTTCAAAGTGTCACACCAAAATCTATCTAACCATGAACCTTTGGCCTCCAACCAGGCACAATAGAATAGTTTTCCATCTATGTCAGTAGCAAGCAACTGAGATGAAAAGTAACCTTACTTTTTAAGTGCCTACCTCACTACCTTCAAGGAATTCACAAGCATAACCAGTTTTAGACACCAGCTAACCCTGTGGTTGCTAGGGGGGCCCTTGTCCTGGGAGGGCCCCAACCAAAGCAAGTTATGATTTTGATATTTCTTTACATATTTACCTATCTAACAAAAGTTACCCTTAACAGTGCAACAATCCTGAGTGCTTAATAAGCCAGATGAGTAATAACTAATGATGAAAAATCCTAAGGAATAGGTATCACTTCTTTAAAATTCAAAACATAGTTCTGATTGTAATGATAGTGCTTTGTCAAGTAGCAGGTTCATAATTCCATTCAATTTTTTTACCACTGATAGTGCCCTTGATTTAGTCAACTCCTTCTGTTGGGTGTTCTCTCCACAAAATCCATCATAGCTGGCAATAGGTACTCACAATACCTGCAGTTGTCAGGGACACCGATCAGCCTTGATCATATTAGGCCCAACAAAAGCTACCAATAAATGGGGAAAATGAGGAGAAAAAGAAATCACTCTCTGATTACTGGCGTTATCATAATCAGGGCTGTGATATGACTATGTAAGGATAAGGGCAGTAATACCTCTCAACCCATTAATGGAAGAAATCTGGACAAAACCTAAAATAATGGGGGGGCTAAAGAGCAAAATTAGGGACAGATTTTAAATATTACTGTTATAAATGGAGACATTTTCTAAAAATAACAGGATTTGTCTTAGCATGCATTTTCTAAAGGATATGAAGTCTGAGACTCAAATGTATGTCTTTATTTAGTGACTTCAAGTTCTCAGTGATGTGCCAGAAAACCACCAAATTTTATGAAGAAATTACCAAAAAAAAAAATATAAGGCAAAAATCTAAAAATTGTGTGAAATTCCAGATAGTTGAGAAGTATGACATAAATAAGTTAAGTGCTATAGATCATCGTCAGAGCGACCAATCTCAGTGCTTTCTTGGGATTTTAAGAAGAGCGGATTCTTCTAGTGTTTAGGTATAAGTATCTCCTTGAGGCAGTTTTAGAAGTGCTGGTAGGACACTAGATACTACAACACTCAACTTTTTTCCTCAAGAATTCTAGGAAAAGTCAAAGATAATGGAGGAATAAAGGCTCAAAATCAAGAACACTTTTTAAATATTACTCTAATTCACTTCAGTTAATTTTTATCCACATTCATTTTCTGAACATTAAGTATAAACCTCTAATGAATGGCATTACTGATAACAATCCAGAATGATTTACAAGCAAATCTAAAATTTTACGTGGGACAGGGCAAAATATGCGTCAAAATCTGGGGCATTCTTTGAAATCAGGGGCAGTGACAGGTACACATTCCTCAATGAGGTCAATTAAAGTGACTTTGGAAACTGGAGACTTGGTGGCAAATGATTGGCAAGATGGTGGCAGTTAGCTATGTACCCACTGTGTCCTCTTATGTTTACCAATTACTCAGTTTATAATACAGACAATTACCATTAGTTCCTGCCTTTGTTTTTTTCTATGATTTTGTACTATTTATTAGGTTCTTGTTTGGAATTCCAGTTGGCTTCTGACCTGTATGGATGGGTATTTGGAAGTTAATGAGTTGATGCTGCTGGTCCTGGGGAGTGTTTTTTGTTCCATTCTGGATGCTCTTGTAGTCTGCAGAGTTTACTTTTACTACTGTTTGGCTGATATTGCTTCTAAGATTTAAGCAGGAAATATTCTGATGCATTTTTGATGCATCATACAAAGAATAACGTACTACAGAACGTCAAGTTTAGGAGGGATTAGCAAAGTCAAAGAGAGTGGGGTGCTTCCAAGGTTGAAAGCAGGTTGGCAAAGTGCATTCTGTGAAATGGAATACTTAAACAAATATACATTTTTCTTTCAATTTATGTAAATTCAATGTGTATTTAAAAAAGTAGTATGGGGTGTAGGTACCCCAGTATAGGAGTTGGATCTCCACAAAAAACATTTTTATGCATTTTATATAGATTCAGTAAAACATGCTTTTACTTTCAACCTTGTGTTTGTCATTCTCTTGCACTTCTTATCGGTCATAAAACCATAGAAATTCAACACTTTATTTTACTTTAACTTAATGCAGCATAGAAAATAGAGTGTGCTTAACTAAAAAAATGCAGTAATAGCAACCTAAGTAACCCCCACTCAAGGCAGAGAGGGATAAAGCCTTGGCAATAGCCCAGAAAACCTGGGCTGACTAGCAACTCTGGTCCTTGATAGTGCAGCAAGGGATGATGGGTATATCTATCCTGGAAGTATGCCTCTCAATGTTTTACTGCAAGAAATCTGGACAAAGTCAAAAATAATGTTGGAACAAAGTCCCATAACCAGGTACACATTTTAATTATTGGACTTATAAACTTATAAAGTTGCTAGAATAAGAGGTTTTCTATTACTAAAGTTTTTCTGAAGGATATAAAATTTGAAATGTAAATGTCTGTCATTATTTGCTGACTTTAATCCTCAGTGATTTGCCGTAAAGCCCTATTCTTTATGAGGAAGAGAACAAAAATTAGAGGCAAAATTCTGGGCATTCTGCAAAAATCCAGACATTTGAGTGGCTTGCTGGGAAGGAGGTGGGATCTCTCTGCAACCAGCAACAGCTTTATTGGAGGTCAGTGGTGTATTTTTTCTGATTCCTAGGTAAGCTACCTTTAGAAAAGTAGCCAGGGGGCATAAGAAATTGAAGTGGGCATTGACAATCATGTCATCCTAGCTATACCCAACCAGGGAATCTTTCCATTAATAACATCTTCTGAGTTGTACATCTGATGCTTCCTCTTTGGCCTTGGCCTCTTGGATCTACAGCGAGGATTGTGTTCTAACAGGTCATGGACTACAAGGTCGTTCTTCCCTCAAATGCAGGGTAAAGCAGTATTCAGCTAACTTTTCTTATCCCAAGAATGAATAAATAGGCTCATGGAGAATGGGCAACTCCAGAGGTGAAAATGGAAACAGGAAGGGGGGGCCATAAGTAAGACATTAAAAAATGTGACTTAGGTTTTGTCTTTTGTAGGATTACATAAAAAGACTTTACAACGTTAAGATGTGGTGTGACAGTCTATTTCTAATAGTTGGAGTTGGAGTTTATGCCTGTAATACAGGGACACACAGCAGTTACCAGGTTGCCCTCTACATGTGACTCTCTCAGGTTTTGGCTCCTTGGTGTGAAAAAGAGAATTCCTCAAGTTCCTTACTATTCATATATCCCAAAGGTATTCAGATGAGTATCTCAGCTATCAGTACATTAACAGAAACTTTGGAACAATTTACTAAGTTTGTGATGATTTCAAGCATATTTAGATCTGTGAGATTTTGTGGTGATTGAGATAGGAAAGTAACTGTTAATTTGAAAATGCAAGCTTTTATTTTCAGTCTGTTAATATAAAAATACTGTTACAGCATCTGCTCTTATTTAAGGAATTAAATGTTACTGCAGGGCTTGAGATTTTAATGGCCATGACAAAATTGTTTCTGATGAATATTCTTCTACTAGAAATATTGCTTCTTTTGGTAATTAACATTTTTGTTGCCTCAGTCATTTGTCTTCACCTTCATTTTAATTGCTAACAGCTGAAGTTTATTAACTTTGCAAAACAAATGTTTGGCAAATTTTGCTAGCATGAGTTTGCATACATTTATCAAGGTGCAATCAAGTCAGGATTGATGTTTTGCTTTCTGAATTATAATGAGAACAGAACTCGATGAGTACATCATTGTGTATCTTTTTGCAGGTTAAAGAGCAGCTGAACTATATACCTATATATATTTAAGACCTGATTGCAGGTATTTTATGTTGGGCTGGGATAATTTAAAAGCAGCATTTGATGTGTATATTCTAGATTCTGATGAAGTCTGTTGCACACAGACAAAAAGCTATATTGTGCTTTACACAAGCTTAAATAAATTTGTGGTTTCTACCTTCACCAGCATCCATTTTGCAACCAGTGTTTTTGCTGGTAACTGCTGAACTATACCTACCTCTATACATACATACATAGTCCATGCATAAATTCTTGCATGGTACAGGAGGCTAAAAGTAGGAGTTTCTTGCATGATACAGCATTATCATAACTGTACTAGCTTGAATCAATGTAGAGCCCCGTGTGGTACTACCCTGTTAATGTAGGGTGGTCGGCACTCCTTGACATTATCCTTAGCATGCACTTATAACCATTGGTCTAGCATACGTCATTCATTATTGCTGCGACTGTCTGTATATAAGAGAAGTAGGAGTCTTGCCCAGCTGGATTTGCATGTAGCACAGCTATTAAGATACTGATACAAATCTGATGTTCATAGCTGTTTTCATTCCTTTCATATAAGTTACGAGGAAATGTGCAAATTATCACACTGTGTGTTATGCACATAACACCACTAGTCCCTAAACATCTGTCTGTTTAGACAATTAAGGAATGATATCTGTGAATTAAATACATGCGAGCATATCTTCATTAGCTTACCAGCTGCCCAATGTTTTTAGTCCAATATGGTATGATTTATAGTAAACTATTATTGACATAAATGGGTCTCCACAGTGACAGTGCTAAATGTAAAGTCTTGGAGAGATTATTTTAATAATAAAATAATGCAAAGCATAATCTGTTCAGTACTCATGCCAATCATAAAAGGTTTGCAGCTGCAGCATTCTCTGCTAGTGCTGCACACGCTATGTCGCTAAGTATACACCAACTAAATTAATAACAAGAGCAGTTATTTGCAACTTATTTTTAGACAACACAAAAGAACTGGTTATATGCAGCTAACAGAATCCCTGGTTGCATGATACGATTTATGAATGCATTTTACTAACCTGTTGTATAGCAGTTCAGAACAGCTGTGCAGTAGATGATAGAAGAAAAAAAAATAGTTATTATGTTCCCAGCACATAATGTTTAAGTTCATTTGCATCATCTAAGTAGTTATTTAGTTGCATTTTCCATTGAAACTAATAGCATAGGTAGTGAGCATACCTCTCATCCTCTTAGAGCAAGAAATCTGGAGAAACCCATAAATAAAAGTGGGACAAAGGCCCAAAAATAGGATCATTTTTAAATATTGCTCTTACAAACTTAGAAAGTTAATAGAATTGCAAGTTTTACATTAGCATGGATTTTCTGAATGGTATGAAGTCTAAAACTCAAATGCTGTCATAATTTTTTAACTTTAATTTTTAATAATTTGCTGCTATTTTGCCAGAAAAACAAATTTTTTCAAAAACTGTTAAAAAATATGAGGCAAAAATCTAGCCATTTTGCAAAAATCTGTACAGTTGACAGATATGGATATGTTATATCATGTGACTATATATATTATAGCATTTGACTGAACTTTGTCAAGACCATATCCAAGTGTAAGAAGCCTGAAAATGAAAATATCCGTATTTAGGAATGAGACAGCATTAGTTTTATAATCAGGAATATCCGAGAGGTTTGCAGTGTTACTACTGCAAAATAGGCATGTAGGTGGTGTTATGGATGCAGCTTTTTTAATGATATGACCTTTGCTTTCAAAAAGAACCTAAAACACAAAGAAATAATGATGATACCACAATAGCCAAGGATGATAGCACAATAAAAACAGAAGATGATTAACTTTAACAATTGGCTTAGTTACTGGTGTCATTCTAGGGGAGCCTGGTACTTATCAGTTTGAGAAGACATGATCGACAGACACACACTAGGCTTTCGGATATTGGCCAAAAACATTATCCATTCATACAATGCCTTTTTCTTTGGCAGTACCAATCTACTAAACCTACCAACACAGCAAATTCTATTCAACATAAACTAAAGGTGTTACTGCTCAATGCTAGGTGTCTCAATAAGAAGCTTCACTCCCTGGAAGTGCTCCTCACCCTGAAAAGTGCTGACATCTGTGCAGTTACTCAGACATGGTATAAAGCCATGGAAGGCATCTGAGCAGTACAAGGCTATAATGCCTTCTACACATTTAGACTTGCTACTACAGAAAAAAGGACAAGATGTGGTGGGGTATTGATCTACAAAGTTAAAACGTAAGCCCACTTCAAAACTGGTCAAAATATATCACTTCAAGACTGGTCAAAATATATCACTTCAAGACTGGTCAAAATATATCACTTCAAGACTGGTCAAACTATATAACATGCTGGAGCTACTCTATGTCCAACTAACAGTAGGTAAAGTCCAAAACCATATACTTGCTTGCTATAGGTCCCAGTGTATAACCCAGGATAACCATACCATGTACTTGAATAGTAACTCAAAATTTACCACACACATTGGTGATTTCAACTATCACACCATAAAAAGGGATATATACACAACCACTATCATTCAGGCTCAAAATTCCTGGATTTTGTCAATGCAAACATGCTGGAACAACTAGTCTGCACACCTACTATGGGTGCAAATGTCCTGCTTCTGGTACTCACAAATATGAGGGACCATTGCTGGTGTAATGTCTTCACTGGTCAGATCAGATCACAAAGCAGTCACCTTTGAAGTAAACGTATAGGCTAAAATCTCAGCAAACCTGAAAACCTTTAAGAACTTTCACAAGGCTAACTATCTCCTACTAAGTGATGGCATAGCTAAACTCCAAGCCCACCCCCAGCAAACTCAGAGAACACAGAGGACTATGTGGGAGCTTTTACAGAAACCCTGTGCAAGCTTGTGAATAACTGCATAGAAACAGCAGTACCAAACAGAAATAAACTTAGGGCAAACTCCAAAAACAAGTCCACTCAAGCCACAATAAGTAACTCAGGGGAGTAATCAAGTCCACAAAAGCCAACTTCTAGACAAAAATAGCCTCCCAGGCTAAGGATAACCATAAAGCATTTTTCAATTATGTACACAACCTTAAAGGGAACACCTAACAGTGTGCTGAACTAAGAATAAATGGAACATCCTATACCAAACCTAGGGATGTAGCAAAGATGCTGTGGAGCTAACAACACCTCATCAATGGGTCCTGATAAAATCCCAGGATACCTCTTATATAGCTTGAAACATGACCTGTCAAGCCCACTAGAATTTCTGTTCAAACACAACCTCCAGATAGGCTTAATCCCTAGGAGTTGGTGGGCTGCATAAAGTTCATCCATCTACACAAAGGCAGGCCATCAACATACCCAGGGAACTAAAGACCCATACATTTGAATATTCTTACATGCATGACCCTGGATAGAGTTATTGTAGATCAGGTAAACAAACACATAGGAAGTCTTCAAACACTGGACTCATCCTAGTTCAGTTTCTTCAAGGGCAGGTCACAGGCCATACCTACTAAACTTGGCGGACTTCTTCAAGAAGATCACCAGAGCAATGAATGAGGGCAAAAAGGTACACATTGCCTACCTAGACCTGATAAAGACATTTTACATAATACCTCACTCAGGTATTACAGACAGGCTCATAAATCTAGGCATAAATCCCCATGTCACCCAATGGATACCCAAATGGCTTACAGACAACACAAATGCAGTTAGGTTGTGAGAATCCACCTCCACCAAAAGACCTGTTACTAGTGGCACCACACAGGGCTATGGAATGTACTTTTTTGAAGTCAAGGGAAATGTAGAGGGCCTTTTTTCTATTTTTCGTTTTCATTGCAAAAAGCATTTTTGTTTGTATTTTCTATGACTATCATCTACCATTCAGTCCAGTTTTTATAAAATGTTCTCATAGTAATTTGATCTTTCATAACTGTATTACTAATCTCTCTCTTTCTTCTTTCCTTGCTTTCTCATTTCTCATTTATATTCCTTTGACTATTTTTCTATATTCCTTGTTTTCTTTATCTGCAGCCGTATTGCAAGAGGATCAGAAAATTCCGTTTCAACTACATCCCTTTCTGATACTATAAAATAATCTAGTTCAGTTCTGTACATACCCCTTTTGTGTAAGTCCATGAATTGTTGCCCCAAGGTTTTAACTTACCACATCTTATCTAATTTTTTTCTTATATCATTTCCTTTCTTTTTATGCTGACGTCTTAAATCACAATCAGTCTCATGTTATTCTAATTCTCATATTTTCCACTATACAGTCTAAAATCTGCATATAATGTTATGGGCAGCCGCGGTGGTGCAGCAGTTAGTATTGCCACCTCACAGCAAGAGGTTCTCTGGTTCGATTCTCAGCTGGGGTGCCTTGTGTGTGGAGTCTGCATGTCCTCCCTGTGGTCGCGTGGGTTTCCTCCAGGTGCTCCAGTTTCCTCCCACATCCCAAAGACATGCTGTAGGTGGATTTGATACTCTCAATTGGCCCTAGGTGTGCATGTGTGTGCCTTCTGTGGAAGGTTGGGTGCCGGGCTGGCAACTCGGCACTGTAAAACTCCACTGCCAATCATTCTGCAGACCGTTGTTCCACTGTGGCAACCCCTAACTGGGATCAGCCAAAAGGATATGATGATAAACATATAATGTTATACTTCTATATACTTGTTTTTTTTCACATTTTAAATATACAATGGTTAATCTTCCCATTTTTGGTAAAGTTGCATTTAATATCTTTCCTGTATTTCTACAGAATATGGGTATTCCCGAACATCTCTCATTTCCCAAATTCTAGATTATCTTTCCTTCCCATAGGTTTTCTGTTCGTAATCCTTCTTCATTTGTTAAAAATCTTGCCTTTTAATATAATTATATCCATATCACATGCATTACGCCACTCCAAAATCCCTATTCTTCTTACTATATTCTTAATACTATTCACATTTATATAAGCACTTTACAATTTTCATTTTCCCTTTTCCTCAGATTAATGGTTATTTACTAGGCTAGCCACCCTAATGGGCCCTTCTAAGCCTCATCGATTTCCTTCCAAAAGGTGAGAATCAAACACTGTACATTGTATCTCTAAGTCAAACACATAAACCATTATAGCAACCTCCAACCATTAGAAGTCTGTATTTCTTTTCATCCATTTCCCTTATTTTTTTTTTTTTCATTTGTACTTGGCCCTTTTTATTTTCTTTTTTTACCCCCTTACCAATGGATTCTTTTTTCTTTTACTTTCTCCCAATTTATTTCTTCTTCGTTGCTTATTTCAGCACCTACTTCTATGTGCTCTTTTTATTTTTTCATCTATTTTTTCTTCTGGTTCTACTACTTTTAAAACTTCTTCACTTTTCTCATTGTCTTATCATTCTTGTTCTTTTTTTCCTTATTCTTATTTTCATTTTTACAATCCATTCATAAGTGCCCAATTTTGTTACGTTTATAACATTTCAATTCACTTTTTTATTTGCATCAAGTCCCATTTCCCCACAACCATAGCATTTTCTTTTAGCACAATTACTTATCAGATGTCCTTTTTTTCACAAAAAAACATGTTTTGGGTTCTCCCCAAGAATTGATAACACCCCTATTCCCCTCCAAATTTATCACATTTAGTATGTGTATCATTTTTCTACTTTTTATTTTTAACACAGTATTACAATCCCATCCCCTTTTATCATTACATAAAGTTTTCAAATGTCCTTTCAAAGTCTCTCTTTCCACATCTTGAAATTGCACATGACTTTTTCCCTTTTTGGTTACCTGTTAAACATTTTTATCACATGAAGATTTCCATGAGTTATAGTCTTTCATTTTGTCATGCTATAGGCTTACCACGGATATCATCCATGACCCTACCACATATGCTAGTCTTGCAGCCCCTTGCCTCTATGATCCCCAACAGTGCTTATGACAATGTCTGTAGCCTGCCCACCCCTAGCTCATGTGGGTAGGTAACACTTGAGGCACAATGTTGCCAGCCATACCACCATACTATATAGCCTTATAGTTTAAATGTCTGCAGCACTTTTGTTCTATGTTTGTCCTGTTGTGATCCACAGTTTATGAACTGAGCACAACCTCCTTGCCAGTGTCACAACACATTGCATTGACTTCTTCCTTGTATGGGAGAATGCCACAGCTGCATAATTCTCCAACTCCTCACCTGGCTCCTCCACACTGTCGGTTAGTGGTATGGTCTTTCTGTGCTGTAACTTTTTACATAGAACCATTTTGTATAGCATAACACACACCACAAAGAGCTTTCTGTAGTTCTTGGGAATGTCCTGCAGTGCACTCCTTAATGTAACCAGACAGCAAAAATAAGACTTAAGTTGTCTGAACACACATTTAATGATATTCCATGTCTGTGTGAGTACGGTGTTGTATACCCTTTCTACCTCTGTCTGGGAGCTGTGGATGGGGCTTGTCTGACATAACACCAAGTCATATACAGCATTACTTGAAAACACACAACAGCAAACATCATTATGAACGGTCTGCTACTTATCCTCAGGCAACTGCGTCATCATAATCTAGTCTGTTACTCATCCTCAGGCAACTGGATCATCATAATCTCTGGGAATGTTAATGTGTTCACCTACCAACAGAATGACCCTGTGGAAAGTCTTTCCACAGGAAAAGCTGGTATGCTTCAGATGTGAAAGTTAAAAGATGTGCCTGAATGGTACACAAACACAATACATGTAACATAGTGTGCATTGAACACCACCTGATTGCTGATGGTGTGGAAGCACTTCTAGTTGATGTTCTGGACACAATGTAGACCTGGTAGGTCTGTGGTGGTAAGGTTCGTGCAGCCAGTGGCCACCAAGACCTCAGAGAAATGCACTGAATTATATAATGACCACATATTGGTAATTCTGATGTTCTTCATGTTTCACTGTTGCAGTCATTTCATTTGGGTAATCTGCTGGCAGGTTGCCCTCAGTTGGCCTGATTAACAAAGTCTTGAGTCCTGCATTGGTTGCTGTCCCTTCTTCCATGACGTCAGGTCGTCAGGGGTATTAAAACATGCAGCCAACGCCATTACATCAGTCTTTCTAGCTGCACAGTGCCTGAAGCAGAAGCAGTTCGCAAGTGCCGGTCAGCCAACTCCTGAAATTTTCATTTTTGAGTTTCAGAACCAAGGTCTTCAACTAAAAGCTAAGTACCCCGTTGGGGAAACTTTTTCGTGCTCTTTCCGATGTCAGTAAAAGTTGATAATTGCATTACTTGTGAGAAGCAAATACCTCATAAGGATTTTCATTTGTACTGTATACCTTGCCTAGGCCCAGACCACAATGTGCCTTGCTGTTGGTTTTGTGCTAAATTTAATCAATGCACAATTAAACGTCAGTATGTTTTTGCTTCTAAATATTTTGGCTCAAGATTTAACTGTCCAGAAATGTCGTCTGTTAGCAATCCGACTACCAGAATTCCTAAAAAATGCAAAGAAAAAGACAGAGACAGACCGTCGAGGTCCAAAACCAATGACAACGCTTCTCCTAAGCCAGTCGCCGGTTTGCCAGTACTCAGTGAGGCACTTTTGCAGCCCCTAATACCCGCTACTTTTGATTCGCAGGCCTCTACTGAGACCCATTCGGAGTCCGATATGCCACAAGATGCTTTAAGTACTGAACCCGCGGATGTCTCTACCTTAGATGGGTCCAGAGCTGCTGTGCAGGCACCAGCTTTTGAGGGTGTTTTCAGGCCTAAAGATTTGTATATTAAACCGGCGCCATCTTCAAAACTAAGGCCAAAATCTACTTCTATGTTTAAAAAAACAATGCTTGGGCCACGTGTACAGGCCCCAATGCCTAAAAAACAAATTATCAAAATGGCTGAAGATTTAATTACCTTGATCAGAGGTAGCCATCCCCCTCCTGCAAAGAGGCCTAGGCAAGGCACGGACTATGAATCTTCAGATCAGGTTTCTATTTCTTCTGATTCTTCCATTGAACCAGATTTATCTATTCCTACTTATGAGGACTCTGATGCAGAATATTCCATCCCTTCTGCTTCTCCCCCTGAGGATTTCTCTTTTGGAGAAACTTTACATACCTTAGGGGAACACTTCCACTGGGAAAGTCAGGATTTCTCTGAATCTAAAAAGAGGCTTAGGGATTTTCTTCTTCTTCCTCAGCATAGGCCTTTGGCTATACCTCCTGTTCTAGACATTGTTGATGATGTTTTTTCAGAATCCAGTATGACTCCTGATTCTCTGCCTCCAGCTCCTAGTAAGCCAGACAGATACTACAGGGTTCTTGACTCTCACAAATTCCTTTTCAAAAACCCTACTGCTGATCCTGAAACCATTTCTCAGGGTCCCAAGGGTGTTAAGGCTTCTACTGGTAAAAATCCTACCCCTTCAGACAGAGATCCCAGGGCGCTGGATAGATGGGGTAAGAAGGTTTACATGTCTGCAACCTTGGCAATCAGGGCTTTAAACTGTCAATTTCATATGCTTAAATATCAACAGCATGTCATGGGCCTACTTAAACAGAAAATGATGTTTATCTCTGTGTGGAAAATAAAGAGTTGCAGGACTTATTACATTCAGCTGAACAAGTTGGAAAACATACTTTGCAATGTGGTTTTGATTCTTTGGAGGCCTCTTGCAGGGCTGCTGTAACTGGATCTGTGATAAGAAGGCATGCTTGGCTCAAAGAGCAAAATCTGCCTGACCATGTTAAAGCAAAATTGTTGGATGCTCCTTTACAACATGACAGTCTCTTTGGTAATAAGGCTGAAGAAGTTTTAAACAAGATGGAACATAAAGCTAAATCTATGCAAACTGTGAAAGATTTTTTACAAGTGCAGCCACCCAGATTTAGTAGGCACTGGCCTACTAAGAACTGGTCCTTTCCAGTTCCCTCAAGAGCCACTCAAGTCAAATCCAGACATTCCAAAGGCTCCAGGTTTCAGTCACAAGGAACTTTTAGAACAAAACAATGGGGTGCCTCCACCTACAAATCTGGAAGCAACAAGGCACCTCCCTATGGTAAGCAGTCTCAATGACTTTCCTCTACAACCACCAAGCACCTACCTTTTGACCGCCCCTTTGGGGGGAAAACTGGCACTTCATGCATGAAACTGGCAACTGATTACCCAGGACAAATGGGTTTTAAATATAGTATCCCAGGGATACAGATTTCATTTCCACATGTTGCCAATCCCAAACGGATGGCCAGATCTGCCTCAAAATCAGTGGGCAGAAACCCAGAAACACGTTCTGTTCCTCATGAATATGGGGGCTATTCAACCAGTGCCAGAAGAGGAAAAGGGACAAAGTTTCTATTCAAGACTTTTCCTAGTACCCAGAAAAGACAAATCATGGCATCCAATTCTGGGCTTATCCATTCTAAATACATTTCTGGACATTCCAAAATTCAAGATGCTGACTCGGGCAAAGATGCCTGGTTGATAACTCTAGATTTAAAAGAGGCTTACCTGCATACCCCAGTCAGGGAATCTTGCAGAAGATACCTCCACTTCAAAACAGGCTATTTGCATTACCAGTTCTATGCACTGCCCTTTTGCTTATCTACTGCACCCAGGGTCTTCACAAAGTGCCTGGCAGCAGTAATTGCTTTTTGCAGGCAAAGAAATATTCAGATTTATCCATACCTGGACTACTGTTTAATTCAGGCAGAAAACCAGGACACTCTTCTAAAGTATCTGGCATTTGTAAAAAGGGTTCTATCTTGTCCAGGGTACACTATAAACGAAAAGAAATCACAACTGGTACCCTCTCAAAAAATTACATTCCTGGGTGCAAGCTTGAATACAACTGCCCAGATGACTTACCTTATGCCAGAAAAGCAAATTCAATTGATGACTTACTTCATACAGGTGGCCACAAAAACCCAGCTATCTGCAAGACAAATTCTGCAGGCCCTGGGGTTCATGGCCTCCTGTATTCTTCTAATTCCATATGCAAGACTGCATATGAGGAAACTTTAGTTTATGGAGTCAGCATTGTCACAGCCTGGAAACAATGATTCCTATTATACCTTGCCTGCAACTAGAGTTCTTATGGTGGGCAGAGGCCTGCCACCAAAACAAGGGACTGTCATTCACTCCACCCCCTGACATCCAAACCCTAACAACAGACGCATCAGACTATGCTTGGGGGGGGGGGGGCGCGTCTGGCAGGGAAATGCATTCAGGGCAAATGGAGCCCAAATCAAATGCACCTACATATCAATCAGAAAGAGATGATAGCTGTACAGAATGCTCTGACAGCCTTCAAGGACTACCTTCATCCAGGACAACTACTGATAAAGACAGACAACACCACAGTCATGTGGTACATGAACAAGCAGGGGGGTACACATTCTTTTACCCCCTTTGCAGACTAGCCATGGCATTGTGGAACACGGCCTTGACTTATCAAATAGATCTACAAGCTCAATTCCTGCCAGGAAAACTAAATACTCTGGCAGACGAATTAAGCAGAAATCTTATGGACCCACACAAATGGAAACTGGAACCACAGGTTTTCAACATGTTGACACACAAATGGGGGAGCCCAGACATAGATCTTTTTGCCTCACCCAAGAATTATCAGTTGGACAAATTCTGCACAAGAATTCATCACAAAAAAGCTTGGAAAGTGGATGCTCTGTAATTCAGCTGGAAAAACCTATCAGTCTATGCTTTTCCCCCTCTGCCTCTGCTCTCCAAAGTCCTACTAAAAGTCAGACAGGACAAACCAAAAATGATTCTGATTGCTCCAGACTGGCCTCACCAGCACTGGTACCCACTTCTGCGCAATGTGTCACACCTTCCTCTGTGGCACCTGCCTCAGACTCCTTATCTTCTGTCTCAGCAGAACTACCAAATTCTGCACACTCAGCTCCAAACTTTGAATCTTGCAGCATGGCTAATCAACTAATTTCACCCTTGGCATATCTCAGCAAACCTGTGATGGATGTCATGTTGGAGGCTAGAAGGCCTAGCACTAGAAAATGTTATGCTGACAAATGGAAAAGATTCTGTGCCTGGAACCAGTCACAAGGAAAATGAGCACAGCAATGCCCGATATTCCTCAGATTCTGCAATACTTAACTGAGATGCTTCATAAGGGCCTATCTTTTTCTTCCATAAAACTCCATGCCTCTGCCATTTCAGCTCATTACAACACAGAACCTCCCCTCTTCTCTCATCCTCTGCTAAAGCAGTATCTCAGAGGGGCCAAAAATGTAAGGCCTCCCAGGAGAGCACCAACTCCTGCATGGGACCTCAATTTTGTTTTAGAAAAACTCACTCTACCTCCTTTTGAGCCAGCTGCTACTGCAGATCTAAAATTTCTGTCTTGGAAAACAGCTTTCCTATTAGTAGTCACTTCAGCTAGAAGGATTTCAGAATTACAGGCTCTTATGGCAGTGGAGCCTTTCATTATTTTTTATCCGGACAGGGTGGCTCTCAGGACTAATCCATCCGTTATGCCTAATGTGGTATCCAGTGTGGCTCTTAATCAGACCATCCATCTGCCAACTTTCTACCCTAATCCACAGAACAAGGGTGAGTGGATTCTGAATTCATTGGATGTACACAGACAGCTTAGATTCTACTTAAATAGGACAAAATCTCTAAGAAAATCTGAACAACTATTGGAGGCATTTGCTGCAGGAGTAGAGGGAAAGGCTATTTCTATTTCCAAATGGATAAGCCATTGTATTCATTTCTGCTATATGCACCATGGTAAACCTATCCCCAAGGGGATCAGTTCTCATTCCACCAGGGCTGCATCTGCTTCTGCAGCCTTTCTCAGAGGAGTTTCTACCAGAGACATCCTAGAAGCTGCTATCTGGAGCTCAGTTTGTACATTCACCAAACATTACAATTTACCTCTCTTCTCTAAATCCAGAGCTGGCTTTGCCACTGCAGTCCTGCAGGGCCTTATAGCTGTTCTTAATGCTGTATAAATCCATCCTTCCAACCATAGCTTTGGGATTCTACCCAAATGTAATGACTGCAACAGTGAAACATGAAGAACATAGTACAGTTGTGTACATGTACCATAAATGTAGATGTTCGAGTGTATTCACTGTTGCAGTCCTGGTTACCCTCCCTCCAGCCCCCTGTTTTTCTCCTGCTGTACTTCTCATTTCTTTTACTATGATTAAAAGCCATTTTGGTGTATTTGCTTTTGTTTCGAGGTATATGTTTTGTATTTTAAATTATATACATATATATTCATATATATATTTGGCTCCCCTTTTGGGGGGCACCTGACATCTGTGGCAAGAAAAACTGATGTAATGGCGTCTGCTGCATGTTTTATACCCCTGGTGACCTGACGTCATGGAAGAAGGGACAGCAACCGATGCAGGACCCAAGACTTTGTTAATCAGGCCAACTGAGGGCAACTTGCCAGCAGATTACCCAAATGAAATAACTGCAACAGTGAATACACTCGAACATCTACATTTATGGTAATTGTACACAACTGTACTTTCTCTGCTGCCCATAATAACCATGTCTACTCTTCCACATATGTCAGCATTGCATCTGGGAACTAGTGCAGGATGGTGTCAAAACCGCTAGCATGTCCCCAGATGGACACTGGAAGGTCCCTGTAGCAAAAATTGTTAATGCTACACAAACCATAGTGCTTACTAAGCTAGGTATTCCATGTTTCCTGCTTGATCTCATGTCAGGATGCCACCAGTTAGCTCACACTCCCCATCTACTATTACTTCTCTGTAGATATCTATCTGATGTTACCATTACACAGTTCACCTCTTTGGTTACAGTTGGGTAATGCAGCATTTCAGCTCAGCTCAGCTGTGTAACTACCCTAAGCAGAGGCATTTTTGGGGGAGAGCACATGGAAACAGACCACTGCAGTGATTTTAGTGAACATGTTTCTGGTTCTCTTTCTGAATCAGAAAGGGCTAGTGTCAGCAGTTTTCCACAGTATCATGGATTACCATTGGCAACAAACCTTTCTGAATCCTAGCCTATATCTATATACTGAGTGCCTGTTTGGACTGACTACAAAGATGCTTCTTCTCATACTCAGTTTATAAAACAAATTGAATTTTCTTTGTGTTTTTCTTCGTTTTGTTATCAGGTATTCCTAAACAAAGTTGTGTTGCTGGATGAGTAGTTGTTGCTTCAATGAGTCCTTAAACAGGGAGAGCAGCACCCCTTCAAAACCATTCCTAATCAAACAAATTAGGCTAATGAGTTTGTAAATAATTAATTACATTCCCAGATTTATCACCTGCGGGGGCAGTGCAAGGGTTGGCACCTTCTATTTGCTGGGTATAAAACTGTTAGACAAACAGGCTTGAAATTAGACCTTGCCTTTCTAAATATAATGACAGGCTTCTAAAATGCTTTATTGTTTTTATTAGTGTGACCCACTATTGTCAGTTCAAACATTGACATAGACATTCTATGTAATTTCCATAAATGTTTTCTAACTAGTTCATAGGTTCATAGGTTCATACTAGGCTATCTGCCCTAGGGCATTTATAAGCCTAGCCAGAATGTGTTTGGCTTTCACCACCCATTTTAAATTTATTTTGCTATGCCCTTTTTCGAGGTTAGTATACTGTGCCTCTGTCTAACAGTGACACAGAAGTAATACCCAGGGTAAACCTACGATCTCCCATCCACTCATCAAGATTCCTCTTGAAGAGAGTCAATGAGGGACTCTGCCTAACCTGGACTGGGATTTTATTCCAGAGTGAAGGGAGCCTCTGGGTTATGAATCTGTCCCTCCAGCATGTCCTATTTATTTCAGTGCTGAGGTTCAAGTCTCTCAAGCGCGTAGCTCGATGGGATTTGGATTTTCTGAGGTGCAGCATGTCCATTAATTCCGGGTTGGACATGGCTTTATACGTCAGGCAAAGATCGCCTCTGAACAGGCGGTATGCCACTGAGTAGAGCTGGAGTTTCTTTAACCGGGCAGCATATGGCATCTGTTTGAGCCCTTTGATCCTCTTGGTGAGGTACTTTTGGGGTCTTTCCAGTTGCTGCAGGTGTCTGGTAAGGTCCATCCCAAAAGGTGCATTGTACTCAATTATGGCCCTGATGAGGGATGAGTAAAGAGGCACGATGACCTCCCCTGATCTAGATGTGAATCCCTTCATGATTAGGTGGGCTATATAAAATGTTTTTCTAACCACTTTGGCCACGTGGTTGTCAAATGAGAGATTGCTATCAACTTGGGTCCCCAGGTCCCTAATTACTTCTTCTGTACTTAATGGATTTCCACCTATGTGGTAATTTGTGGGCACTTTGTTTTTGCCAAACATTTAGCTTGAGGCCATGGCACTGGCACCAGTTGTCTGTTTCTATGAGGCCCTTTTGGAGGATGCTTGTGTCGGCTGGAGAGTCGATTATGGCCCAGTTTGCAGTCATCTGCGAACTTGGTCAGCCACAGTCCTTCTGTGTTGGCCTGTACCTCCGAGAAATATATACCGAACAAGAGAGGTCCCAGGACTGAGCCTTGTGGGACACCACTTGTAACTGGTTTGGAGTCTGACATGGCTCCAGCAATTCTAACCATGTGGGTTCTGTCCTTGAGCCAGTTTGCAATCCATCTAGTGACATAGGGGTTTATATTTAAGCTGGTGAGCTTATCTATAATGCCAGAGTGGGGTATTGTATTGAAGGCTTTTGCGAGGTCCAGGTAGGCTGTGTGGACCACCTTCCCCTCGTCAATGGCCTTGGTGACTGTTTCAAAGAAATCAACCAGGTTTAAGAGGCAGGATCTGCCCTTAACAAAGCTGAACTGGGTAGGATCCAGTGTTTGTAGGTCCCCAATATCTTTATTTATGAGGTCCATGATGATCCTTTCCATAGCTTTGCAGACCAAGCTAGTCAGCCTTATGGGGCGATAGTTTCCAGGATCCATTGAGGCACCACCTTTATGGAGAGGGACCACTGTTGCTGTATGCCACTCTTTGGGCACATATCCTGTAGTAAGGCTGAGATTGAACAGTAGTTTTATGTTTGGGTTTAACTCTTCTTGGAGTTCATGTAGGACGCAGCCCGGGACACCATCTGGTCCCATTGATGCTGTGTTTTTGCTTTGGAGAGGGCGGCTCTTACCTGAGCATCTGAGATGTCAGGGGCAGCACTCTGCTGGGATAGATATTTGCCCTTTTGGTGGGGAGGGGGGAGTTTGCACTGAACCTGTCAGCTAGGATGTTGGCAATGTCTGTGGGTTCGGTGTATTTTTGTCATTTTGGACTAATTCTGAGCATATCTGGGAATTACCACCCAGGTTCCTAACATAACTAAAGAAAGCCTTGTGATTATCCTTAGTGTCCTGTGCAATTTTTCTCTCGAAGCTGGCCTTAGACAATTTTATGTGTGCCCGTAGTTTTTGCTAATACTGATCAGTGATGCCTTCCCTTTTTGGGATTTTGCTTTATCATTTAGTAGCTTCCTCCTTCTATTGTATAGTTTGTTTATGGCTGGGGTCCACCAGACAGGATGTCTGCCTTTGGAGGATTGGGTCTTGGTTTTATTTGGGATCGCATGATCCATGCATTCCTGAAGGTGTTCATAGAATGCGTTTATAAAGGATTCTGCGGTCTGGGCCGTATTTTCCACAGGCCGGGGCTTTGAAGGATTCCACCTCAGTTTTGAGGAGTGTAAAATTTGCTTTAGAGAAGTTTTTCACTGTGGTTTTCTGGGCAGGGGTGGGGTCAGGATGTGAATATCCAGTGAGATTAGTTTATGGTCTGATCTTACCAGTGAGGGATACACTTCTGGTCTGGAGCATAGAGTCCCCATGTTGGTGATGATCAGGTCCAGTATGTTTTCCCCTCTTGTGGGAGTGGTAACAAGTTGTTCCATAGCATTTGAGTTTATAAATTCTAGGAACCTTTGGGCTAGGGTGTTGGAGCTAGAGTAATGCTCCCAGTCTATGTTTGGGTAGTTGAAGTCGCTCAATATAATGGTGTTTGGAGAGACCTTCATATTTTCCAGTGCTCTCAGGAAGGCCGAGTGGGGTTCCTGGGTTTGGGAGGGTGGTCTGTAGCAGGCTATAAACTGGAAGGCAGTTTTACCCACTGTTAGTTGCACATGGATAGTCTCTGATGTTTCGTGCTTTGCCACCAATCTGGAGGTGTGGGTATCTTTGATGAACATCGATACTCCCCCTCCTTTTGTGGTTCGGTCCAAGTTTTGGGGCCGAAAAGCATGGTATGAGGTATAACCTGGTAGTGCTGGGGTGCTCTCGGGAGCCCTGAACCAGGTTTCTGTTACTGCACAGATATCGATGTTCTCCATGCTAAGGAGAGTTTCGAGTGCGTGCATCTTGAGGTTTAGACTTCTGGCGTTGAGTAGCATTACTCTTAGTTTCTTATCCCTTGTGATACCTATGGAGGTGGGTTTGTCTTTTGAGCCTTGCCTAAAAAGGCACTATGGGGGTAGCAAGAGCCTTTGCCAATATCCGAAAGCCCAGGGGTGACAGGTGCAAGCCGTCACTAGCGAAGCATTGTGGCTTGTCGAGCATATCATCCCAAGCTGACAGGCATTGGATCCCCTTTGAATGACACCAGTACTTAAGCCAGTTGTTGAAATTGATCATCTTGTCTTCATATTGTGGCATCATTCTTGGTGAGGGTAAGATGCTACTCAAGGTCAGGGTCATACCGGCCTGGGCTACATGCTCAGAGAGCTACTTTATGTCTCTTTTCATGTAGTCCAGGGAGGTACGTCTCAGGTCATTCACACCAGCATGGACAATGACTGAGTCATATTTGTACTTGCCTTGGAGTTACCTGAGTGCTTGTGTTATGTGGCGGCTCCTAGCGCCCGACAGGCTGCTCACCGTGACCCTCTCCTTGTTCAGCCTGGTGAGCGGGACGTCAGTGTGCCTGACGATAGTCACCTATTACAAGTGTATCAGGTGTGTTGTTTAGTCTTAAGGGCTGTGACTGTTTGGCACACTGGCTTTGTGAGATATGTGTTGCATGTGTTTTGTTTTGGGGTAACGGCTGCTTGGGTGTCTGCTTTGGAGGTCTCTGCTGCTTCGGCAGATCTTTATTTAGAGCCTCCGAGTATGTTTTTGTGTGATTATGTGTTTGGTTTGCTGTCATGGTAGGTCTATGTGAGACTAGAATTGTAGTGAGTGTGGTTTCCTTCTCCTCCTGACTGGTTATGCCAGTACTGAGTTGAGAGAGCTTAGCCTCCAGTTTGGCTATATGGTTGCATCTCTCACATGTGTTGGAATTTGTTGAGAGGAGGAGAGGGTTGTCTGTGTACATGAGGCAGTTGTAACATTGCCTCAAGATTCCCAGATTCACCAGCTGGACCAGAGAGGAGATTGACAACTGACCTTTGGACATGCTAGAATAATATTGGGAATTCCTTAATAATTGAAAACCAGGGCCAGTGGGGAGTGAGGGTGTAGTGCTTTTAATTTTTAGTGCTGACATATAATTGCTTTAGTGAGCAAGTGCCAGGTAACTTAAGTGCAATGTGTTACAGGTAACTTAAATGCAAAAACGACAAACAGTAACTTTCTTTCAAGTGAAACAAGGAAATAAGTACAGTAAGCAATGCAGATATCACTAGTGATCCACAGAAGCGCTGAGAAGCCGCGTATTAGGTGGAATTAGCATTCCAGGAAAATAACAAGCAAACAAACAACAAGCATATAAACAAAGCTATAATCAGCAGGCCTGGATCTAGTCTATGCTACAGCAAACAAGGTGTACCAATTTCAGTAAGATACAGTTCAAATATTCAGGCACTATAAACCTTTAACCAGAAATTCCCAGCTCAGAAGGGCAGAGTCCAGCCTCTTCTCCCACAAGAGTGCAGACCACAAACCTTCTTAATGTAAAATAACTGGCCTGAAGCCCAAGTGCTTAAACCAGAACTAATACACTTTAAGAATAACAGACACTGGGCTCTCAATCAGCAGTTCCCAACTTAGAAGGATGAAAGCTACCTGTCCTGCCACCACAGTGCATGCCACAAACCTTCCTAATGTAAAACAACTGGTCTGAAGCCCAAGTGCTTAATCCAACAGACTTAGAATGACAGCTAAACTTTAATCAAGTTACTGCCAAGCAGTAATAAATACAATTGAATACTTTAGAGAATGCCTGGATTAGTGCTCAAGTTACACAAACAAAGCTAGATCCAGCAGGCCAGAATCCAGTCTATGCCACAGCAAACAAGGCTGCAGGTGTAGTTCTAGTGCAGGTCTGTTCTTGTTATTAGTGTAAGGAAATCTCCTGCATACTTGACAAATATGTTTTTCTTATTACTGCATTTCAGCAGAAATCTGGACCATAAATTTTGGTATTCACCATCACCCTTTGTCACCAGTGTGCATTACCACAGACAATGGAATATATTTACATGTAATGGAGACTGTAAGTTCCACAAATCTTCATTATTTTTGACAAACTTGAACATACACCACTTTCTATTTGATATTTCCTTAATAATCTCATACTCACCTTGTAATAGTTTCTTACACAAACTATTGGTGAAAAAAATATCCAGGGAATTGTTATGGCTAGGCTTGTATAGGCCCGATAGCCTAGTACCAACCTATGAACATGTTTGGCTTTTTTGCTGGAATTACCCAAGATATACATCTGCCTTATCAATGGCTTCAAAAGTGTTGCCACTGACACTACCAGGACCATCCTTTACCAGACAATGGACAGCAGTTAATTGTCACAAGTTTTTTGGTGACATTTTGAAAATACTCACACAGCTATCTTCCATTATTTTTGAATAGAGCCCCTATCAGAAAACTCAGAGGAGCATGAGACATTAGAACTAGTGTTTAAAATGTTTGTTTCAAACATCCAAAAAACTCATCAGTCAATCCTGTCCTAACCTGTATAGACCTGCTGGGGTCCTATAAAAGCAGAAAATGTTCTAGAGAACACAATCAGTAATAAGTGAGCAGACAGCAATCACACTGTGACATGGTAAGGGAACTGATGTAGCCTGAATGTTAACCCTAAAGTTGTAACATTAGTGCTGGATAATACCTTTTTTCATCTGCTTTGCTTCAACTTTCATTTCACAAGTAAGTTTCTACAGTCTGGTGTCTATGGTAGAGTGTGCATGTGAGTGTGTATGTGAGTGCGTGTGTGTGTGTGTGCGTGTGTGTGTGTGTGTGTGTGTGTGTGTGTGTGTGTGTGTCTGTGTCTGTGTCTGTGTGTGTGCTTGCGTGCTCTGTGTCTGTATGTGATCCCAGTGTTTCAACTAATCATAGAAAACTCAAAGTAAACTTATGCTAAACCTCACCATCCTTTGACTTTTTTGTGAATGCCTCATTTCTCTTTCTTGCTTATTTGTTCATTATCAGCAGAGATGAGTGTAAGTGTGCCCTTTTTATTTTTGGACTAGGCAGTCTGAAAATAAGTTCAGAGTGGGCATAGTTTAAAGTTCTTTCAAATTAAGCTGGTGATATTTATTTAAAATAGGTAAATAAACTAGAAAACTGGACAAATATAACTTATTTTTTTCACTGTTTTTCTCTCACTCTGCCCTTCTGTCTGTCTCTCTCAGTCTCTCTCTCTCTCTCACACACACACACACACACACACACACACACACACACACACACACACACACACACACACACAGACACTCATCAGAATGATTTGAGTTATTGAATTATTTAATGGCTGCTCGTAGAAAAAACTGTGTTATAGCTTAGTTCCTCTCAAAGGTAGTAGCAGTTTAGAAGTAGAGGCAATATTTAACCTTATGACATCATTATTTTAACAGGGGTCATTCCCAGGAAATCTGCAGCAGGTGCTTATACTACGGCCAACAGGGATTTTTCACAGAGCACTCTCTGACATTGCTTTCAGATTCAACCGAGATGATTATAAAATGAAGGTACCGGTAGGTATTGCACTGCATTTATATTAATAGCTATTAAAAACAGTAGTAATGTTTACTTATATTTTATTTTAAGGAGAAGAAGAATAGAAATAAATGGGTGATGCTGAATGAGTTCTGCACAGTGTCTGAAAATACAAGTTAAGAGCTGTAAACTTTATGAACATTTTACATAATTTAAGCTGGTTTTAAATTCCTTTTCCTTTACATTGTTTGCTTTTCTTATGTTTAGCCATCTTTATAAAAGAAGGAAAGAACAAATTTCAGAATTTTATTCACAGACTGTGAGGAGGCAGGTGAAGATTAATCGGTTTTTATTTGGATGGAAAAACATGAGAGTAAAAAGGAAAATGCAACAGAGCATCTGCTGATGATGGTGTTGATCAAATGAATATTTATTTATTTCTTTTACATTTGTTAACTGGGTTAGTTCAGCTGAGCATTAGCTCGTTTTCAGTGGAGACCCGAGAAGAAAAGCTCCGCAATCAGTATTAACATTTTACATAAAGTCAGCAAGAAAATTACACTGGCAGCTAAAACAATTAGAAAAATAACATTTTACAATAACATTTTACAGAAAACAGTTGGGTACAAATGTTAGAGATCAAACTGCAAAAAGCATTTACAACAAATCATACAGAAAAGCAGTAGAGTACAACGTCAGAATTTTTACAACAAAAACTTAGGTACAATGTCAGTGTAAGGAAAACAGTGTTCATTATTTTAAGTAGTTATATACAGTATAGGTACAGATGGAGTAGTGAGGTAATGTAGAGGTTAAGCAACGAGACAGAGAGGTAGATGGATATTAAGACAGACAGTGGAAGAGAAAGGAGGGATGAGAGACAAGCTAGGGTTAGATAGTTTCAGGGAGGATGACTACAATGGCAGGACCAATTATTTATTAGATATTCCCGAGTGGCTAGTTTGAAATTTTTTTTGGTTAAGGCACCAAATTTCTGGGGGTAGTTGGTTCCAAGTTGTAGCAGGGTTATAGTTATATAGTAAACACCCTGATTTGGTTTTGGGTTTATAGATCTGTAGGACGTCTTGGTCTGAGCTACATAATGTCCTGGTTGGGGAATATTTAGTTATAATTGATTGAAGGCTAGGGCTGAAAGATGGTAGATAGAGGATGGAGTGAATAATTAACAGTTGCTGTAGTAGCAGCAAATGAGTGAATTCAAGGCACTGCAACTGTTTAGGAGATAGGCAATGGTCTGATTTGTAGGTTTGGTTTGCAGCAAATCTAGCAACTTTATTATACGTAGTTTCAAGTCTGGTTATGAGTGTGGTGTTAAGATATCTGTATAATTGAGAGCTATAAAGGAAGGTGGGAAGAAGAAATGCATGGGAGAGAGTTATCCTGGCTTAGTTGGTTAAATGTCTTTTGTTTTGGTAAAGGAGTCCGAGTTTCTGGTGAGTCTTTTTGATAGAGGTGGTGATTTGGAGATCAAATTTAAGCTGATCATCTATTATGACTCCTAGCAGTTTAGTGCTAGGGTCAGAGGTAATGACAGTGTTATTGCTAGATTGGATGGAAAATGTTGTTTTGAGATTGATGAGGTTTTTTGGGAGGAAGAGTAGGAGCTTGGTTTTCTTAGGGCTGAGAATTAATTTGTTGTCACAAAGCCATGTCTCTATGGTGTTGAATGATGCTTATGTAGTAGAGTGGAGGTCAGATGGATTGTCAGCAATGGTGATGACTGTAGAATCATCAGCATATTGTACAAGTGTGGAGTTGGGACAAGAAGTGTAAAGTAGGTTGGTGAAAATATTGAAGAGCAGTGGCCCCAGTATGGCTCCTTTGGGGACATCCATTGGGACGCTTGGGGGGAGGGAGAGCAGAGTGCCATTTAACAGCTTGCTGGCAGTTAGAGAGATAGCTGGAAAACCAGGATATGGTGGGAGGAGAGAATCTTAGATGAGAGAGTTTGTCTAGGAGGAGGGGATGGGAGACAGTGTCAAAGGCTTTGGACAGGTCGAGGAACAGACATGAGACTAGCTTATTTTTGTCATGGGACAGTGATACAGTATTAATGAAGGATATTAGTGCAGTTGTAGTGCTGTGTTTGGGACGAAATCCATGTTGTGTGTGTTAGAAGGTTCTGTTGGAGAAGGTATTGCATTATCTGCTTGTGAATGCATTTCTCAAGATTCTTGGAGAGGGGAGACCGTATAGCAATTGGTCTGAAGTTTGATATATCAGAACAATTACCTCCTTTATGTATGGGTAATGTGTAGAAAGTTTTTTATATTGATGGAATGTATGATTCAGAAATAGATCGCTTGATCAGGATGGACACTGGATAGGCTAGGGGTTCAGCAGCTATATGTAGGAAGTAAGAGGGTAGGTTATCAGCTGAGGGGGAGCAGGGTTTGAGTTTAGAGAGTAGAGATTTAATATATTTAGTTGAGACAGATGTAAGAGAGAAAGAGTTAGAAGGAGAAGGAGGGGAATATGAGAAAGTGGGGTTTTTAGTATGTTTACTAGTGGGGAGGTCATTAATTATGGTAGTTATTGAATTAATAAAATGATTGTTAAATACAGTGGCAGTTTCTTCAAAAGTTTTATTTGGGCATGGGTTGGGAGGGGAAGGGTTTCCTGGATGCAGTATATGATTGATTGAGTTCCAGAATTATTTAGGGTCAGATTTTAGGGTAGTGGGAGGGTTTGCATAGAAGCTGATCCTTTCTTTGTTGATATTTTTTTTATTTGATTTCTAAGTTTTTTGTAAGGCTGTAGGAGAGAAGGGGTCTTTGCTTTGGTCCATAATTTCCATATCTTGTCATGTCTTTTCATCAAGGCTCTAGTATGTTCGGTCAGCCAAGGAGCTGTGTTTGCTTTGATTCTGATAGTATGGAGGGGAGCTAGGGAGTTGAGGATGTTTAGAAAGGTAGAGTTGAAAGAATGGACAGCCTCATGTAGGGGGAGTGTAGTGAGATGGGACCAGTTTATATTAGAGAGTTTGTCTATGAAAGAGTCTGGACTAAAGGATGAGGTTTTGTGGGAGGTGATAAACCTGAAAAGTCTGGTGAAATGGGGAGTGTGTCTATTTACTATGATAGGGCAGTGGTCACTAAGGTAATTTGGTAGTGTGTGAGGGTTATGGTAATTTTGAGGATGAGACACCAAAATCCAGTCCAGGAGAGATTGTGGCAGGTGTGACTTGCTAATATGGGTGGGGGAAGTGATTAGTTGCTCAAATCCATGTAAGTTGATACAAGATGTAGTTTTGGGAGTTTGAATTGTAAGCCAATCTATGTTTACGTTCCCTAGAATGATGGTTTCATTAAGGATGGTCTGTGAGAGGTGGTGTAGGATGTTCTCCAGTATACTAAGATTATCACCAGGGGGGATGTAGATTGCTACAACACTTATGGTGGTAAAGTTGTTAAGTGTAATATTGGTAAGTAGGAGTTCAGCTGTAGAAAAAGTGGGTAGAGGGAGATTTGGGATAGTTATTGTGAGGTGGTCACGGAAGAGTATGGCTACCCCTCCTCCTCTTTTCTTTTGTCTATCAAGTCATAGTTTGTTATAGCCAGGTGTGGTAATTTCTCTATCTTTATTATATGGTTTCAGCCAGGTTTCAGTTAGGGTGACTATGTCAGGGGTATAGTTAGCTAACCAGGCATGGAAGTCCTGTACTTTATTTACTACACTCCTGAGGTTGATAGAGCAGAACGATACTTGCTTTTTTAAGGGGGTGAGGTTAGTAGATGTTTGTACAAGAGGATTATTATTTATGGTAGGTTGAGAGGGGCCTGGGTTAGGATGGATGTCTCCTGATAGAAGTAGTGGTTTGAAGTAGAGTAAGTGTTTAAATGGGGAGTCATTCTTTTTCAGCTTTGATGTGGTTGGGAGGGAGGGAGATAATTTTATTTTAGGAAGGGGTGTGGCATAGTTTGGGGTAGAAGGACTGCTTTGCAGAGGAATCTCGGGTTTGGTATTTGGATGTAGAGTACTGTTTGTTGGGTAGAGGTAGGGTGGGGGTAGATGTGTGTGATATGACATGAGGAGGTATAAGAAGTAAAGTATAGGTATCAGGAGTAAGGCTTGGGGTTCAAAAGGCATGGTTTGAAGGTAGAGTATGTGTAGAAAGTGGAAAAGATGAGGTGTATGAAGGTACTATAGGGAAAGAGGTGTGTCAGTAAGGAATTAGTTGGGAGGGGCAGGGGAGGAGCTGGAAGGGGTGTGGTTCAGGTGGATAAGTATAAAGGAAATTATATGGGGTGGGTGGGAATGGGGTGGGAGTGAGCAAAATTAAGGTGATAAAGAAATGGTTTATGAAGGATGCCATTGTGTGGCTTTTGTTGGAGTACTGTTTGGTTTGAGGGCTTTAGCTGGTAAGGCTGAACAGTTATTGCTGGCAATTGGAGTTGTTATAAAATGGAAGGTGGATATGGTGAAGCAGCAGAATGAAAGTTTGGTACAGCTGAAGCCATCTAATGAGGATATTCAAGATAAAACCTTAGAAATGTTTGGACATGTGTCTTATATTGAGCATCATTTGGTATGTTTGTAGAATAAAGAGAGAGAGAAATTTGCAAACAAGTGGTGTGTTGGAAGAGGAAAAGCCTTCGACTGTTTGGTATTTATTAAAAGAAAGATGGCATTGTGAGCTGCATTTACAAGAAGACTTCCATGATTAAGAAGACATACAGTATTGCTGTCTTTGACTGAAATGGAATTAGGTAAACCATGGATTCTATACATGCAGTTTTTCTTATGGTACCATTTAGAAGAGATATTGTGGCAGTTGTAAAAAACAGTAAGAGATTAGGGAAGCAGCCTTCAACACTTAAACCAGAACAAAATCTAAGCAGTTCAGAAGGCCATGAAGAACCACACTCCAAAGACACCAGAAAATATGTAAATACAACTTTTATTTTCACATGTAAAAATAAAAGTTATATTTACATATTTTCAGGCATCTTTGGAGTGTGGTTCTTTGTGGCCTTCTGAACTGCTTAGATTGTGGCAGTTATGTTTTCCAGGAAATATGTGTATATTTGAATGATGTCTGGTATTTTTGACCATGGTTTTTGTGTCTGTTCTTCAGCAAAGATAGTCATTTTCAGAAGTGAAAAAAGGACATCAGTGTGAAAGACAGATGTAAATTAATTTTTCTGAGTAGCATATACAAGTATTTATAAATGCAAATTTGTCACTGGCAATACTGCAAAGAAATCATGGCAAGTGAGTAGATTTTGGAGAGATTGAGAAATCTTGTTTAGTTGAGGGTGTAGATTCCCAGCTCAAAGTTGCACTAGATGATGCACAGGAAACATAGCAAGGAAATTATTGCAGAGTGATTGTGCGTCAAGCAACTAGATTCCATCGGTCTGAGAAAGACTGATATGTCTTCCTGACTGGGTAAGTATATTAGGTCTAGGATAATGCATTTTTACATGAATCTAGTTATGCCAATATTTCTATGATTTCTGCAATTTAATGCATATTGACCGCAATTGCTGGTCCTTTGTCACTGCTAATATTGCTGAATATAATTATATGGGTACACATGCTGAATGTGGGAAACTTCCTGTTGTAGCCTTTAAGACCTTGCTGTTGAATAGATAAATGTTTCAGTTGATAAGGCTAAATCCCCCATTGGTCAAAATCAGTTTAGTCCACAAAATTCACTTGACTGCACAGGGGGTTGACAGGTGTGTGAGATTGCACAATTGTCTGTGTTTGGAAATATGCCGTTCCCCAACAATGAGTGATCTCTGAGTTAGTATACATAATTAGCAGGGGGTATGAGTGGAAGGGGGGCTTGTCTCCTACAAAAAGCAATGTTTTTGGGGTGTGGGTGGAACGGGGCTTGTTACCTACAAAAAGCAATGTTTTGGGGGTGTGGGTGGAAGGGACGACGGGCTTGTCCCCTGCAAAAAGCAATGTTTTATTCTATTCTGTTAATGTTATGTTTTGCATGAGCAAAGATTGTGGCTTGGTGCATGCATAGTACAGTGTTGATGTTTGCAAAGTTGACCTTTTATCAATTGATAAAACGACCAGTCCGTACCAGGAGAAAACAGTCTTTATTATAAAATCCACCACTGATTAAGAGCTTTCACCCACCATTGGGCTTCTTCAGAGCTTCTTGGACTCTGAAGAAGCCCAATGGTGGATGAAAGCACTTAGTCAGTGGTGGAGTTTGTAATAAAGCTGTTTGTTCTCCTGGTACGGACTGGTCATTTTACTAGTGCTATTTTGTTTTATCTATGGTTGTGCTTTTATCAATTGATGTTTGGGTGTTTCTGTATTTGGATCTACTTTCGTTCATCGCAAGTACATCTGTTCGAATGCTAAGTAAGCTAACTTGCGTCAGTGAAAGTGTAGTTTAATGAAAATGTACTTTCGCCAAAAACAAATAACCAAAATAATAAAAAAAAAATAAAATAAACTTTAAAAACAAGGTTTTTGCAGAGGGACAAGCCCCCTGCACCCCCCATGTGGGGGGATGCTCCCCCCACACCCACATTAATTATATATACTAACTCTGAGATTGCACTACAGTAGAGAAAAGGGTACATTTCCTTATCCTCACTGTACTGCGACCTATATCTGAAAGCCCCAACTGCCAACCTTATACTCCCATTACACCTGTAAAAAAGCATCCCGAAATAGCAAAAAGGAGTTCACTAATTTGTATTTTGTGAAAGTGGTGTGTTTTCATTAAACTGCACTTTCGCAGAAGTGAGTTTGCTTACTTAGCATTTGAACAGGTGTACTTTTGTTGAACGAAAGTAGACCCATACATATATAGATGTGTCTATATATATATATATATATATATATATATATATATATATATATATATATGTAAATTTTAAAACTGGACATGTTACTTTACAATTAGCAATGAATGTCATGTGATGCATTATTAAAGTTTAAATAGGTTCTCTTTGATATTTTGTAACTGTCTGAGGAAGCGGCCTTTTGGAACCGTGATAGCGCTTACGTATTTATGTGAAAATAAATTATTGTGCTTTTTATCTTTGAGAGCTCAACTTTTTTCTATATTTGTCTCTGCCAGCTATTGGGACTTAGTTTTCATCGTATATGTATATATATATATATATATATATATATATATATATATATATATGTACAGTGGATATAAAAAGTTTACACCTCTGTTAAAATGCCAGGTTTTTGTGATATAAAAAAATGAAACCACAATAAATCATTTCAAAACTTTTCCCACCTTTAATGTGACCTATAACTTGTATAATTGAATTGAAAAACAAACATATCTGTTAGGGGAAAAAATATAAAAAATAAACGTACAACAAGCTGGTTGCATAAGTGTGCACAGCCTTAAACTAATACTTTGTTGAAGCACCTTTTGATTTAATTACAGCATTCAGTCTTCTTGGGTACACACCTGCCATCAATTAAATTAACCCCAAATGAAGTTCAGCTGTCCTAGTAGGTTCAGCTGTCCTAGTAGGATTTTCCTGACATTTACTCAGTTGCCTGCTACAGCAAAAGCCATGGTTCGCAGAGAGCTTACAAAGGATCAAAGGGATCTCATTGTTGAATGATAACAGTCAGGAGAAGGGTACAAAAAAATTTCCACAGCATTGGATATACCATGGAACACAGTGAAGACAGTCGTCAAAAAGTGGAGAAAATATGGGACAACAGTGACATTGCAAAGAACTGGACGTCCCTCCAAAATTGATGAAAAGACAAGACTAAAACTGGCTAGGGAGGCTGCCAAGAGACCTATAGCAACACTGAAGTAGCTGCAGGAATTTCTGGCAAGTACTGGTTGAGTACTACATGTGACAACAATCTCCCGTATTCTCCATATGTCTGGGCTATGGGGTAGGATTGCAACATGGAAGCTTTTTCTTACACAGAAAAACATCCAGGCCCAGCTAAAATTTGCAAAACAATACATTATGTTTCCAAAAAGCATGTGGGAAAATGTGTTATGGTCTGATGAGACCAAGGTTGAACTTTTTGGCCACAATTCCAAAAGATACGTTTGGCTCAAAAACAGCACTTTGCATCACCAAAAGAACACCATTCCCATGGTGAAGCATGGTGATGGCAGTATCATGCTTTGGGGTTGCTTTTTTTCAACTGGAAGGTTTATTCAAGGTGGTGGGAATTATGTACAGTTCCAAATACCAGTCACTTTTGGCCCAAAACCTTCAGACGTCTGCTAGAAAGCTGAAAATGAAGAGGAATTTCACCTTTCAACATGACAGTGACCCGAAGCATACATCCAAATCAACAAAAGAGTGGCTTCACCAGAAGAAAATTAAAGTATTGAAATGGCCTAGCCAGTGCCCAGACCTAAATCCAATAGAAAATCTGTGGGTTGACCCGAAGAGGGCTGTGCACAAGAGATGCCTTTGCAGTCTGACAGATTTGGAGTGCTTTTGCAAGGAAGACTGGGCAAATTTTGCCAAGTCAAGATGTGCCATGCTGATAAACTCCTACTCCAGAAGACTGAATGCTGTAATTAAATCAAAAGGTGCTTCAACAAAGTATTAGTTTAAGGGTGTGCAGACTTATGCAACAAGCAGTACATTTTTTATTTTTTATATTTTTTCCCCTAACAGATTTGTTTGTTTTTCAATTGAATTATACAGGATGTTCATCGTGCATACAGCTGCAGTAATCACATATGGGTTCTCTGCCGTCAGGCTGTCCCTCGGTCGGCCGAATTCCAAAGTCTTGGTCCGGCGTCGGTTGTTGTCGCTTTCTTTCCTGACGTCAGTGCGACAGGGGTATATAAGACACAGCCGACGCCATATTCTTCAGTCTTTTTTGCCGCGCGGTGCCCGAAGCAGAAGCAGTTCGCAAGTGCCGGTCGGCCAGCTCCTGAATTTACGAAAAATTGGAAACCGAAGTCTTCTTTAAAGCCGTTAGGGAAACTTTTCTTGCCTCAGACCGATGTCAGACAAAGTTAACAATTGTATTTCTTGTGGGAAGCAAATACCGCATAAGGATTTCCATTCCCTCTGCATACCTTGTTTAGGCCCAGACCACGACATCTCGGGCTGTCGCTTTTGTGCTACTTTCAATAAACGCGCTATTAAGTTTCGGGCGGAGTTCGCCCAACATTATTTTGGTAAAGCCTTTGATTATAAAATGTCGTCGGAGACTCCGACTACCGTTTTGTCCAAAAAACGCAAGGACAAGGACTGACACGCAAGGCCCGCGGTCTCCACTGACACCACGCCAAAACCAACTGCACGTGGTCTGGTTCTCAGCGAGACGCCTTTGCAGTCCCTGACTACCGACGACACTTCTTTGGCGGTGTCTTCTGTACCCGAGACCGCAGGTGCCTCGGCCCTTACTCAGACTACAACCACCGAAGCCACTGTGAGTGTTGAGTCTCCTAATGTGGACAGGTCCACTTCCACACAGGGTGTCTTTAGGCCCTCATCTTCCTTTTCCATTAAGGCCTTTACTAAGTCCAAATCAGCCATGCATCCCAAGAGGCCTGTTGCTCAGGGCCCATCCCCAGGCCCCACGCCTAAAAAGCAGATGCTTAAAATGGCTGAGGATTTGATTACCCTTATTAGGGGTTCCCAACCCCCTCCAGACAAGAGACCCAGAGTGGAGGAAGATTCTCCCTCTTCTGAACAGGGCTCCATTTTCTCAGAACATTCTGATGTAGAGGAGCACTCGTACTCCCCTTATGAAGATTTGGATGCAGAACAGTCCATTCCTTCTGTATCTCCCCCAGAGGATTTCTCTTTTGGGGAAACCTTGCACACCTTGAGGGAGCACTTCCATTGGGAAGGCCAAGACTTTTCTGATTCCAAGAAAAGGCTTAGGAATTTCTTTGTTACCTCAACACAGACCGCTGGCTATACCTCCTGTCTTGGACATACTTGATGATGTTTACTCGGAGGCTTGTCTTAGTCCGGATTCCCTGCCTCCTGCTCCAGTCAAACCTGATAGGTACTACAGAGTTCCTAACTCTCACCAATTTCTTTTCAAAAGCCATAATGCTGACCCTGAAACCATTTCTCAAGGCCCCAAGGGAATGAAGGCCTCTACTGCCAAGAATCCACTACCTTCCAAAAGAGAATCTAGGTCCTTAGAAAGGTGGGGGAAAAAGGTATACACCTCAGCCACCCTAGCCATGAGGGCCTTAAATTGTCAGTTCCATATGCTTAAATACCAACAGTTTCTGTTATCTCAATTAAGAAATAAAATGTCTCAACCTGATCAACCAGATTTGAAGGAATTGCAGGATATGATGCATAGTGCAGAACAAGTGGGTAAACACACCTTACAATGTGGCTGTGATGCCTTAGAGGCCTCAAGTAGAGCTGCTGTTACAGGATCAGTCATTCGTAGACATGCTTGGCTTAGGGAACAAAGCTTGCCTGATCACGTTAAAGCTAAACTACTAGATGCTCCTTTACAAAAGGATGTACTATTTGGTACTAATGCTGAGGAGATACTACGTAAAATGGAAGAAAAAGCTAAATCTATGCAAACTGTCAAGGCTTTTCTACAGGTACAACCACCTCGTTTTAGCAGAAATTGGCCTTCTAAAAACTGGTCCTTTCCAGCCACGGACTAGCCCCAAAGAGGTAGATACAGGCGCACAAGGGGCAGAGGACAATCTCAAGGATCATATAGAGGCAGACAGTGGCAAACTCCAGCACCAAGAGGTGGCGAAGACAGTGCACAACAATACAGAAAACAAACCTAATGACTTCCTCCTTTTCATGCCAAGCAAGTCTCAGCTGGCAGCTCCCTTGGGAGGAAAGCTGGCATTATTTACAAGAAATTGGCATATTATCACAACAGACAAATGGATCCTGGACATTATAAACAGAGGCTACAGATTTCATTTTCACACTCTTCCAAAATGAGAGGCATGCCAAACCTGCCACACAATCAAAGGGCAGAGGCACAAATACAAATTTCAAAACTCATGGACATGAAAGCTATTCAAGAGGTACCTACTCACGAACAAGGTCAAGGTTTTTATTCCAGACTATTTCTGGTACCAAGGAAAGGAACCGACTGGAGACCCATTTTGGACTTATCCATCCTAAATACATTTCTACTCGTACCAAAATTCAAGATGCTCACATTACAGCAGCTTCTCCCCATGCTGGGCAAGGGGTTTTGGCTGGTAACATTGGACCTCAAGGAGGCATACCTGCATGTCCCAATCAGACAAAGCTGCAGAAGATACCTCAGATTTCTTGCAGGTTCAATCCACTATCAATTCTCTGCATTGCCCTTTGGCTTATCAACTGCACCCAGACTATTCACGAAATGCCTGGCATCAGTAATCGCCTACTGCAGACTTCAAGGGATACAAATTTACCCTTATTTGGACGACTGCCTGATCCAAGCGGACAGCAAGCACAAACTTCTGGAACATCTGGCTTATGCAATACGGTTACTGAATTCTCTGGGATACACAATCAACAAAGAGAAATCCAGGCTAACACCATCTCAGAAAATAACTTTCCTGGGTGCCAACTTGGACACAAATACCCAGATGGCCTACCTTATGACAGAAAAACAGGGGCAACTAACTCAGTACTTCAAAATACTAGCAAATTGTACCAGGCTTACTGCAAGGAAAATCCTGCAGGCTCTGGGCTTCATGGCATCTTGCATTCTTTTAATCCCATGTGCAAAGTTGCATATGAGAAAACATCAATGGTACCTAAAAAACCTATGGTCTCAGCACAGCCACAATTTGGAAACAATAATACCAATAATTCCATGTTTGCAAAAGGAATTTCTATGGTGGGCCCAAGCATGTCAAACAAACACAGGTCTCCCATTTTGCAAGCCTCAAGCAAATCAAGTCATCACAACAGACGCCTCAGATTACACCTGGGGGGCGCACATGACAGACAGGTGCATTCAGGGCAAATGGTCCCAAAAGGAAAAGCACCTTCACATCAACCAAAAAAAAATGCCAGCAGTGATAAATGCAATTCCAGCATTCAAGGACCTCCTGCATCCAGGACAATTATTGATAAGAACAGACAACACCACAGTAATGTGGTACATAAACAAAAGTACAGTTTTGTACCTACCATAAATGTAGATGTTCGAGGATCCACATTGCTGCAGTCCTAACCATTGGGTAGTCCGCTGTCCCAGTCGGCCCGAATACCAAAGTATATGGCTGACGTCGGTCAAGGCGCATTAGACTGACGTCAGTACGTCAGGGTACTAATGCGCATGACCGACGTCATATCCTCAGTCTTTTCTTGCCCCAGATGTCAGAAGACCCTAAAAAGACAAGGCCAAAACCAAAACACCAAACACTCCTGCACCAAAAATATGTACAATATATACAAAATTACAAGAGTATAACCTCACCCACACAACCACCCCTAAACACAGAGGGGAAGGAGGGAGGGTAAATTGGACTGCAGCAATGTGGATCCTCGAACATCTACATTTATGGTAGGTACAAAACTGTACTATGTTCTTCATTCCACATTGCTGCAGTCCTAACCATTGGGTAGAATCCCAAAGCAGAGGTAAGGGAGGCTGGCAAATCATAAGGAAGCAGGAGCTGTCAACATGCCTTGCAAAATAGCTGTGGCAAAACCAGCCCTAGATTTAGAGTAGAGAGGAAGGTGGTAATGCTTAGAGAAAGTATGCACTGAACTCCAAGTAGCTGCCTCCAAAATATCCTTAGTTGCCACCCCTTAGAAATGCTGTTGAAGTGGCAGTAGCCCTAGTGGAATGAGGCCTAATCCCAGCTGGAATCTCCTTGCCATGATGGGAATAACAAAATGCAATGCAAAACCCAATCCACTTAGAAATAGTTTGTTTTGACACAGGCTTGCCCTGAGAACTCAAAGCAAAAGAAACAAACAACTGCTGAGACTGCCTAAAATCCTTAGTCCTGCTTAAATAATAACGCAACTGCCTGTGTACATCTAAAGTGTGCAAAATCTTTTCCCCTTATTTTGGGGATCTGCATAGAAAGTAGGCAAATGAATAGTTTGGTTTAAAGCCACACTAGAAACCACCTTAGGCATAAAAGAAGGATTAGTGCGTAATGATACCCTATCCTTATGGAAAATCAAAAAGGCTCTACCGCCATAAGGGCCTGCAATTCAGAAACCCTTCTTGCAGAAGTAATGGCCAACAAAAAGCAGTCTTCCATGACAAGTATTTCAATTCAGCAGTAGCCGAGGCTCAAAAGGTTGTAGAGTAAGTTTCTCCAACACAAAATTGAGATCCCAAGCAGGAGTAGGAGCTCTCGTGGGGTCTTATATTCTTTGACCCTCTAAGAAATTGCTTGAACAAAGGATGCGAAAACAATGGTGGGTCACAATCATAGTGAGCTGAAATTGCTGCAGCATGAATCTTAATGGAAGAGAAAGACAAACCTTTGTCCAATAACTCAGTAAGATATTGAAGAGCCACACTCAAATTAGGCTCAGAAATCTCCAAATTCTTTGCTGCACTCCAGAATAAAAATCTCTTCCATTTTTCTGCGTACACTTTCCTTGTACTAGGTCTTCTGGCTTCCATAATCACATTTAAAACTTGTTGAGGAAGTTGAGACCTGCTGTGTTTCAAAACAGAATATGCCAGGCTGTTAGATGAAGAGAGTGAAGCTTGACATTGAGCAGGTGACTGTCCCTCTGAGACAACAGGTGTGGAATCAAAGGTAAAGGCCATGGAGGCTTCCTTACCAGACTCCTCAGTAATGGGTACCAGTGTTGCCGAGGCCAATCTGGAGCTATTAAAATCATCCTTGGCTTGTCTTGTCTGACCTTTAGGAGCACCTTTGGGAGAAGAGGCAGAGGTGGAAAGGCATACACATGAAGATTTTTCCAACTGAAAGAAAGAGCATCCACTTTCCAAGCTGTGTGATGAAACCTCTTTGTGCAAAACTTTGGCAGCTGGTGGTTTAGTGGAGAAGCGAACAGATCTATGTCTGGAGTTCCCCATGACACTGTCAATTTTCAAAATACATGAAGATCCAGTTTCCACTCGTGGGGATCCATGATTTGTCTGCTTAACACATCTGCTAAGGAGTTCTGTGCTCCCGGCAGAAACCTTGCCTGAAGAGTTAGTTGCAAGCTGAGTGCAGTCTCCCATAAAATCATTGCTTGCCTGCACAACGGGTAAGAATGTGTTCCCCTTGTTTGTTGATGTACCACATGACAGTTGTGTTGTCTGTTAGAATCAACACCTGCCCTGGAAGAAGTAACTCCTTGAAAGCCATTAATGCAAACTGGACTGCTAACATCTCCTTCATGTTGATATGTAGATGCTGTAGTCTGGCAGGCCACTTGTCTTGTATCCACTTTCCATTTAGATGAGCTCCCCAAGCAATGTCTGAGGCATCTGTCGTTAGAATCTGACTCGCCTCTGGCCGGGTCACAGAGAGTCCCTTGTTTAGGTGACATTCCTGAGCCCACCACAAAAATTCCTGTTGAATGCAAGGTATTATTTGAATGACAGTGTCCAAATCCTGGCAGTGCTGTGTCCATACATTTTTGAGATACCATTGCAGCTTCCTCATATGCAGTTTGGCATTGGGAAGCACCAGAATACAAGATGCCATGAACCCTAAGGCTTGAAGGACTGTCCTTGCAGTCAGCCCGGACTGAAGAGATAGTTGATGGAAGTAAATGGAAAGATTCTTTTGTTTGTCCGGGGTTAAAAAGGCCATCTGGGCTGCTGTATTCAGTCTCACACCCAGAAAGCACATGTCTTGAGAGGGTACTAGACTGGACTTTATTTCGTTCACAGAATACCCTAGGCATCTTAGCACTGCTATCACATATTCCAAATGCTGTAAAAGGCCTTCCTTTTCTTGAGCCAGAATCAGGCAGTCGTCCAAGTAAGGATAGATTTTAATTCCTTTTAGCCTGAAGTAAGCTATCACTGGAGCCAGAACCTTTGTGAATACTCTGGGCGCAGTAGATAAGCCAAAGGGCAATGCAGAGAACTGATAATGGGAATTTCCAGCTCAAAAACGTAGATACTTCTTGCAACTCAGTCTGATAGGCACATGAAGGTAAGCCTCCTTGAGATCTAAAGTTACCATCCAGTGATCTTTGCCCAGCAGAGGTAAAAGCTGTTGTAACGTCAACATTTTGAACTTGGGAATGTCCAGATAAGTGTTGAGGATAGATAAATCCAAAATTGGTCTCCACGTGTCCCCCTTCTTTGGTACTAGGAACAGGCGAGAATAAAATCCTAGGCCCCTTTCTGGCACAGGGACTGGCTGAATGGCCCCTATTTGGAGTAACAGAGAAATTTGCTTGTGAGCCTCTTTTCTTTGTAGAGGAGGAATGTCTGGCATGCCTTTGAAAGGAGGCAAGGTATGGAAATAAAACCTGTAACCGTGGTGAATGATATCCAAAACCCATCTGTCTTGGGTAAGTAAATCCCAATTTTCTTTGAAAAGAGCCAGCCTTCCTCCCAAAGGTGCTGCCAGACGAGAATGTACTGGCAGCTGAAAAGGCAGGTCATTGGGTCTGTTTACGAAAGGACTGACCCCTGCCCTCACCAGAAGTCTGAGCAGGTGAACTCCCTGTTCTAGGCCTAAAAGAACCTTGAGCTTTGCCCCTACCATGTCTAGACCTACCCCTAGACTGGGAATCATAAGCAGGATATGTCCATCCCTTAGTAGGCCAATTTCTACTAAACTTCGGAGGCTGCACCTGCAAAAAATCTTTAACAGTTTGCATAGACTTAGCCTTGTCCTCCATTTTCTTTAAAACTGCTTCCACAGGCGAACCAAACAACACGTCAGACTGTAAAGGAGCATCCAAAATCCTTGTCTTAACATGCTCAGCTAAATTCTGATCCCTCAACCAGGCGTGCCTCGAAGAACAGAACCAGTGGCAGCCACCCTCGAGGAGGCCTGCACAGCATCAAAACCACATTGCAATGAATGCTTACCCACCTGTTCAGACACATGAACTAAATCCTGCAACTCTTTACACTCAATACCTTCCGCCAGAGCATCCACCTTAGACTTCAATTGTGAAAGGAGATAATTTTGATATTTTAACATGTGAAACTGGCAATTCAACGCCCTCATGGCTAAAGTGGAAGAAGTATACACTTTCTTTCCCCATCTATCCAAAGCCCTTGCCTCTTTATCAGGAGGAACAGGATTTTTAACAACAGAAGCCTTAACACCTTTAGGCCCCTGAGAGACAGTTTCCGGGTCTGCCCTAGGACTCTTAAAAAGATACTTGTGAGCTTCAGGCACCCTATAGTACCTATCTGGTTTAACTGGGGCAGGAGGCAAAGAATCAGGGTTCAGGGAAGCCTCTGCAAAAACATCTTCCACTACATTCAGAACAGGAGGTATAGCTAAAGGCCTATGCTGGGGTAAAAACAAGAATTCCCTAAGCCTCTTCCTGGAATCAGAGAAATCTTGACCTTCCCATTTAAAATGCTCCCTCATGGAATGCAGAGTCTCTGAAAATGAAAAATCCTCAGGAGGAGAAGCTGAAGGAGTAGAATCATCCACATCAGAATCAGAATAAGGAGGATACTCCTGCAAGTCTTCAGCCGAAGACTCAGAAGCCTCCGAACACTGCTCAAAACTCTCAAACTCAGGCTCCACCCTAGGCCTCTTATCAGGAGGGGGCATAGAGCCTCTAATCATAGTAATCAAATCCTCTGCCATTTTAAGCATATGTTTCTTAGGCAAAGATCCTGAAGAGCTAGGAGAAACCCCCACTGAAGTTAAACCTGGCCTGCCTCTCAAAGAAGCCTTGGAAACAGAAGGGGAGGCTCTAACCACCTTAGGAAGAGAGGGAAGAACAGCCACCTGAGAAGCCCCTTCAGCCTGGCCTACCTCCTGAGAGGACACATCCTGTAACAGTAAAGTCTCTCCCTGAGACTCCAAAGAAACTCCTGGCAAAACCTCCGGCTCCACAGAGCCTTCTAAAGAACCGACGTCCGGGACTGCCGGTTCTTCCACTCTAGGCTTTGCTGCTTTGTCCTTGCGCTTTTGGATCGAAGCGGCCGGAGCATCCGGCGGCATTTTATAATTACAACGCTTCCCAAAAACTAACCTGGCACAGTCTAACCTTCTCTTAATAGTGCGTTTGTTAAATCTAGCACAAGAGCGGCATCCAACAATGTCGTGCTCAGGCCCTAAACAAGGTATACACAAGGTATGGTAATCCCTATGAGGTATCTGTTTCCCACAAGAAATACAGTTATTCACTTTTTCTGACATCCGGTTAAATACTGAGGCAAGAAAAACCAAAATATTCCCCAACGGGGTACTTAGCCAACTTTGATTCGGTCTGAAACTCCGACTTCAGAAAATTTCAGAACGCCAACCTGCACTCGCAAAACTGCTTCTGCATCGGACCATGCGGCAAAAAAGACTGAGGATATGACGTCGGTCATGCGCATTAGTACCCTGACGTACTGACGTCAGTCTAATGCGCCTTGACCGACGTCAGCCATATACTTTGGTATTCGGGCCGACTGGGACAGCGGACTACCCAATGGTTAGGACTGCAGCAATGTGGAATGAAGAACATCAAGGAGGAACACATTCATACCCCCTGTGCAGACTAGCCATGACACTTTGGAACTTGGCTCTGGAATGGCAAATCCAACTTCAAGCACAGTACTTGCCAGATTTGGAAAACACACTGGCAGACAGTCTAAGCAGAAATATGACAGATCCGCACGAATGGAAGTTGCATCCTCAGGTGTTTACACAGATAATCCAAGTGTGGGGAAGGCCATACATAGATCTCTTCGCCTCCCACAGGAATCATCAATTGGAAATGTTTTGTTCAAGGACCTTCCATCCAAAGGCCTGGAGAGTGGACGCCCTTTCATTCAGTTGGACAGCATGGACAGTGTACGCTTTCCCACCTCTGCCTCTTCTGCCCAAGGTGCTCTTGAAAGCAAGAGCAGACAGACCGAAGATGATACTGATTGCTCCAGACTGGCCAAGACAGCACTGGTACCCACTCCTGAGGAGCCTAACACATACTCCTCCCTGGTTTCTACCTCTAATGCCTCTTCTGCTGACTCAGCACAGCTACAAAACTCTTCACAGTCAGCTGAAAACACTCAATCTCGCTGCATGGAAAATTCCTTAACACCACAACAGATCCTACTCCCCAAAGAGGTGCAGGACGTCATTCTGGAGGCCAGAAGGCCATCAACTAGAAAGGCCTACTCCGCAAAATGGAAATGGTTTTGCTCCTGGAATGAGAAAAAAGGCCAGGATCCTAGAAAACTAAATTTGCCTCAGGTATTACAGTATCTAGCTGAGCTGCTGAACAGTGGGCTTTCTTTTTCCTCCATAAAAATCCATGCCTCAGCCATTTCTGCAGAATTCATCACGGATCCACCGTTATTCTCTCACCCACTTTTAAGACAGTTCCTCAGAGGGGCTAAGAATATAAGACCACCAAGGAAACAACCAGTGCCAGCCTGGGATCTTAATTACATTGTAGAAAAATTAACATTGCCTCCCTTTGAACCAGCTGCCTCAACAGATTTGCAATATTTGTCCTGGAAAACAGCTTTCCTTCTGGCCATTACCTCAGCTTGTAGGGTTTCGGAGCTACAAGCCCTCATGGCTGTGCAGCCCTTTCTCATCTTCCATCAGGACAGGGTTTCCCTTCGAACCAATCCATCATTTATGCCTAAAGTGGTATCCAGGGTAGCTTTGAATCAAGCCATACACTTACCTACCTTTTACCCCAATCCTCAAAACAAAGGGGAAAGGCTGCTACATTCCTTAGACATTCATAGGCAGCTACGTTATTATTTGGGCAGAACAAAACCTTTCAGGAAATCAGAACAGCTTTTTGTGTCCTATGCTGTAGGAGCTCAAGGGAAGCCTGTTACCAAACAGACAATTTCAAAATGGATAGGCCACTGCATACGATTTTGTTACTCCTATCATTGGAAATCTGTCCCTACAGGCATCAGATCCCACTCCACCAGGGCCACAGCTACCTCTACAGCCTTCCTCAGAGGAGTTCCTACCAAAGATATTTTGGAGGCAGCCACTTGGAGTTCTGTGCATACCTTCACAAAACACTACCACCTGCCTTTATATTCCAAAACTAGAGCAGGCTTTGCCACTGCTGTATTGCAGGGCATTCTGGCTCATCCCAGTTCCACCTAGTGCCTACCACCCTGTGCGTAGCTTTGGGATTCTACCAGTATGTGATTACTGCAGCTGTATGCACGATGAACATAGTACAGTTTTGTACCTACCATAAATGTAGATGTTCGAGTGCTAATACAGCTGCAGTACAGGTTTCCCTCCCTCCTTCCCCTCTTGGTAAAGGACTAGTGGCTAACACCTCCTCTTACAACCTAATTGGGTTATCCTCCTATGGTGTACTTGCTTGCAACTACTGCTTTTTGATTACATTGCATTGCTTGAATATATTTTTATTTATGATTTATGTATTGCCTTCCTTCTGGGGGCACCTGACATCTGGGGCAAGAAAAGACTGAAGAATATGGCATCGGCTGTGTCTTATATACCCCTGTCGCACTGACGTCAGGAAAGAAAGCGACAACAACCGACGCCGGACCAAGACTTTGGAATTCGGCCTATATATATATATATATATATATATATATATATATATATTTATACATATATGGATCTCCTTCAGAAGCTCGAAGTTTCAAAACTTCGAACTTCAAAAGACCAAGACCATAACATCGACGTTTTAAAACTTCGAACATTTTGATTGTTGATTGCCGTGCAGTGAGGAATGGGAAATTTAGCTTTTTTGACACTATAATGCAGTCTCACAGTTGGTATATTTAATTTGTAGGGAGTATTGGTGGCACAGGGGAGCTTGCCCCCCTGCAAAAATGTAAAAAAATGTGTTTTTATTTTTATTTATTTATTTATTTTAGTTTTTCAAATCAGCCGTTTGAAGTTCAAAGTTTTGAAACTTCGAGCTTCTGAAATAGAGCCATTTATACACACACACACACACACACACACACACACACACACACACACACACACACACATATATATATATATAATGAGGCTGTGATCTTGATATTTTTTTCTAAGGAAACTTTTTCATTCCTTGTTTGGATAGTTTTTCAAGAAAGTTAATGAACTCTATATGATTTGAACTATTAGTGCTGTATTTGTTCAAAGATTCTTGCTTTTTTTTTAGTTTTGTTATGAATTTAATAATTTGAGGTAGATTTAAAGGTCTGAATATTGCATTTACACTAATATTCTAATTAGGGATGAATGACTAACCTGTATTTTTAACAATTAAGCTATAGAATGCTTGCATTTCTATGGGATGAAAGATTTAGATAAGCCAGATATATACATTTTGACATGACCTTCATGTCCAAATGCATACATGTTTATGGATATGTTAGCTCTTAAAGATATTCATGATGCTGATTCTACATATCAAAACATTTAAATTGCCAAGTTGATACATTTTCATGCATGTTATCATAATTATATATACCTTGGAATATGTGAATTTTACAACTAGACTGTAAGTGTGGTAACTAGGAGTTTATGATAAACTTGATATTTCAGCTTCTAAATTATTTGCAAATGAGTAGAAAAAGTCCTTAATGAAGAATTGTTAGTTTACCAAGACTTTGATCTCTGAATGCTATTTTATGGATATTTTGGCTGATTAGTAGTTGCCATGATATATATTTTGAGCCAGCAATGCTCAGTATTCAAATTTCTGATGTTTTTATAACATAATAATAATAATAACACTAACAAAAAAATAATAATTAAAAACTCTGAAAGCTTCAATATTACAACTAAGTTAAAATAGTATATACAGTAGTAATCATAAAGTTGCCATTTAAATGTTTAGAGGTTGAATGCAACTAAAGTTTGGCATACCAGTATATTGAATGGGTAAATTTTTTTCTTTTGCATGCTGATTAATGAAGATGAGGCTGAACACAATGTATTTATTATACTGTTTAGTTCTGACAAGTATTCCAAATTTTATTTATATTTTGTAAAATTTCAGCTGTGAAGGAGCATAATAAGATAGATAAAACCAGAATCCAAGGTTTTCTAATGAGTACCAAATAAGTGCCCGAGTCCGAAATAAAATTGAAGAAGTTTAATACCACATATCAAGCAGAAAAAATGAAAAACACATGTAGAAAACACCAAAGCACATAAACGCTATCAAGTAATAGTACGTTTTTGTAGAACTTCATCAGATGCAAATACCCCATAGTAGTCAGACTGAATACTTATATGTGTGGCTGTTAAGACATAAACCAATCATACTTAAAACCATTGACCAATTGAATTCATTATTTGAAAAAACTCATTAAAATTCTTTGTACATCAAGATAAAAAATACTTAAATAAAAATTATTTGATTTACATTTAATTTACATATACTGTATGCTGTTTCATAACAAAACATTACGAACAATAAATGTATAAGTATATAAAAAGATGTAAAGATATTAAAATAATGAATGAATAAATAATGTTGACTGTTAAGTCCATGAGCACATAAAAGTGTAAGACTACCATCTAGTGGCTTTGTAAAAAATTACAATTTAGCAGCTCTTAACTTAAGGACTGGAAGAATAGAGAGCATGTCATTCAGACCAGGACTTCTTGTAGCTTCTAAAATGATCTGCCAATATAACTCATGATATTCCAATTTGGCCTCCCACATGCCCCCACTAATCTCTTTGGGCACAACCTCCAATACAAAAAATGTAAAAGATGCCTGTTCACATACTTCCTTGTGACGGAATAAAGCATTATTCATATTTTCTTTCCGAATTTCATAAAGGTGTTCATAAATTCTCACTTTTAATTTTCTTTCCATCTTCCCTACATAAAATGAGTTGCAACTCTGACCGGTAGCTAAATAAACCACACACCATGTATTGCAATTGAAAAACAGGTACTCGTGATTTTCCTATTCCTACTTTGTATTTCTATAAAAGATTCATTGTATATATACGAACACTGTGAACAAGTCACACATTTGAAGGTTCCCATTTTTCCTTGTCTACTTTGTTGCTTCAGGCCACCCTGAAACTCAAACAATTTTTTAATGTTTCTATCCTTTCTGTATGTGAATTTTAAAGGAAAGCTATCTTCTATGTTTTGCTTGAATGTTGCAACATATTGATAAAGAGGTTGGTATTTTAGTGTTAGTAGTCTTAATTTAATTCTGACTTTTGCTATTTGTATGAGAGACTGCTTGATGCCCATGTTTATTTATTTGTTTAATCCAAACACAAGACAAGTCGTCATCAGTAGAACAGGGTCCTTGGATAAAAGATAAGAACACAATTTCCACAGGAACATCCAACAGACCATTCAATGGCTAAAGTTATAGATAAAAACTGCAACAAGTTTATTTGGTGAACGCTTTCGTGGTGTAGATACACCACTTCATCAGACGTATTACTAACAAATTAACCTGCTCTTATAAACCTATGATAATTAAAAACAACCAATCACAGATGAGCAACTATTAACTTGAACAATCCATCCTTAAAAAGACAACACATCACTATTGCAAATTAAAAAAACAACATCATAAAAATGTACAATACATTCATATAGTTCATAAACATACAGTTCATAAAAACATAGATTACATTGTTCTCATTAAATTTCGTATATATGTATATTATATATATATATATATATATATATATATATATATATATATATATATATATAAAAAACTCACTTCTTTAATTCATAACATAATTATTAAACATCTTATTTCTTAACTAATGGTCTTGATTTTAACAAGGGCTTAAGGGGTACCCTGTCATTTAGACCCATCCCTTGTACATTTTTATGATGTTGTTGAAGTGGTATATCTACACCACGAAAGCGCTCACCAAATAAACTTGTTGCAGTTTTTATCTATATCTTTAGCCATTGACTGGTCTTTATTTTTTTGTTTGTTATTTGGTAATCTGGGCTGGTATAAGATCTTTTTCAGCTACTTCAGAGGACATTTGTCAAAAGCAGTAAACATGGCAAATAAAACTTCAGTGTGTTCTGCAACAATGCACAATAAGACAACTGCAATAAACAACATGACAGTGCAATGAAGACTTTTAGATTTTGATCAGATAAAATGAAAATTCAAAATAAGCAGTCCCAGAATGATTGTAAGTACAAAGTAAGACTGAGAACAACCGTGGGTAAATTTAGCATTACCCACACCCAGAAGTGGGTTATTGCTATTATACCATGACATTATTTAAGAAAAGAAACTGTTACTTTTCTTAAATAATGGCATAGTATAATGCCTGTTTACTGCCCTTCCGCAGATGTCTGGCATCCGCGGCAGTTCTGATGTAGTGCGCCTCGCAGTACATCAGAGCTGTGAGCAAAACGGAGAAAGCAAGATCTCCGTTGCTTTTTCATCTCGCTATGTTAAATGAGTTTAACATAGCGAGACAGTTTAAAATAAGCAACGGACATCTCCGTTGCTTATTTTAAACTGTCTCGCTATGTTAAACTCATTTAACATAGCGACTGAAAAAGCAACGGAGATCTTGCTTTCTCCGTTACAAACTGTCTCGCTATGTTAAATGGGTTTAACATGGCGAGACAGCTTAAAATAAGCAACGGAGATCTCCGTTGCTTATTTTAAAGCTGTCTCGCTATGTTAAACCCATTTAACATAGCGAGACAGTGTTTTAAAAAAAACGAGTTATACTAATGGAAAAAAGTCCGGGCGACCGGACCTTTTTCCATTAGTATAACCCGATTTACAACGGGCACGCTGGCCAATCAGCGTGCACGTTTTGGGGGGGTCATGGTATAATAATTTTTTGACTAGAACACATGGTAGGAGTTGAGAGATCTAAAAAGGAAAGTAAGGTAATGTACATAGAATAAAATAAATAAGTAAATATTTGCAGTATTTACAGATATACAAATTCTAACAGTTTTATTAAATTGACTGTGTGTTTATCACTGCAGAGTTTATTGATATTTACTGTCTTTGCATTATAGTCATTACAGTCAGAAATATATTAAAAGCATACATTCATGCATATGATTTAAAACCATCAGCTGTCTTATTAAGCATTTTTATAAAGATGACACATACTGATTTTAGCTCTGATGACTTGCTAGCATTCTACTTACTACTCTCTGCCCATCATTCCTTGATAGGCTCTTCATATCTTAGTGTGTTTGTAAAATGCCTGAGTAAGCTATTTTCTTGTTAGATGACCAGAAGTGCAAAGTAAGATTTTACTTAACTCGTGTTTATTACTGTGAATGTACCTTGTCTAATCTGGACAAAACATCTTCCTAAACTGGGTGGCTGGGATCTTTTGTTGGTTTTGCAGATGCTAGTTATCTTCTTTGTAAACCCTTCTGCAAATACGGGGGGGGGGGGCATCTATATTTGTATATAGTTCAAATGTATGTTATATATATAGCTAGATAGATGACATTTTCTATTTCATATTGTATGAATCATCTGTATAATTGTAAATAGAAAAATTCCCTTGCTTAGCCACTGTGCAGGTCGGTAAATGAATAGTTTCTATCATTAAAGAAGGAATTGGAGCAACTATCTCCTGAATTTGCTCCACCCCTGGGCTGACTGATTTGCTTCTCGGTGTACCTGTCTCCCTGGGGCATAATGAAAACCCTGATCTTGGGCTTGATTAATTCTCTGGGGTGGTCTTTCTCCCCTTCCTGGGGTATGAACTGTGTTTTGAACCTCATACCCATCATTACTTATGTTTCTTGACATGTTTCTGTAATTATGTTTTTTAGGAAACTATTCATTTACCGACCTGCACAGTGGCTAAGCAAGGGAATTTTTCTATTTACAATTATACAGATGCTTTGGTCAACAATTTGTTTTTTGAATTATTTAAAAAAGGCTTTCACTTTGTTCCTGAGAAGTTTATGAATATTTCAAAAACTATTTTAGATCTTAAACTTTTTACATGAAATTTAAATTTAAATATTTATTTTAGATGTGGACAGAATGTTAAAACTCCCTTTCAAAGAACCAGTACTTTTAACCCACCCCTCCACCCTGTTTTAAAGGTATTTGAGGATATGGTAGAAACTGAACTTAGAAGTTTTACAGTAAATAATGTGGGATATAATGTTAATAATTTTACAAAGGACTTTTATGATGTTATAAAATTTTTTAAGAAGGAAGAAATTAGACCAATGAAACCAGACAAAGGTGGTGGGGTTGTTCTCATGTACAAACATGAATATGAGGCACATATTTCCAACATTTTACATGATACCGAAAAATATACAGAAGATTCAATCAATGAACGAAACATTGCATATGCAAAAATCAGACTCATGCTAGAAGATCATCTTATGCAGGGAGTCCTTAATGAACAATTATTTAATTACCTCTTGGTACAAAAACCTTTGACGCCAATTATATTTGGCATTCCAAAAGTCCACAAAGGCCTTGATCCTTTAAAATTTAGGCCTATAGTAGCCGGTGCAAAGGGCATTACTGAACCATTGGGTAAATTTATTGACATCTCAACCAAAAATTTGGTATCATCAATAGAATGCCTTTGCAAAGATTCATGGGAATTTCTAAAAGGTATTAAAAACGAAATTTTCAACATGACTAATTATATGATTACCATTGACATTGTTGATTTATTCCCTAGTATTCCGCATGTCATTGGAATTGATTGGTTCAACAGAATACTTATTGAAAAATCAGGTTTCAGCAATAAAATAATAAATTTATTAGTTGAATTTATGGAGGTTATTCTGATTAACAATTTCATTATTTTTAATGGTGAGCTATTTAAGCAGAACAAAGGAGTAGCAATGGGTACACCTTGTGCCACGGCCTACTCCAATTTGGTATTACATTTTTGGGAAAATGAATTTATTTTTTCAACAGATTGGGCAGAAAATATTGTTCATTACAAAAGGTTCCTCGATGATATTTGTATTCTATGGAAAGGTGATATTAATGATTTTGAAAAGTTCATACATCATATTAATTCTTCTACAAGTTTTTTAAAGTTCACATACAAAATAAATCCATATGAATTACATTATTTAGATATTATTTTAAGGAAAAATAACATATCCAAACAATTTGAATCAAGTATTTTTAGAAAAAATACTTATTCAAACATGTTGTTGCACTTTGAAAGCAATCACCCATTGTTCCAAAAAAAGGGGATCATAAAAGGCCAGTTAATAAGGGTATCCCAAATTTGTAGTACGGACATACTTTACCAGAAAGAATGTGAATACCTTAAAGAATTGTTTTTAGAAAAAGGCTACCCAAAAAATTTGTTTGAAATTTTGGCTAATGAGGTGTCCCAAAAAAGAAATACACAATTTCCCCCATTACTTGGTAATACAAAGCTCCAAGAAACTGTCACCAAAAAGAATGATAACATCACAAAAAGCCTTTCTTTTCTATATACATATAACATGAACAACTCAGAAATTGAAAATACTATTTGCAAATTTTGGCCTATTCTATCTATTAATGATGATCTTAGAAAAAGTATTCCCAATAGACCACAATTTGTGAGAAGAAGGGATTGCAATTTAAAAGAATTATTAGAAAGGGAAACATTACCTAGTAGTAACAAGAACCAACTTATCAGAGGAACCTATAAATGCAATTCCTGTAACCAATGTTGTTTTATGTTAAACAACAAAGGTATATATCTAAAATCCAGAAATATGAACCTATTTCCATCAGGTCATTTTAATTGCAACTCCAAAGGTGTAGTTTATTTGGGGTTCTGCCAGTATTGTTTATGTTTTTATGTTGGCAAAACTGAAAGGACCCTAAAAAGAAGGGTATATGAGCACACCTATGAAATCAAAAGTAAAAAAGAATCGAATGCCTTTTATAAGCACTCTCTAGTTTGCAGTAATATGTGCTTAAAATTCTTTGTTTTGGAGCAAGTATTCAACAGTATAAGAGGGGGTGATTGGGAAGCATCCCTGGAGTATAAAGAATTGTTATGGCAAATAAAATTAAATGCCACAAAATCACCAGGGCTCAATGATGCCATCAGTATCAATAGTGCCCTCAAATTACGAAGGGCCAAACTGTAAAATTTTAAATTTATAAATGGAAGGATTTTTAACATTCACCTGGTTATGCTCATAGTTGTATCATGATAAAATCATAACACACTTGGAACAAATATTTATAGAATTATTTTCAAGTATTTATTCTTGTATTTAACATGTAAGATAACTTATTATAATACTAGAACGTATAATATAATTTAAGAATATTAATTTATGCACAGTACCCCAACATTTTTAACCTTTTTAGCTTTTTATATACACATTTTTTATTTAATATTTAATATCTAATATGACATGTAACCTATAAATATATATTTAGAAATATTTAAACTATTTTTGTATATGAACAATAGATTTATGATCTAAAACTTAATAATATTTATAAGTTTGTATTTATTAATTTCATTTATAAGGTATACAGATTTTATGAATGTCATAAATTATTTTGTTTATGTGGACCCTGTGGGTATTTGAATACACAGCCTTAAGCATTAAAAAACTTTTTAACTCTTTCAAAAAATAGGAACAACCAATTTACGTAACATGATTGAATAATTGGGAAGGCATATGTATATAATGGAAGCACATTTCTTGTTGTATTGTCTTGATAAAGCCTGGGAGAGCCTGGGTGAAAGCGCTTGACTGCATTACTTTTTAAGTGAATTTTCGACTGTGGATGTTGTACGTGGAATAAAGAAATTGTTGTATCAAACCAACTGTATCCTGGTCCTGGTGATCTCTCTGGTCGTGAGCTTTTTCTTATTGGTATCTGCATTCCCTTCTTTTATCAGTAGCAGTTTTAAATCCATAATTTACTATTATGTTATGCATATCACACTGATTTTGAAAGTCTTCCTGAAAATGAAAGTTAACTTCCTATTCACACCGTAGGTTCAACTATATACTTGACCTGTTTCAGTGAATATAAGGTCATCATCATCACCATTATTCTGGAGAGATCAGTTAACATAGTAGTTAAGGTCAGTGCCTGTATGGAGTTTCCATGTTCTTTCTATGTCTCTGTGAGGTTCTTCCCACCACCCAAAAAATTGCTGAGTGTTTCCACCTCAAACGCAGCCAAGAATGGAAGTGCGGGATGCAGCACAGACTCTAGATGGTGACTTTCAGGAGAAGAGTTGTATAGACCAACAAATTTGCACAGGGTACTCAACACAGAAGAATGTGTATCACAGACTGCACACTGTGTCAAGGCTAGCAACCTGATGCATAGCATATGGCTCTAAGTGATTTGGTTTTGTTGAATAATGTCGTTAAAAATGGACATGGGTATTTGCCAGTGAAAAGTGGGTTGATGACATATGCCAGGGACCCATATTAACAGTGGGAGGGGTGTATGTACTCCAATGGCCAGTTTGTGCCTGCCATAAAGCCTGGCAGCCCTGGGTCAGTAAGCTATTGGCTAGTCGGTGTCCAGTTGATCAATGTGTGTTACCTGAGATAGCTGTGTTGAAGGAAAACTGGATGTAAAAACAGTCAACCTACCAAACATGAACTAAGAATTTCTACACTCAATGTAGGTTAACCTAAAGGATGCTTCTTTGAAATGGATGACATGATGCTAAGGAGAAGGCTGGACATCTTGTGTATTCAAGAGGCAAGATGGAAGGGCAGTGCAGCAAAACCACCTGGCTTAGTATCCAGAATCTACTACTCAGGAGGAGGACAGACTAGAAATGGAATGGTGTAGCAGAGGCTTCAACAGGCAGTGAGGGATGTCATCCAAATTAGTGGCAGAGTCATGGCAATCGGACTACAGTGTAATGACAGGATTCATAACCTCAGCAGGGTTGTGATACTGAGGAAAAGAGTGAATTCAGATACCAGTTGCAGGACCTACTAGAGGAAGCATGACAACAAGAGCTGGTATTGGACACAGGTGACCTGAATGCACATATCACAATGGGCAGAACAAGATTTGAGGACAGCATGGATCCACATGGGTTGGGTAACAAGAATAAAGAAGAACGGACCATTCTAGACTTCTGTCTGTCAAATGGCTTGATGGTGGCCAACACATGGTTCAATAAGAGAAACATAGAATCACAAACAAGAGTGGCCAACATGCAACTCTAGTAGACTTCTTCCTAGTAAGTAAAGGGTACTGGAGTAGAATCATTAATTTCAAAGTCATCCCCAGTGAAACATTCAGCCCACAAAATAAACCACTATTTGCCACAATCATCTGCAAGCAATGGTTAGAGAAGGTTTTAAGATCAACAGAGACTACGCTGAGTACCTGAAAGTTTACTGGAGAGGAAAGTACAAAAGTTCAAGGAATTACTGAGGACTATAGAACAGATATGCAGTGGAGCCCAGTCATGGACATAAGATACATAAGGAAAGTTGAAGAAAGAGTGCAGGAAAAAGTTGGAGATAGAAAAAAACAGACCAAGCTAGGAAGGAATCCTGGTTGGCTACCAATGAGGCTAAGAGAGGAGTTGCAACAGCAAAGAACAAGCTTCTAAATGAATAAATACCCAGAGAAGCTATACTGACCCAGACATAACCTACAATTAAAGAAGAAGAGAAGCATACTCTAGAAGAAGTAAGAACAGCAATAAGGAAAATTAAGTCAGGGAAAGCAGCAGGCTCAAAAGAGATCACGGCAAATATGATCAAGATGCTGGCTGATATAGGCGGATAGGGAAGAAATGGCTGATGAGGATACTCAGCAGTTTGGAGATGAAGGCA